>NW_027526203.1:444016688-444037828 GCF_048455015.1 Haemaphysalis longicornis | reverse complement strand
AGGAGTTAGTTGCGAATTCTCTGAGGGCACATTGACTATCCGTGCGGATGGTAATTTGGTCAGTTGAACGGGTTTGCAGCATGGTCGAATCGGCAATGGCTTGAATTTCAGCAGCTGTAGAAGGAGGTACATTACAATGTTGACGGATGATGTCTTCACGTCGACCTACCACGACAGTTGTGGATATGTTGTCGGTAAACGTGGCGTCTGTGTAATGTGTGTCGTGTGATGGGCTGGAAAATTCGGCGCCTGCCGGAGTCTGAAGACGGGTCCATGTGACGCGGGATGTGCTTGACCGTTATTCTAGGAATTGTGTCCCATGGTGGAGGTTTTTTTTGGTAGAGCACTCTTAAAAAAAAGGTCGGAGCATTCACTAATGGAATACTAACAAGTTACTTGTCCCAGTATACACTAGGTACTTAGTAACTGGAGGTAGTAAATGTAGCACTTGTCAAAATTACTAACCGAAGCAGGCAGTAAGCACCACTACCCCCACTAGTAAAGTCCCAGCGATAGCACTTTTCTGAGCTACATGCGTTTACTAACTGGCCATGCACAACCTAGTCATAAGCACGACCTTAATATAGTGCTACCACTTCCTACACTCAGTTAATTTACTAACCATGCCGTTGTTAGTGCCAGAGCCTACGTACAAAACCGCGGGGTAGTAAGGGTCGTAAGGAGTTAGTAAATACGGCCGTTACTACCTTTTTACGACCTTTTTTATTAAAAATGAGGAGATAAGTGAGAGTTCGCAATCCCTATTGGCGGTGAGATCTTTGAGTGGCGCCCCCTGGCTCTGACGTCGGCTTAGGGATTCGCGCCGCTGTCGTCTGCTACACTCCGCTTGTGAGGGGCAACAGTGCCTGGGCTAGAAATCGCCCGCTTCGTTGCTGTAGTGCGTTAAAAAGAGTATTTCTAGCGACTCAGTTATTTTGCCAGCTTCTGACGCATCTGAATAATTTGAAGCTGTATCCCCCACAAGTTTGCAACACACCAAGAGATAGAGAACAACTTTCTTCAGAGTATCGGTCAGAAGATCGTGTGTAACTCATCCTTTCTTGCTTATTCGCGAGGATCAGCGATCAGAGCTTCTCGATAAGTATTCAAAATGCGTAGGCTTCCCTGCAGTATTTTTGAGATGCTCCTATGAAGACTCAACAGTCTAATACTACGTACCAAGCAGCGGCCTCTACACGCTCATCGCACAGCAGGAAATACAGCGGCTTTCTTCTGTTTCTTTTGTTGTTGTCTTGTATCGGATTAATGTTTCTTGCTTTTTTCTTCTGCCCAACGCATTAATTTTTCTGCGCCGTCACCAACTTCTTATTAGGAGGTTTCGGGATGTTTGGGAGCCTCACAAAGGTCGTCTGGATATTTCCTTCATTTTGTATGGCATACATTCCCTTCTCCACAAATTGGCTTTCATTACGGCTGCGTGCAAGAAGGTGCATATCCGCAGCGTGCTTTGTTTATTCACATGCAAATACAATGAGAAGGTTTGTGCTACGCCACCGCGATCGCGCCCTAAACAACGTGGTCCACAGTACTCGAAGGCGACTTTTGTGTTCCTAATTTCTATCGTAATTATATCGTTATCATAACGAACTGACTCTCAACTCGAACAATGATGACATGATTACGGTGTTGAAGGCATGATATACTCGCTAACTAACGCAATAAAAAGTATACCTGCATATAATACAATACTCGAAACCGAAGAAGAATTTCAAGTAGCTCTTTATTGCTTTTCAACCCTTCCAGGCGCGAAGAACAAATCCTATTCTACTCGGGATGGCGTTCTATGATTTGAAGAAAATTACTTTTACTCTCTTGTCCTGGACTGAGGACCCGGCCCACTAACCAGATCGATTTAATTGTTAAACAAAGTTTTCCCCTCCTCCCCTTACTCCTCCTCCTCCTCTTGAGTGCAGTTTTCCTACAACGCATATCCGAATATCGGGAAGATATGGCTGTGCAAAATGTTCCGAAATATATCCCTCCAGGTCTTAACAAACATATATGTGTTACTATAAATTTAACGAAGACGTGACTCGTTTTGCTCAATAAACCTCCATACTGGTTAGATGCCTGGTATAGAATCAGCACGCGTGTATATACACACTGAGTTATTTGGAACTCAACCTACAGTTTTTGCAGTCTATAGTGCATGTCGGCAAACTTTCATGCCTTGACAACGTAAAGCGATGTGACAAAACGCGTTCGAGCGTTCGGCAAGGTTGCAAAAACTGTTTTACCTTACATATGATTACCGGGAATCGTGATGCCTTCTGCCAAAACCGACAGCCCTGAAGGCCTAGAATTTGTTTTGGTCTTCCATTTTCACTGTTGTCGGTTATTAGCAGCTGACTGTTCCTTTTGTTCGAATGCTTACATGAGAAGCTGACGCCTAGCTCCGACTCTTCGCGCTCCGCACAGGACCGGCTTCGCGAGGAATGGGGTGGCGCCGGCAATGTTTCTCCCGTAGCGGTATCCAAAACTATACTTTAATTGACACCATGAGCTAGTGTATGCGATTTTAAGCCTATTATTATGATAAAAAGTTACCCACACGCCAATTCTGGTGCGGACAAGCATCAGACGTTGACCGAGCGCAAAGAAACAGCAGGGAGAGCGATCCTGAGTGTAGCAGACGACAAATGCGAGAATCCCTAAGCTGACGTCACGGAAGCGCGCTTCGCAGCGCCGCCTGTGTTCGCGCTCACCGCCAATATCAGCCAGTATGCTGCGACCTTGGGTTGACGTCGTGAGCCTGTGCTGTTGGGCGCAGCGATGTGCGCGGCTACTTTCTCCTCAGGTGTATTGTGGAGGGCCTTGTCGGCAAGACGATAGTTTGGGGCGTACATGGGCACACCGAGCTACGTTCGTATACGGACTTCCGGATTGCGACCTCCAACTTATTGTTTTGAGTTTTCGTGAGTTTAAGGTAGGGAAGGGCATACAAAACTCTGGAAAAGATTGTTGCTTCTACCATCTTGCGTAGCTCGTGTTCTTTGAGGCCTGTATTGTGGCGGGTGACTCGACGAAGCATGTTATTGATTAAATTGATCTGATACTTTTGGTCCATACTGTGCTCTTCCCATCTTGTTGCTATATAAAGCCGAGGATAGGCACAATCTTGAAATTTTGGCTATTGATTAATTTACTGAAGATGAATACCTAACTGATGATATGCATGAGCTTGACGTCCAAATCATATTTCGAACAGCGTGCGACTTTGGTGGCGACCGCGTGCTAATATCACACGCACTGCTGCGTTCGTTTACCAACGCCTCGCGGTTCAAGGATACGTTCAGCCTCAGGGGTTTTTCTTCTCGGACATAAAAAAATCACGAAAATCTAGCCATGTATGCTTCGCTTTAAAATTTACGAAGCTCTGATCACGGCCAAGAATGATCTTAAGGTTGGATCTTCAAAAATGTGTGCGCTTCTCATCCCCAAGGAAAAATTAATGCCTGAAATTTTATTTAAACCGCTCAAAGGTGTCATAGAGATACCACGCGTGATAAAAATAAATGTGTTTCTCCTAATTGAACAATTAAAACAACAGCGGCCAATAGGAAACGAAGCAAACTGGAGAGACGAGCTGGTTGGTGAGCATCCATTAGTGATGTTCACCAACTAGAAAGCGCCGGTCTCGTTTCCCTTTCTCGTCCCTGTTTGCGTTTAAGTTTCACTCACTTATCGGCGGTGAGATGTTTGAGTGGCGCCCCCTGGCTCTGACGTCGGCTTAGGGACTCGCGCCACTGTCGTCTGCTACTCTCAGCTTGTGAGGGGCAGCAGTGCCGGTGCTAGAAATCGCCCGCTTTGATGCTTTACTGCAATAAAAAGCTTTTACTATAGTAATCCAGCATTTTTTGTCAGCTTCTGACACCTATGAATAATTTCAAACTGTATCCCGCACAAACTGTATCCCGCACAAACTGTATCCCGCACGAGGAGAGAGGAGCTCCTCCAATGTGTTGGTGACTCCGGTGGCCTGGAGCGCTTGTGCCGATGTATATTGCGGCACTCCCAGTGCTTGCTTTAAGGCCTTCCTTCTAACTACATTTATGCGTTCGACTTCCGCCTTCCTGAGATTTTGATATGGGAGGTGATACAATATACGGGAGTCGATGAGCGCTGCGCTGAGTCGCACGAGGTCGGCCTCTCGCATTCCCCTGTGCCGACTGGGGCGTAGCATATGTATCACCTGTGTCCCTTGATCTAGCAACTTCCGTATGGTCATAGTTGCTTTGGCATTACTCTGGATTGTGAGACCGAGAACCCTGATGTTAGAGCGTTGGGGAATTGGTCTGCCTTCTATGGTGATGTGCAGTTCTTGTTCCTGATGTGCCGTGTGCTTCAATTCGGATTTCTCGGGTGAGCAAGAGAGGCCGCCCCGGGTCGCGTATCTTGCGGTTGCATCAGCAGCTTCTTGTAGCGCCTGCTCTATTTCAGCCGGGGATCCTTCCTTGGTCCCAGGCGCGTAGCCAGGAATTTTTCCGGGGCGGGGGGGTCGACCAAAAGATGGGAAGGGGAAATATGTAGGCAAGGCTTCTTGCGCATTGTTTTTCAAACGAAGCTTGAAATAACTGATTTCAACATGCGATTGGTGTATGCTGAACGCTAACAGTAAAGCTAACCTTAAGGATCTTAGGTGATGATGATGATGATGATGATGACGACGACGACGAAGACGACGACGACCTAAATTCCCGTTCACCGGTCTATGGGTAGGCCACGGGCGATTCGTTCGTCCCTAGAGCAGGCGGTTATGCGGGCGCGTGCTCGTGAGTGTATGTGCCACTAGAAAAGGATCAACAACAACAACAACAACAACAACAATGAGTGTGCTCATGAGTGCTGTTCCGTGCTGTTCCGCCAGCGAACCAGCAGGACTGACTCGATCGGCTCGCGGCAGGTTCCCGGCGCAGCTCGGTGTATCCGGCGCGAAATGCAGCCGGGCTGTATATATTGACATCTGGATATATTGACAGCATCTGGAGCGGGCACAGGGATCAGACGTTGACGTGGCCCTTGTCTTCAGCTTTATATGAACAAGAATTTCCCTAAAACTGCAGGTTCCGCGCCTGCAGGCGACTTCAGGCGGTTCTTCAGGATACTTGAACCGCACCCCAGCCTGGCACGAAACATTTCGGGGGAAGGGCATGGGCCCGGTGTGCCCCCCCCCCCCCCCCCCCCCCCTCCCGGCTACGCCCCTGCTTGGTCCATATTGTGATGTCGTCCGCATAAATCGCATGTTTAACGCCAGGTATGCGGGCGAGCATTTTGGGCAGATCCTTCATGGCAAGATTGAAAAGCGTGAAGCCCTGCGGTGTGCCTCTGGGTTGTTGGATAATTAATTCATAAGGTCCGAGGGTGAACGTTATGCTACGGTCTCGAAGAAAATCTCTAATGTAATTGTACATTTTCTGGCCGCAATTCGTGAGATTCTGAGGGATAAGGTCATGTGCGACATTATCAAAAGCTTTACATAGGTCTAATGCCAGTATTGCCCGTATCTGCGCTGCGCTGAGCTAGGGTCATCCAGGATGTCTTCTTTGAGCTGCAGGAGACAGTCTTGTGTAGATATGCATTTTCGATAACCAATTAGTGTGTGAGGGAAGGCTTCGTGCATTCTAGATGTTTGTGGAGCCGGTCTAGGACTATCTTGTCCATCAGTTTGCCGAGGCAAGACGTGAGGGATATTGGTCGGATATTATCTAGGCTGAACTTCTTCCCCGGCTTTGGGATGAGGACTACCTTCGCCGTTTTCCAGGCTTGTGGGAGTCGCCCTGTCTGCCATGCGCTGTTGATATACTCTGTAAATGCTTCGCAGTCCCTGTACGTTAGGTTTTGGAGTAATTTTAAGTGATTTTGTCCGGGCCCGGAGTAGTGTTGCGGCGTAGCTGCTATAACGCAGCTTGGACTACCGCTATCATGACGTCGGCTTCCATTTCTTGATCATCCGGCTGGAGTCCAGTGTAGTCACTGTAACGCGGCGCGTCTGCGGCAGGTAGGTATTTGGCAGCGAGCTGTTGAAGCAGCACATCGGGCTGTACGCCCTGCTCATGCAAGAGACGGAGAACGTCATTGGTTTGATCCGCCTTCGTCTCATTAGGTTGTACGAGAGCCCGTAGGAGAGCCCAAGTGCTGCGCATTCCAAGTCTCCCACTGAGACGTTCGCACAATGAGTGCCAATTGTTTCGTGTGAGAGATTCGGCGTATTGATGTGCTGCAACAGATAGTTTAGCTATTCTGGCTTTGAGCTTGCGGTTGTGCTTATTCTTCTTCCATCTCTTCACGAGTCCTCTCCGGGCTTCCCAGAGATGAAAGAGGTGAGGGTCGATGCCCGGGTGTTCTTCTGTTGTCTGTATGGTGGGGCGACGCCGGCATTGTTTCTTCAGCAGCGGTATCCAAAACTATACTTTAAATCACGCGTTGAGCTAGCGTATGCCATTTTAAGTCTATTAGTATGATAAAAAGTTACGCACACGCAATATCCGGTGCGGATAAGCATCATACGTCAACCGAGCGCAAAAAAACAGCAGGGACAGCGGGCCCGAGTGAAGCAGACGACAAATGCGAGAATCCCTAAGCCGACGTCACGGAGGCGCGCTTCGCAGCGCCGCCCGTGGTCGCGCTCACCGCCAATAGGAAACGAACTGGACTTCACAAGCTTGCTACAGTGAAACCTCGATATATCGAACAGCGCGGTGCCCGCGAAATAGTTCGATATAACCAGAATTCGATCTATAAAATCACGTAAAAAACGCGTCATAAACTGGCACAAATCAATAAATGAACGAAGTGTGCAGTAAATACTCACTTGGTGCTTCAAAGTATTTATTCTTTCGGCCTCCTAAAGTAATGCAGCAGGGTAGCCTGGCGTGTTATACACGACTTCCTCAACGTAGTCCAAACGTTCCACAAGCGACAGGCCGGTGCCTTCTATAGCACTGCAGTAGCGGTGCGGTAGGGCCAAAACCACTGAAGCCTCGGTCGAAGTCGGGAGCGGGGCACTATCAGCGCTTGCGGGTACAACCTCGGTAGCGTCTTCGTTTGTGCGCTCAGTAGTAACCTCCGCTAGGATCTCCACATCCGTCAACTCCGCCGTCGTTCCGGTGCTGTCGTTACCGCCAACAAAGTCATCAATGCCCATGCTTCGTGGCTCAGCACCAACAAAGTGCTCCAGCTGGCCCCAGGTTTCTTCAAGCTCGCATTCTTCTTTTGCACTGTCCAATTCTGCTTCGGTGCGACCGATGCGCAGCAGTCGGGAACGCCCATCGCGCCACCGCTATCCTCGAGGGTACTGCGGGATAGCTCGCCGCCTGTCAACAGAGCGCGAGCGGTCTGGGCAGTCTGGGGTGGCGGAGTTCGATATACCCATTTCATGTCCGTCCCAGTTCGAAATAAAAAATTAAAAAAGCATGTGATTTTCCGCGTGATATAGAAAGGGTTCGATGTAGGCAATAATTCGATATACCCGTGTTCGATATATCGAGGTTTGACTGTATCAGGAAACGGAACACATACAGTATACAACCAGCCAGTCAAGTTCGCTTAAACAACATTACAGAAGCATGTGGATATATGCTCCAACGTGTCCCTATATGACGCAATGCGTCATTTTCCTCTACGAGATATGGAATACGACGGGGCTGCCCGGTCTGGGAGAGTTATCACAACCGTTAGTAGCACGGGCTATGCGCTGTATTCCCCGCAATTTAGGGACAAGCTCTCGTTCGGTCTCACACAGATGCACTAATCCACGCTTTGCTTCGGTGTGCAACAGGTCACACTCTGGCCACTTGTATCGCCCATCCTGCCACTCAGTTTCACACACCGCCCACGCACCGGTGAGAGGCTCAACACCTCCCCCATGAAATAGACGGCCCTGCCAAATTTTTCGGAGCTGAACTAAGTTACACTCAGTTTAGCCTTACGCAGGCGATGACAAAAGACTGAACGTTGCACATCGCTGACACAGCCTCCTGCCGCTTTATTTCAGTCCCACCATGGATATTCAGACAGATCTGACAACACTAAAACAACAGAGAAAACAAAAGGAAAATAAAAATGTCTGGAAAGGAACACAAACTTCACTTTGTTCTGTTCATCGATTCACTTCAGTTTGTGTCATTTGGAAAACCGCGCGTAGCACCTCCTACGGAACGCCAACCACCTACACTGTCTCTGCAGACCCTTCCTCTTCCTTTTCGTATGCCGGTTCCACTGGACGAAAAAAAAAAAAAAAAACCGCCATGGTTTCCTTCCCCGTCTTGGTTCATGCATCGTGATACCGTCAGGGCTCACCAGTGCTCTGCTCGTTCGAGTGAGGCAATGATCTTAACTCTTGGAAGAGGCCGCGAGTCCTCAGTTCTTCCATGTCACGCTCCAAGGCAGCTATACGCTTCTCCATGACTCTAAAGGCCAGCGACAACTCCTTAAGGCTGCGCCTAGCAGCCAGCCTCCGCTTCTTCAAGAAGTCGAAATCCACGCTGTACTCCCCTTCGGTCTCGATGCGGACTGAAGGGCACGTCGCCAAGTCGGTGGAGTCGCTGTCCGGGGTAGCGCGACGGCCGTCGTGGCTGGCAGCCGGCCTGTGCACGCCGCCTTCGTCCACCACCATGGATGCGGCTGCGCTGGAAGGCGAGTCGTACGTTTTGTCGGCGGACATCCTCTTTCGCTGGCGGAGACACCCGGGGGAGGAGAATGGCACTCGAAAACGGTACTCAAGTAGCGGTGGCGTGGGATTTCATTCAGGGGGACGAGGTCTTCGAGACAGAATGCTCAGCGAGAGTTCGGCCGAGCGTGGCGCTCTCGGATTGGTTGCTTGCTTGATTGGTTGGAAACCTTGAATCATGACGCATACCCACGCGGCGGATTGGCCAGCAAGCTGCCTGTAACGATTAGGCTGTGGCCCGGTTTATTTTAGAGAATTAAAAAAAAAAATAAGCTTCAAACTGGGCACGGGTTGCACGAGCTCCACAGGCGTTTCTCCTTCCGCACAAAACGTGTGGGAGCAGCCTCTCGAGGTATTGTAATGAGCGACCGCAATGTATTTTAGAATATTATTTCTTTATCGTGGAATGGCAGTAGAGCTCCAGGTACAGTCCCAGCATTTCGAGACGGAAACTCGTGTACCACATAGTGATGCGAACAAATCGCATAAAAAAGCTACCACAAACAACAAAAGCCGAGAAGGAAACGCTGAAAAGGAAGACGACGACGCAAGGCACGCACCGCCAAGGTCGTTCACCCGGCTACGGCGCCGAGGGCTCGAGACCGCGCCGTCACGTGGTATTCTTCATATTTCGCGGAGTTTCTTTATGATTCAGAATGAATGAATTAAATAATTTATTCATACAGGAGAGGTCGAACACCTCATGTTGGGGAAAGGGAAGAGGGGAAAAGGGGGAAAGTATTTGCAGGTGGCATGGGTTCGTTTCCCACATCCGCCCCGCACACGGACCACTTAGTGAAGGTCATTCGGGGGAAAGTAACTTTCCGAGAGAATCGACTGATGGCTTGGTGGTGTCTTTATGTCCGCCCCGCACGCGGACCACCTCAAGTCCACTGAACAAGGTTGGCATCTTTCGCGAAAGACCAGAGGGACATGTACGTTTCTATTTGGTTTTGCTGTGGCTGAATCCATTCTTCGTACGTCCGAACGTAGTGTGGTTTGTGTTTCCACCTTTCTTCATCCAGCTTGTTGCATTCCCATATAAGGTGCTTAACGCTGAGTCTGCTGTTGTGACATAGCCTGCGTGAACGGAAAGGTAGTGGCGGGGGTATGGTGCCGTCCGGTCTGTTTTTTTTTTTTTTTTTTCCAAATTGTCGCATCCATTCCCACCTCTCTCTTATGTCTGGCGTGATGGCATAGCCAGTTCGCGCTTTGCAGAGTAGGACTTGTAGGCCCCGCGGTATGTTCAAAGGAATGGGTTGGTCGGGTCGTGGCGTACTTTCTTTCAGAATTTGTTGTCTCATTTTATGGCGAATTTTCCTCGCAATGGCGTCTTCGTTGACATCCAGAGGAGGCAACGGGTCACCCAAAGGACATGCACTCTGGAGGGAGGGATTGGCTGCAGATGCCATGTCATGAGCTGCTTCGTTGCCTGGGTTGTTCTCGTGCCCAGGGGTCCATTCCATGAAGATGGGGATGCCTTGAAGATAGATCAGTCGTTGCACTGTATTGTGAATGGTGTGGGTCAGGCTGCTTGCTGGGTTGGGGTTTTGGAGGCCTTGTATAGCGGACGCATGCAAGACAGTCTGCACAGGCGCAAAGCTCCTCCCTTCTGTGGCGTGCCTGCTGTGTACGGTGTTTAGTTCGACGAAGGGGTGGAGGCCCAGGAAAAAGTGATAACTGGCACCCATTCATTCTTGGCTGGCGGTATTGTAATCTGCAGTACTTGGAACCGCTATCGAAACACAGAACAAAAGGGAGGAGCTATGTGCCGGCCTTGAATTCTAGCATGCGTAATCATGCGAACGGCAATTAAACTTCGCCATTTGATATCTCGCATTACGGATGCGATAGAAGAATTCTGTCAATTGAAACTGCGCAGAAACACGATTGCGTCTAACTTTCCGATACAAACATGTCTGGTTACTGCTGCCACTAAAAAGTTAATTAAACAATGTTATATAATTAAGCCACCTACATCAATAATTACCTCCTAATTATCTGTCCCCCTGGGCGCATAACGTCACTGTAGAGGTGGTCTCCCCGTAAATCTAAGCGCCTATTTTAAAAAAACCTGTCGACTTAACTTTGATTACCCTGTATATTGATTCGTTTCGGTTTTTGTTTAGCTTGAATTTTCCCAATGTCTCTACAGAGCAAAGTGAGAGGTAGGAGGATAGCCTGCAGTTCAGCTGCGGTGGAGTCAGTCAGAATAATGAGTACGCAATTAGTCGCTTAAAATACTGCAGTTAGATTCCTCCCGTGGGTACCTACAAGTGTCTCTTCTCGAGTTAGGTAATTAATTATAATGATTAATTAAACCTCATTAACGAAAAATTACTGGCCGCTACTCCACTGCACTGGAAACATTATGCGCTAGGTTTTGTTCGAGTAACATCTTTGCTCTTTTTATAACCTTGGTGCATGATAGCTGGGACACCCTGTATATGTTCCAGTCTGTCTCTACATAACGTAATGCGTCATTTTCCTCTACGAGATATTGATTTGGACGTTGCTTCCCAATGAGTGAGAGCCATCACGACCGTTAATCGCGCAGGTTCTGAGCTGCATTCTCTGAATTTTAGAGCAAGCTCGGAGTCGGTCGCATACACACCCACACTATAATGCACGCTCTGCTTCGGCTTGAAACGAATCACCCTCTGTACACTTGTGTGCTCCATCCTGCCACTCAGTTTGTCGCTGCCCCCACACACATGCTAGAGGCTGTGGGATACGTGAGGGGTTCCTCGGGGGCCTTGCCAGCACTCTGGGGTAGGCCCCCATGCTAGCTCCCGGCGTGTCAACCACACGGGCTCCCATGCCTACGGCAGCCCAGCGAGGTTTGCCGATACGAGAACACAGTAGACAGTAGTGGTGAAGCACAGCCGTTTATTTGGGGAATCCCAAAGCATGCGAGCACAAGGCTCGACGGCGTTCACGAATCACGCCGTCCGGGTCGTGACCGCGAACGGGAGGCAGGCACTCACGGCGCGCTACAAACAAAGCTCTTACCTGAGATGCATGTATCCATCACCGCCGCGATGTTCCGCCGATCTCGCCCCGACCGGGTCTCCCCCGAGACTCCCCTCGTCTCCCGCGCCACACGTTCGCGCCGCCCGCCCCAGCGCGCCTATGCCCGCACAGATCGGATCGGTGGTTCCATCTCTCGGGGGACGCCGACGAACCAGCGGAGCGCCGGACCGGTTTCAGCGCACAAGCGTCTCTCCCGAAGCGCGCGCCGGCTCGAGATTGCCGGCCGTGGTTCTCCGCGATTCCCACAAGGCTCACCCCTCCCCTTGACAGAGACTCCCCCAGAAACATTTTCCGGTGCTGGGCTAAGTTACACTTAGTTAACCCTTATGCAGCCGAGGCCAAAAGACGAAACGTTGCACATTGCCGACAACTTCCTGCCGCTTCATTTCGGCTTACCACGGATATACAGACAGATCTGACAACACAAAGACAATAAAGAGAACAAAAGGGAAATAAAAATATCTGGAAAGAAACACGAACTTCTTGTTCAGAAGTTGCTCAGTTGATTTATTTTAGTCTGTAGCATTTGGAAAACCGCAGTGGCGCCTCCTGCGAAACACCACAGTCACGCTTTGTTCGGATCTGTACTCTTCATGTTGGGATGCCAGATCCACTGCAAGATCCACTGCCATGGTTTGCCTTCGGCCTCTCAGTCGCTGGTGGCAATTTCCTTGAGACCTCCCGAATGCTCTGCTCGCCTTACTTGACACACGTCGAGTGCTCATTCCTGCCACAGAGTGCTTCAGGGCAGCCACGCGCCGCTCCAGGGCTCAGAAGGTCCCGTACCAGTTGGTGGGTGCTGCGCAGGGCAGCCGGGAGGCGTTTCTTCCAGGAGTTCCAAGTCACGCTGTGCTTCCCATCGGACTCACTGCGGACTGCAGGGTAGGCCGCCGCGTTGCCCAAGTGGCCGCCCATGGTAGAGCGACGGCCGTCGTCACGCCCGGGCGGCCCGTGCATGCCGCCTTCGTCGACCACGGAGGCGGCGCTGCGCTGCGAGATTTATGACCCCGCTTCTTCTCCCGTCGACGTAGACTCTGGGGGAGGGCGGGCTGCACTCGAGGATGGTGATCAAGTAGATGTGGTCGGGGGAGGCTGGCGGGGGCTCTTAATTCTTACACGGCGTTCTAAGGAAAGCGAATTCGGAGCTACGAACGTGCCGGCACGGGTTGCACGAGCACCACACGCATTTCCTCTTTCTCACACGACACGTGGGAGCAGCATCACAAGGTGTTTTAGTGGGCGTCCACATAATATTTTAGGCTTTTAATTTTTTAGTGGATCAGGGCAATGATTCCCCAGGTGAAGCCACAAAATCTCGAAACCGAAAGCTCCTGTACCACATGTTATCGTTCTAGCCAACACCTGAATGGCTGTAAAGATGTATCCAAGCTATGATATCTATCACTGTTTTTACAACTATCGCTCGTCTGCAATAGCACCGCACGAGCGCCACCTAATGAGTCAATAATATGGCCACTTTATAACGAGTCCACCAGATCCGTCTCCCGAAGGAAGCTACGAAGAAGGCGCGACACCGCCAAGTGCAGCATCCAGTTTCCCCTTGAGAAGCTGGTGTGGTCCAGATTCGCAAGGAGACGTTTGGCGGTGCGGCCGCCAGTCACACAAACGCGGTTATGCGACGTCATAGAGAAATTGCCAGAAAGTGGCTGGGGAGTGGCCGCTGCTGCAACAGTTTTCCTTAATAGCGCCATTATTGGTAGGAAGTTCGCAAATTAATTCGGAGCTCTCCACTATACGGCGCGCCTCATCCCGTGCGTTTCGTCGTCCCGTTAAACCCTACAATCGATCAATTAAATCGGTATCATTTTTGTCGGAACACAGCAGTACTTTTAATGAACAAAACTTGTGTACTTTGTCTTCATGGCTCCTTTCATAATTCTTCTTTCTTGTTTCGAAGAAAATACTTTTTTTTTTGCCTGGGCTGCGTGCCGATGCGGCCCTTCGATTAATTGTGAATTAACGGCGGACCACCGATTAAAGCGTACAAATTTGTGCATCGGATAAATCCACTAAATAATATTTGAAATCAAGCGAAGAAATTACTTTGTCGAAAACATAAAAAATATGTGTAATGTATCCCTGGTCAGCGAACGTCGTATGTGGGCTTTAAAAAATACAACAATTAAACCAGTCATCATCATCGTCATTGTATTTTGGGCCCAAGGACGCAGCTATCCCCAAACACTAAATCTCTTCGCTTTAGTTTCCAGCAAGAAAAAAATCGCCAGCCCTTCCACTCTGTGAGAATGGAAGCCAGCGAAGCTGCAGCTACGCTGTGTTTTGCTATGGTGCACGCTTTAGCGCGTTTATATAGAGTCGTTATTGGATGACGTTGGCGTCCAAAGCGGGTAAGTTGCTCTTTATGCGGAGGTGATTTGCAGCTCCTCGACGAGGTGGAACTTGAGGCGGCAACAGCGACGGTGTGCTGTAATGGACTCCATTGTTTTCGCGCCCATCCGCGCTTATGTGCGCGCCGACATTCCTTCAAATCCGCATCTTCTTCCTCCGAGCGAACGACACGCGGCCGTATGTGCAGCTGCTGACAACGGTGCTGGTGCCGTTATTACCCCGACTGCACAACTTGTGAAAGAGGCATCGGTGGTGGTGAGGAGGAGCGGATCCCGTGCCGAGTCAATCGTCGCTCCCGGCAGAGCAACCCCGGATCCTAGCCATATACAGCTTCACCGTAAAAAAAAGGAAAACTATAAACTGGGCACATTTTATCCGAACGTACTGTTGTCAATCTAAATTGTGCGCCTTTTGGAGCCTTAAGAACCACAGCACCTTTCGTATTTATTTTGTCTATGGCTTGCGAGTCACGCTCGCCCACCTAGTGGAAGGTCGCACTCCTCGCACGCCGCACTGCAGCTTTTCTGCACTGGTGGGCCGCGACTGAGTGCCGCACCATCTAAGTGCTTGTTGACGAAAACTTCGTTTCTAGCCTGGCGATGTGTCAGTGGCCCCTGGTTCCCGCAGACCAAAGGACGATCGTGCTGTCTCAGACCTCAGGAGTTGCCGTGCACACAAGGAGTTGCCGTGCATACAAGCCGACGCTCGTCTAGGTTTGCCTACAGCTGCTGCGCAGCGTGTTAGCATGCAGCAATCACGGTAGAGTTCCTCGAGGTGAAGTGATGACGGTATGATTCGCCTGCCTCTCTGTGCGTCCATGCATCCCCGAAGGCTATGGGTGTATGCACTTGGCTTTCAACCGCGCGGGGGTGCTGCGCGGAAGCGCGTTTCCCGGCGCGAAACGTGGTTTTCGGCGTGGTGTTGGCAAGAACGTTCGTGTGGACGGTGTTTTAGATGCAACGCATCTCATGCTCGCCCCTCTGTCCTTCCTGCGTCTGTCCGGCGTTGTCCGCACAGCTGCGCCTCTCCTCCTCTCCTCTCTCCGATAGCGAACACTCTCTCCCAAACAGCTGCGGGTTGGCGCAGCGCGCTCTCACTCCGTTGCTAGGCGCCGGTGGGCGGCGCTGCGCGCGCTGCGCATGTGCAGTACTCTCTCTCTCTCTCCGCGCTCTGCTCTCCTTCGGGCGCTGTGAATATAAAGCGGCATGCCGCGCTCCGGCGCTCTCAATCGACGGTCGTCCGCCCACGTCCCCTTCGCGTGAGAATCCCTGCTATAAGCGCAATAAATACGATGGAAAACGCCAATGGAACCCCCCATGAGATGCGTTGCATCACACCAGGGTTCCCGCGAGGGGAGGTGGGCGTAATTTTTTCGGCGTGATTCGTGGGTTCGCGAATGCCTCATCGGAAGGAGTAGCCGGCATTGTTTTCGTTTCGAAATTTGTTGTGCGCTGTTCACGTCTCCTACAACCGCAGACCCGAAGCAGGCCGCACGACACAAGCAAGGGCGCCGGGCTTTTTCTTTTTTTTTTTTTTTTTTTGCTGTTTCGAAGCGAAGGCCATGGCAGTACTTGCCAGAGGGGCTGCCATACCATAAAAAATGGTTTTCTCATTTTTATTTTGGAATTTTTATGGTGTTATCACAGAGGTATTTCCAGTTGCTGTGCCAAGATATAATTCAAAGTAAAATATATATTCATAGTAAAGTAAAGATATAATTCAAATTTCAAAGTACAAATTAAAAAAAACAATTTTATATGAAATTGCCTTTCCGTTCACCTGGTACCGAGCTTCAGCGGCTTATAAAATCTGATAGAAAACTTGTTCGAAGTGCTTTGCATTCCCAAATGAATGGACGAGGTCGTGAAAGTAATGGATTTTTTTATTTACGGCACAATTTTTTGTTTCGAGTTTTAGAGGTGAATGTACAACAGGCATGTAGACTGTGGACGACTACGTGAATATAAAATTCACAAAAAGTGTCACGACCTAAGTGTCACGACAAAAGTGTCACGACCTAAACTGTACAGCAAGAAATGTAATGCAAAAGACGGAATCGAAACAGACCTAGCGGTCATGAAGAAATCTCCGGAACAAGCGACGCATGTGGCAAAAAAAAAACTGTTTTGAGAAAACGGCTTCCGAAGTTGCAACATGGATTTCACTCATCAAAAATCGTCAGGGTTGTAGCCTTTCATGTCCTTTTGAACATAGGGCTTCTGGAAAGCCTGTCCTTGAAATTGGAGTGCCTTTTCCAGCATTTTCCTCCACAAAACACCCTTTTCAGTTCCTCTGTGAAGAGTGCATGGCCCAGTTTCCAGACCAAATGGGGGGTGGAGATGGCTTATGCAAAGTAGGCTAGCTAGTTGCCTGTATTGCACTGGACAACTTCCCTATGCAGTGTTGTCCCCATGGCAACAAGTGAAGCACTCTTTTTTTTTACTTAAACTGGAAAACTGAATTTTGGGCTTCTTTTATATATGTTTTATAACCTCGCCTAGAGCAGCACGTTAGTACTCGTACGTGCAGGGTTTCATTGCCAAAAATTTACAAAGCACAAGGATACAAATGAGCTATTTTTAAGCTTGGTATAATATTCTGCATAACTTCAACTTCAATACATGTACATTTTTAAGTACTCTTGACATTCAGGGCATCCAATATTCCTCGCAGCGCAGCCATATGCACTAATTCTATTGATGTATGCATTGGCATTCATATATATTTCCCGAAAAATTCCATTTGTTATTAAATACTACGACAGTAAGGTACATTTTTAACGCCGTACACAGGTTTTATTCCTAACTCAGACCTGTTTGCGTGATTTGCACGGGAAACGTTGCACAAGGCGATATGGCTGGCGCGCGTTTACCGCAACATCTCACACTTTGATTACCTCTGATAAGGCTCGTCAGGTCGCTTTTACGATTAAGTCTAACGTCATAGGCATTAATTATAACTACTGGCGTACAATCATAACCGGTTGCGCAGTCAGGCGATGCTCTAACGCGCAACAGTTATGCCGTGCGCGCCGTAGCTTTTAACTCGTCGGCAGTTTCCTTCCCAAGGCTAGCGAGCCCATACTGCCAAACAAACAAACAAACAAACAAACAAACAAACAAACAAACAAACAAACAAACAAACAAACAAACAAACAAACAAACAAACAAACAAACAAACAAACAAACAAACAAACAAACAAACAAACAAACAAACAAACAAACAAACAAACAAACAAACAAACAAACAAACAAACAAACAAACAAACAAACAAACAAACAAACAAACAAACAAACAAACAAACAAACAAACAAACAAACAAACAAACAAACAAACAAACAAACAAACAAACAAACAAACAAACAAACAAACAAACAAACAAACAAACAAACAAACAAACAAACAAACAAACAAACAAACAAACAAACAAACAAACAAACAAACAAACAAACAAACAAACAAACAAACAAACAAACAAACAAACAAACAAACAAACAAACAAACAAACAAACAAACAAACAAACAAACAAACAAACAAACAAACACGCCATCCACAATCTACTATCCGTACACCTTGAAGAACATTCCCTCCTTCCCCCCAACCTCATAGGCTTCCGCCCCGGGCTGTCCACACAAGACGCCCTTCTGCAAATTCACCATGACATTCTGCAACACGCTCCCACCAGAGACTATGCGGCCATCCTCGCCTTAGATCTCAATAAGGCATTTTATCAGGTAGGGCACTCCGCCATTCTTAGCTCCATTAACACACTACACCTAGGCGATCGCACATACACCTATGTATACATACGTAATTTCCTCTCCGATCGCACCGCCACTCTCCGATTGGGCACAATCAAATCAATCACTTTCTACATGCCTAACAGAGGCACCCCCCAAGGGGCCGTTCTTTCGCCTCTACTATTTAATCTCGCCATGCTTCCTCTCGCGAACGCTCTAGAAAATATACCGTCCCTCCACTCCACAATATACGCGGATGATTTTACACTTTGGGTCACGCAAGGCAGCGAAGCCCACATAGAGGTCACACTCTCAGCAGGGGCTGCCACAGTCTCCCGTCTTGCTGCACAAGCAGTCTTGACTTGCTCGGCTACTAAATCAGCACTCCTGCTCCTTCCTCCACCTAGGGTTAGACCCGCTCCCTCGACCTCCATTCAGGTAATGCTGGACGGACAATCAATCCCCCCGGTCTCTCAGCTTCGCCTTCTCGGCATGCATCTCCAAGCCAATAGGAACAGCACAGCCACTATAAATCTCTTGCGCACTCACACCATCCAAACTATTCGTCTCATTAAACGTATCGCCTCTAGGAGACAGGGACTAACGGAATTAGAACGGCTGCGACTTGTGCAGTGCTTCCTGGTGAGCCGTTTTTGCTATCATGCTATCACCTCCCGTACGCACAGCTCACCCCCTCTCAACGCACTTCCCTCGATGCCTTACTTCGAAGAGCCTATTGCTCTGTGCTGCTATACTTCCCCCGCATGCCCCCCCCCCAACGACTCCTCGCGCTTGGTATACATAATACCATAGATGAACTAATCGAAGCCTATCGCCTGGCCCAGCTCATGCGCCTTTCCCAGACCCCGATTGGTCGGCGAATCCTCGATAGAATTAGTGGCAACCCCCCGCTTCTACTAGCTCCTCCAGCTGACATCCCCCGCGTTCTCCGCGCACATCTCCACATTAAGCCGATCCCGCGAAATATGCATCCAGCCTACCACCGCGGACGCCGTCTAGCCCGAGCCCAAGCACACCTCTCCCGCTACCCTCCCTCTGAGCACACTCCCTATGTAGACGCAGCGGCCTACCCCACCCGTCCTGCCTTCGCAGTCGTTGTAGTAGGCGCTTCTGCAACAATCCCTCAGGTCTCAGCTACAGTCGCCACCACCTCTTCGGTAACTGCGGAAGAGGCGGCCATTGCCCTTGCCCTTACTCAATCACCTACCCCCCAGACTATTTTATCTGACTCTCAAACTGCCATACAAAATTACACAAATGGCGTCATTTCCGTAGCTGCCCTCAAAATTCTTCTTACGAATCCTCCTGCCCACCCCGTGATGCTGCTGTGGACTCCGGCCCACACCGGCGTAGGTTGTAATGAGACGACACACCAACACGCCCGAGCTTTGATATCCCGGGCTCCCGTTTCTTTTACGCCTACACACGGCATCCCCGAAATGTCCCACGCGTATACCTACTTACGTACAGGGACATAACTCAGCATTAGAGAGTTTTAGCAGTCCGTTCGTTCCGTCGCGTACGTAGCTAGCGTGTTTACCGGGACCCGTCTGGGCACTTGGGCATTCGTCACGGTAGGGGGATTAGTTCCGCGCGCCTGCCTTCGCCATGTCCGCGCCTCCTCGCCCTTCCGCGCGCGCAGGCGCAGACCGGTCCCGGTAAACCCGGTAACAACGTAACGAACGGAACGGACGGCGGCTCTTACAGACTCACACTTTCCCACACCGCACTCTCCTTGTGCACACCCATCCACATCAATTCGCCTACCCTCACTGCCCCTCATGTGGCGCGCTGGACACACTATTTCACTCCCTCTGTGAGTGTCCGCGCGACCCCTTCCCCCCTTTCCCCTCCCCCTCTCACTGGGAGCAGGCTCTGAAGAGCTCTGACCTCGCAACGCAAGAAGCCGAAACGGACAGAGCCCTGGACGTCGCGGGGGCCCTTTGGGCCTCTGCCACCCCCCTACCCTGAACCATAGCCTCATATAGAGGAGGCTATGCCTGAACCCTATGCAAAATAAAGTGGCTCTACTACTACTACCACAAGCGCGCGCACCGCGCTTCACCCTTCGGCGTAAAGTCACGCGCACCATGAAGCGTTCGATGACCTGCGCCTTTTGACCCACGCAACTTCCCGTAATCTGGATCGTGATCTCAGACATTCCTATCGCGATAACGTCCGTGTTGAATACCACAGCAGATAAAATGACTGAACAGAAACTTGGCCGAGCGAAGCAGCGAAAATGAACTCAGAAACGCGCACTACGCAGTTTAGGCAAGGTAAATATTGGTTTAGGCGGCCGCCATCTTGTATTGCCGCAGCGGCGCCCAATCAGAAGGGCCGTTCCAGCGCGCTCCGACCGGAAGGCCAATTGCCAATTCAGTTGTGTGTCGTCCCTTTTCTGCTGTTCGTGCGTTTGTGAATAAACGAAGATAAAAGAGACCGCCTGAACCGGAAAGAGGATCGTTCGGCTGATCTATTGGTACCAAAATGGCCGCGCCCAATGGCACTGTTGCGGAGATACAGCGCTCCGAAAATTGCCGTTTTTTCGCCAAGCTTTTGCGCGGATATTTTGCCACCGCGGCTGGTAAAAGTATTTTTTTATGCCACTTTGCGACTGTTTTCGGCGGAGAAACTTAGCAACATAGAAGCCGAATATGTGACTTTGAAAAAAAAAAAAAAACGGTTTAGGTAATTTTTTCGAAGTTGAAAGCCGCATCCCCCTTTAATATGGTAAGCCAATGGGACTCGTCCACGCTAAGTCCGTTATGGAATTCGGGATTGTGATCCGATCCCCTAACAGTGGTGGGTCATCTTACCCACCTGAGAAGTTTCCAGAGTGCTGTAGATCTTGCCACATGCCAGCATCCACAGCAACGGCTTCGCAATTGTAATGCTAAAGTATTAAATAACCCATTGGGCGAAATAGCGTTGTCTGCAACAGCGACTGTGCAATTGCACAGTCGCTGCAGCTGTGCCCGCAACTGTGCCTAAATTTTCAGTGGCTGCAACGCATCATAGGGCTCCAAGAGCGCACCTCAGAAATTAAACACACACACACACACACACACACACACACACACACACACACACACACACACACACACACACACACACACACACGCACGCACGCACGCACGCACGCACGCACACACACACGCACACACACACACACACACACACACACACACACACACTCACACACATGCACACGCACACACGCACGTACACGCCCACACACACATGCACGCACGCATGCACACGTAAACACACACACACACACACA
>NW_027526203.1:443996059-444016588 GCF_048455015.1 Haemaphysalis longicornis | reverse complement strand
TCTTTCATTTGCTCGCTTTTCTCGTAATTGTTATTTGAATTGATTATTAAATTACTTAGACTTTCTTTTCATTTTTTTTTCTGAGTAGCGAAGTTCGTATTTCACAAAAGTACCGAATGTGAGCTTCAGATATATCAATTAGCCGCGATCCAACGTCGCTCATATTCGGGGACACTGCTTTGACGTGCATGATGGCTGCGGAAAATATTTCTCAAGCACTAAGCGCTCTTCCGCGTTGTTAAACAAAGTAAACACCTAACTTATAAATGAGAATGAGATAGTTTAACACTGCAGTTAGAAAAAAATTACCAGTCATAACAGTATACCATTAAAGTGTTTCGAAACTCGGTGTTTTGTTTATTACAAAACCCAGTCTCTCGAAAAACCTGCCGTTTTCACGGCGGCACTCAAATTAGGACTGATTAACTGTAGTGGGTTCAATTATTTCTCGTACCAAACAACTCTTACACGTGGAAGAGAAGGCGTAGCGCAAGCTGCCCGCTACGCTAAAAAACTCGATTCGCGGAGTTCAGTCAGACTGCGTTGAATTAATCCTACAAATGTAGTTATGTATAGGCGAGAGGGCATTACGCGCTGGAAGTAATTAAACGTGTGATGTCGTGGTGCATTGGATGTAATGACACAGCTTTGGACGAAGTTGCTCGATGGATGTAATGGCACGCTGGATGTAATGGCACGTTGCATGCAGTGGCCAAAATTGGATGTTTCTGCTCGTTGGATGTAATGGCACGATGGATGTGTTGGCCCCAAGCGGGGTTTGGAAGGGGGGGGGGGGGTGATTTTACGACGCCTACGTGGCGCGGGCCGTTTCTTTCGTTTTTTTTTTTGCGTCCTGATTAAGAGGCGTCCTGATTAAGATTGGCAGTTGCTGTCAGTTTCGGTTTGTGAAGATCCCTCGTAAGAATCTTGGCGCGGTGCGAAGAAGGCCGAGACGGACTAAATGACACGCTGTCGTTTGGACAGTTGAGCCGAATGAACACGATTAAGGCAGCAATTTCGGTCATGGTATGAAACTTCCCTTTTCTTTCACCATGTGTTGACAGCAGGCGGAATTTGAAATATACTCCTTCCCATTAAAATGTCTCAAGACCGCTAGAAGCCATCCAAGCTTCCCATGTTCTGCAAGACGAACCGATTCGAGTCGCATTGCACCACACTCAAGCGGTTTAGAGTTAGTTTTAAAGGTCATTGCCCCGTTGCGTTCCCGACTGTTTTCGAAGATGCAATTGATACTGCTATTCGTGTTCACAATCTGCCCTTCGGGGCTATTTTTTACACAAGCGGGGATTGAGGAAATAGAAAACAGCACTGAATGTCTCTCCAGATTGGCCCTAAAGTATGCTTTCCGTTAACAAGAGAGAACTTGAGGGCTGGAGGCACGTGGCAATTTCTACAGCCAATCATAAAACATTTCAGACAATTTCCCATCCCCATATTCCCCGGCCATGTCCGTTTGTTCGTTCATAAAACGTCTATATTGAATAGGAAAGGGGTTGAGGGAAGGGAAAGGAGCAAGGGTGGTTGGTCTTCCTATTCCGCTAGACCAAGACCTGCCGCCGCGGTCTCCACGGAGCCTGCAACACTCTTTGAGCAAGGCAAGTAAACCTGCGCGACGCTTAGCTTACACTACCAGAAATACCTGAGCCAAATATTACACGTGCGCGTGAAGCGGTGAGCGCACAAATCACCGAAAGACGCGGAAAAACCAACCGCGCTCTCTTCAGCTCTCATTATGCACCCCTGACATGGTCTAAACGACGTCATTGAGGCCACGGCTGTCCGATCGGCTGTCACTGGTCAACTTCGCGGCTGATTTCTCGCATTTCCTGTGACGATACGCCGTCGTCAGCGCTGTGCGCGAACCTCATCTATGTATGAACCTGTAGGCACAGTTTTGCTGTTTCTTTTGTGCTTTGAGTGCGCGCGGAGTTTGAGTGATGAGCTCAATACTTCCCTTTCAACCAGACCACTAGACAACAAACGTTTATGGCTTCAAAAACGCCCTGCTTTTTTGTGGCACCAGACCGGAAATAGACCCCTCCACGTTGCGGAGAAAAGGAAAAAAACTCCCCGGCCTGTGATATATCGAAGGCCGCGGAAGAGAACGCCGCGAACCGCCCCCCTCTCCGGGAGAGAGCGCGCAGCTTTCGTCGCGTTGTCCGCAGTCGAGTTGAGAGGGAACGATTATGCGCGATTTCTCATACACTCTAAGAAATGTGGGGAGTAGTTGAAGAATCAAACAGCGTTCCTATTCCTGCCAGGGTCGTTTGACACCGTCCGCACCACGCGTGGCGTTAGATGGCGAGTTCACTCTACTAGGAAACCAGAATAAAACTGCTGGCGAACTCTCCCCGCTCTTGATGGAGCTAAGCGGCGGTTGTACCCCTTTCGCGGGAGAGAATAGAACAGCGTACCGACTCTGTCTCGCATCGATGGAGTTCGTATATCCTCCGCGAGAGAGAATAGAACAGTATATCAACTTCAGCTGCACGCTTTCAGGTGTGCAAAAAGGCAGACACCTCTATGGCGGACGCGAACTCTTTGAAATCGTATGAAAAAGTAGTTACCTAAACAGCCACAGCGCCGGGCCATGAAACAAAGCGTACTTAAAATAAAGTGCAGCGTATTCAAAAGAGCGTGCGAGGTAGTGTTACACGTCCTCTAGGAATGGGTCATTTGTGTGTTCTAACGCAACGGTGTCCGTCGGACTACTTGAGCGTTGTACCTTTGCGCGGTCTTTTCATCGCGGCGGGGCTGGCGCACGGACGCGTCTCTCCGATGTCTCCGTCTCTTTTGTAGCATTGAAACCGCCGTAGTACTCCTGTACGTGTCTGTGAGGTGCGTTTTGGTGTCGGTGGCTGTGTTTGAAGTATACCTGACTGGTGGAATAACATCGTTTGGCTGCTGCGGCCGCCGCTGAAAACGTAAGTCACCATTTCAGTTTTTCTTGCGCAGTACGGGATCGAGCTCGCGCTCGTTCCCGCCAAAACTTCAGCTTTATTTATAACAACTGGCGCTCGTGAGTGCTGCTTAGCCTTGTTGGTTCTTGCGAAGAATTAAGTGGTCACATACATGTGCTTTTATTTGTGTGACACCAGTTCTAGCTGTCCTTTTTCCGGCTTTGTGTTTTTCGAACAAGCGGCCGTGCTCCCATCGCGGGTTCACGACGTTCAGCATGCGTTGAAACATGACTCGTGTGCAGTATAAGAGTTGCGGATTTATTAAGCTGGCTTCTTTAGGCACTGGACACATGTACGATTGGTACACGCGATTCGCATGCGACTGATCGTTACGACTGTCGCCACGAGTAGCCGTACGCGTGAATTTGAGACACATGGCCCGATGCGCGCATGCGATGTGTCGTCGGCGTCGCTCCGCCCACTGTTTTTGCTTTATGGTCAACTACGACGATCGCTGAGCTGAATTTGCAGATTCCGCGCGTTTTTGCGCAAGAAATTGATAAAGCAAGCAATCTTGAAGCGTTTTCTGCCTTCGGGAACAGTCCGCGCTCACGCCGGCCGCGCCTGCCAGCTCGACACACTCAGCGGCTCGAACCGGCGCAGACCACGGTAGCAACCGCTTGTCGCTGCTCTCCCGAATCAATCTGTTCGCTAAGAAGAAGTTCCACATGCGAAAAAGTAGGTGTTAATGTGGTGAAAAATTGTGCTAGGGATTGTTGTCAGGGCTTATTTTAAAAGCGGCGATCAGATATCTGCCGCTATGCAAGCCTGCGCTGACCGGCCGTGTATGCCGCGGCGCGCGGTGCGCCGAGCGGTCGAGAGATGGCGATACCTGCGCGGAAGCATCCAAACAGGCTACGCAGATGTCTTGGTCACCGATCGCTCAAACGGCCGTTATAGCCCAAATAAAGTTTCACATGCGAGAAAAAGGATGATAGTGTGGTGAAAAGTTGTGTTACGGTTTGTCATCCGCAGTTGCACAGATAGCGGCGATCAAATGACCGCAGAATGCTAGGCCTAAGGTTCCCAACACCCGAGCCGACCCGAGCAACGCAAGCCTGTTGCGGGCGGTTGGGGCTCAGCGGACTCTCGATCGCAATGATGGCATGACTGCATCTGGCTTGCCAGTCGCACGTCGTGAGCCTCCTCGGACCAGCGAACGACCCAAAACAGGCCCTAACGATCAATCGTAACGATCAGTCGCATGCGAATCGCGTGTACTAATCGTACATGTGTCCAGCGCTAGCTATAAATTGGCTTTCGTTTCATTATCTTCTTGAGCAACGTAAACATATTGTCGAGCGACAAGGTAATTACACTGCCGCCGGGCTTATCCGTCGGTTCCGTTCCCATCTGGCGCGTCTGACGAGGCAGAAGTGAGCGACGGCGACAGCAACACCGTAACCAGTTTATTACCCAATCAGTTAGGTTGGTAGCGTCGCTTTATTTGGTTACCCCTTAAAATATAACGCAGTCAAAGGTCACAAGGTTTCAATTCAAACTCGAAGTTGGCATAGATGTCTCGCAAAAAAAAAAAAAAGGACGTGAACGTTTGTGCGTTCCGAACCCATTGTGTAGTGCGTTGCCTTGTAGCCTCTGGTCCCGTGTTGTTAGAAAACAATACTTAACGCTAATAAAACGTTGTCGGTAGGAAATTTCATCGCGATTAATTGTTTATGTGGCTACAGTAGCCACAACAAAATTTCACGGAACCGCTGGCGTGTTGCTTTGTCTATTGGACTTTTTTCTTATTACCTTGCGCGACTGCAATAAGAGTGAAGCCCATTTTCGGTGAAATTCCGTACTGTTTTCTCAAGAAAGAGCCAAGTAACGGCTACCGTAAAACGTAGTATTGAAAAATGAATACTGCAGTACGTTTTGTTTCATAGCGAGTGTTGACAGGCTGAATATTTTCACGCGGACATGTGGTAAAACTGCTGCTAGGTGCTGTATTTAGTAAGCAGCGTGCATTTAGCATTATAGTGAACTTTTTTTTACTTATTACAGGCGCTACGACGTAAAGGTGTTTCCCGTGGATGTTTCCAGGGCTATTCTACAATAGTGCTGTTCAACAACATATTGTGGTCGCCTGGCGTTCGGAAGCAGAAAGAGAGCAAAGATGCCTGGTGCGGCCGACAGCTGTAAGTAATAAACACTTCATCTTTGGTCACTTTGCCATAGTCATCTGGCAAATAAAAATGTGTCTTTTAGCCTTCATGGTGTCATTTGCATGCACTTTTGCTTTCTAGCATCGACTGACCTTAGTTGTGTTTTATTATAAATGTCATTAGAGACATAACATAACTGCGTAACCAACTTTCTGCTTGATTAAAAATGTGTCGCTTCCACTGCAGTGCATTAATGCTGTAGCTTTTTCAAACTGCCAAACACTGCAGTATTTTTTAACAAACTTATTTGGTCACGAGTAAGATTCGATGTGCAGCTTCAAGATTGATGGGGATTAGGAATGCGGTTGTGCGGCATTTATTTTCTGCTTGCCTCTTGTTACTCGCCATGATTCGGCCTTGTTACTGTTCACTGATCCCATGATTAATTCCAATAATGAGAGGCTGACAGTTTTGCTGTAATATTGCTTGTCTTCAAGCCATCCTTTTTGATAACACCATTGCACCAAGTACTTGCAGGTTGGCCTGAGGTTGCAGGTTCTCTTGTTGGTCTGGCTGCTTTTTCTGAAAGTGGTTGGTTGGAAAAAAAGAGGAGGAGGACCTTGTTGGTTTAAAATTTGAATAGGGGATCAGGACCCCGATGCTTTAAATTAATCCGTGCTCTCGTTCTTCTCAGATGGCTTTTCAGTTGCACTGCTGGTGAAAGAAAAGCCAGAGGCCTTGCTCTCAAAGCTGGTATGCATATTTGTCTTCTGTATGTTGAGTAAGTGAAATCCAGTGTAGTACTTGTGAATCAGGCTCACCAATCACCATCACAGCAATTCAAATTTGCTAAAGGGAGCATTTTGCCTCATCAGTAGACAATTGTGAATGTTACATTGATGAATCGTTAGCGTAGTCACTAAATTGTTAGCTTTAAGTGTATAGACTACTAACTAGCGATTCGTTTTCCTGAGAATCGCTTTGTACAGTGGTTTGTCCACTGAGGAAGGAAGAGCAAAATACTGTTACTTGTGTTTCTTCTGGTACTTGCATTTGTGTGCTTTTTATGCAGGAGCCAGGAGACTTCCCTTTACCCCAGGATCTTGTTCTCGGGCCAAACTGCGGAGAAATCTGGAGCCGTGACCGTGCACTTCGAAGAGCTCCAGCTGACGGCTATGGACATAGTGGACGGGTTCGCTTTGCTTTTGGTGGTCTACTGGACCTTCAACATCCAGTATGCCCCAAAGACAAAGCGGACCTGTCTGCTTTTTTAGATGATGCTCGGCCTACCACCGACAGAGCAAATGTTTTCGGTCATAAAAGCAGCAACTGCAATACAGGTGGAGCGACGTGTGTGAGGATGTCAAAATAAAGCATAAAATGCAGTGTGAAAACGATTTGTCTTTTTTTTTTTTCGGCTAAGCACAAACGACAGCTTTTTTTGTAAAGACGCCTTGCCATGTTTACTTGTGAAGTAATTTTACTGTATTTCAGTTTGTAAGCATGAAGTAAAGAGGGCTGACACTAATGCTGTTGTGGATGCTAAAGTGTAGTCTTGTTAAAGGTAACATCGTGCTGCCTCTGAATAGTAGAGTTCGGCAACTCGCAGGTAGTGCATAGATCCTGCTTTAAAGGAATACATTAGTTCTGACAAAGAGTAAGCTAGCCCTCCTTGAGGAGGCATTATGGGACTCTGGTTGAAAGAATACAATGATTCTGAAAAGAGTACGCTAACCCTTCCTGGTGAAGTATTGCAAAATGCTGTTTGGTGGAATAAGGTAATTCTGAGGGGTGGCAGAGGTATAGCAAGATTCTGGTGAAGAATTGTATAACTCCCTGACTGGAGGAATTATTCGATCCGTGGTGAGGGAATTGCCGGACGCGGTTCCCGCAACTCCGGTGAGAATACCTCGACCCCCTCTCCGCGAGAGGCCTGCGACTCCCTTGTGAAGGGTAAGGCTATTCTGCTAAAAAGGGAGTTGCCTGATGCTGGAAAAGGGAATCGTATATGGGACAAGGGTTTCTATTCCCTTTGGGAATTGGTGGGACTCCTTTAGTTCTTAGAGTGTAGCGCGTAGTTTCGGTGATAGTGAACGGATTTTCATAATTCTTGAGGGAGGAGATTGCTGGGACAATACTCTTCTTGCCACTCTAAGGTGGTAAAGTTGGGTATAGCCGTTAACAGCCTGCATTCGTGCGTTGCTTATCTCAACAGTACTTGAGGTTCAGTTATCTGTGTTGTGGAGGGTGTGCTGTGGCTAGTGCGCAGGCTCAACTGTTTGTTTTCCTTCTTTTCAATAAAACTTCAGTTGTTAGTAGCGCTCGTGTTGTGTACTCCTCTCTCGTAACGTTTAGTTTGCGCTGGTTAATCATGACGATAGACTTTACCCCAAAATACATTTCTATTAGTCAATGGTACGTGTTGCAGGGTCCCTCTAAGAAAACGGAAATACAGGTCAAGCTTGAGAAGAGTGCTTCACGCCCATCTGCTGCCAGATGTGGGTTCTTGATGCGTTGGTTGCTCCCACAGCGATGGGGAAGCCGTACAGCGGGTACTACGTGGACGTCGGGCGCATCAGCGACAAACCTGCCCGCAGCAGCCGCGTGTGGACTGTTCAGCTGGAGCCAGACGCGGCCGGTGAGGACGCGCTGCCGCTGGTTCTGGTGCACGGCTACCTGTGCGGCTCGGCGCTGTGGGTGCTCAACCTAGAAGCCCTGTCTCGACGTCGGCGCGTCTACGCCATCGACCTGCTTGGCTTCGGCAAGAGCTCGAGGCCCACGCTCGCCGCTGACCCGTGCACCGTCGAGGACCAGCTCGCGCAAGGTACGCCCTGGCGCAGACTCGTGGCTGTGCATCGCGAGGCGCTTGTGTCGTTAGGAAAACACACCGCCGCATTAGTTCCGATGCATATAAAGGCGAATTTTAACGTCCACCCATTGCTGTCTCAACTCTGCTCGATATCTACCTTCGCACAGCGTAGTTCTGTGCGATCCCGGACAGTACCAGGCGGATTGATATTTCTAGTCGCTTTGACCGTCCGAAAAAAGAACAAAGTACAGTACCCTCGTTTACTTGAACTTGGATATCTCGCAATATCGGTAAAGTCGAAACTTTTTTCGCCATGCCTCCCACAGGCGCCATGTATTTGCCCCCATTTAACTCGAAACTCCGCTTATCTCGAAATTTTCAGCGGATTTTAGGACTTCGAGTTAACGAGGGATTACTATGGGTACGCCTTTCGCGGCATAGGATTAGTACAACCCTCTAAATACTAATCTTTCAGCAACGTTTCCCGTCGTACAAAATTGAAACTAGATGCATGCTGCGAAATTTAAAAAATAAAGCAAAGGCGCACGAAGTCTTCGTGATCTCTTTAAAGGGACAGACAACTGATTTTTGGGGTGTATACGCTCTCTATCCCAAATAGAAGGGCACCACTTGAAACACATTAAACCGAAACGCTTATCCTGATAGGGCCCTAGAACCACGGAGGAAAAGAAATTAGGAGACGGCATGACATCATGCAACCATCCTTCGCAAACCCGCCGCGCTAGGGCGTTGTGCTGCTGAGCACGAGGACGCGGGTTCATTTCCCACTCGCGGCGGCCGTTTTTCTGATGTAGGCGAAAAGCAAAAACGCCCGTGTGTTCGAAATTTCAGCGCACGTTAAAGATCCCCAGGCGGTCAAAATTAATCCGGATCCCTCCACTACGACGCGCCTCATCGCCTGTGTTGAGTCGGCGCGTAAAACCCTACAATCAATCAAACCACCCTTAGCAAGCCCACCTCCGTTGACGCCGCTTCCTCGCTGTTCTCCTATACCGACCTAGCATGCGACCATGCACGTAACCCACAATACTTTTTTTTTGCTTGTAGCTTCATGCCGACGTTTGTTTGGTTGGAGCCGGCGCGCTCTCACATGGCGGGGTCACGTGGCACAGTGACATCCGTACCGACTTCGATTTTACATTTTGCGACTGGGCTTCACGCTTCTCCAGTGGCGCTAGCACTCTAGTGGCGCCGTCTCCTTACGCATGTTGACAAATCGAATGCTGGCAACCATGACATTGAGCCGTGTGGTAGTTCAGTTTTTCCTATTCCTTTGTGCGGTGTTTAAATGACGCATTGAACCCGACTGAGTTGTCTGTATACGCACGGTAGTGTCGTCTTTAGACACTACATGGCGGCAGCTTTCAGACTTCAGAAAGTTTAGTACCAACTTAAAATTATTTCCACCAATTCATTTAGAAATTCCTTGTGGCTACCGCACTATATAAAACGGTGGATCTCATATGAGCTAGAGGACATGGAGTCCACAAAAATCGGTTTTCTGCCCCTTTAAAAAGGGAAAGTTCAATGGCTCACACAGCTGCCTTCAAGGGGCGTTATGGTCTTGCCGGTCCCCGTCTCCTTTGAAGCTATGACTCGATGACTCGATTACCAGAAAAAGGCACCTTCGAAAAGTTAATCAGCGAACAGCTACTCCAGCATCATCGTCTCCCGGGATCAGGACGAAGGCGACTCTCATAGACTTCCAATAGTTCCTATCCTGCTCTACCCAAAGCAGTTCCTTGCCCCGAATTCTCTCATTTAATTCCTCACGTGAGACGGTCAACTCTTCGCATGGTATACGCAGCGCTCGAGGCTTGGCGAAGCGAGCTGGGCTTGGACCGTTTCCTGCTGCTCGGGCACAGCTTCGGCGCCTTCGTGGCGTCTGCGTACGCGCTGCGGCACCCCAAGCACGTGGCGCACCTCATCCTTGAGGATCCGTGGGGCTTTTCCGAAAGCCGCGTGCCTGACAAGGCGTTCCAGCTGTGGCCGTGGCTGGTGACCGCCTTCACGCGTGGAATCCAGTTCTTCAGGCTCGCCGATATCTGCACGGTACTTCGTGCGGGGGGAATCCTCGGTGAGTATCGGCGTCGATGCAGTGCTACACCCGTCACTGTACTCCTCCTGCCTATCAGCTGCCGGAGCCACTTTTATTGACCTATTACTAGGCGTCTTATTTTTGAACGCATGCCAAGCGGCGAAAGAAGTGGTTGCTTTATACCCGTAAATCGAGACGCAACCGAAGAAAGCTTACAGAAAAAAAGTTTGATAACGAGTTTTGAGGCATGTGTTTCCCGGTAAACATGCATAACTTGTGTGAATGGATGCTAGAATGATTTTGTCAAATAGCAAAACGTATGTGGTAACGAAGAAGGGGTCAAGAGATAAAGGCAGTATATTATTTACTCTTGAAAAATGAATAAATGAAAAGGAGGAGGAGCAGAGACATTTTCGATGTATCTGTAAATGAGTGTACATTTAACTTCGATATTTATGGTAAATATCGAGTAACAGCTCGTTTTCATCCATCCTCCTCAATACCGGAAAGGGGAGGGGCGGAGTCCTCTGCATTTGCAACCTCGCTTCGTCCCACCCTTTAACGGGTGCATGCTCTTGTGTGCGCTGGTGGCTTGAAGAGCAGTTCAATTAAATTTTGACAGCGCGTGGCAATGTGATTGTATTTAAAATGCAAAAAAAAAAAAAAATCTGACCCTCGCCTAATACCCGTGCTACGCGACCGTTTCGAAAGCCTTTGAGTCGAATGTCATTTGACTCAAATGACACCTTTGAGCTGCTACACGACGTTTTTCAAAGGCCTTTGGGAAAAATTGCATTTGAGTCAAAGGAGCACCACCAACGACCTTTGAGGCTCTCAAAGGCCTCCGAGACGCGAATGGTCGTACTCTCAGGCGCAGTTTCTGCATGCCGTAATTACAAAACAATTATTTACGAGTAGAACTTGGTGTTTAAAGTGCACGATCTTCGTTTTTCACTTGTTTTTGTTCTACCACTCGCTCTACGATTACACGGTAACTGAGTACTCTCAACACCGGCGGTGCGAAAAAAGAAAAAAAAAGAAACTGGCTGTTTGTGCGTTTTTTCGCGCTTGTCGATTGTTATCAATTTGATCCCTAATGATTATTTTTCGCACATTTTAACTTAATTTTAATTTTAAAATTTTTGTCAAGAACGAAACAGGGAAGCAGTGGGGACACCAAAACATGGCAGGCGAACGCGGAAACTTCAAACTGCCTTTGAGAATTGTCGTGTAGATCGGCGGAACTCCTTCCAGTTCGAATGACATTTGAAATTTCGAAGGCCATTCGACTCAAATGACCTTTTAAACACTCGTGTACCACAGGTATAACCCACGAAAAGAGGATGCTCCGAACAGATACGGGTGCTGGTTAGCATACGACGAGGAGGTGGTGTCGTTACGGACTAACGCACTTGCCATTTAAACAAACTAGCCGCTCTGTTTCCTGCTGCTGCCTTGTATTGTTTATTTTGCAAATAGACTAACTGCCCGCCACGTATAGCAACCCGCGCGCCCGCGTGTGTACACAAATACATAAATTGCATTGTACTGATATCGTTTGGAGACTGATGGGAGGCCAGACGTAAAAGAGGGTTCGGCGCAGCTGTAGGGACCAGGCCGTTGCGCTCGGCGTGGCCTGCTTTAGGTGAAGCGTCTTCGGCATTTATTATGTACATTTTCACGACATTCAAGTTCCTTGATTACAATCACCCTCGAGCAATAATCTGACCACTTAGGAGCAAAATAAAACCAGTTGATCGTTATAGGGCTTGGTGTGCTGCGCGTGGACAACCTCGCGGCCGTGACAACGGAAATCGAGAGAGGGAGCCATAGGTTATAGGCCAGGTGCCCTTGATGACGGGTTATGGGCCATGAAACTTCGGGAAAATTTCTTGAAGAGGCTCTCAGTTGTAAAAGGAACCCAAAGCCAGACAAGGGAACCGGCAGGGAAATCGACAGTATACACTAAACTTTTTTACACCCTTTTTGGCCAAAAAGGGTGTAGCATAAGTGGAAAAAGGGTGTTGGGAGCCCATTACGCCCTTTTTCTTGAATCTCAACACCCTTTTCCTAGCTCTACACACTTTTTTGTGTGAAAAAAAAGGGGGTGATCAACTTCAACGCCCTTGCTTTTTCTTAGGGTGTTAAAAGGGTGCGGAAAAGGTGTTCAGCTGTTCTTTGAATAAGGTCATGCATACATTTGTAATTGCACTGTAAAGAACAAGACATCCCCGCATACCCTCCTCTACTCGCAAGAAATATTCATAAGCAAAAAGAAAAGACTGTTCGTCTGCAATGATCGCTCGTTTCCATATACGGTGTGTCCCATGCGCCAAGTTCAGCTTTGGCACGTGAAATATCAATTTGAACATTAAAAAAAACTATAGTTGTGTGGGAAAAAGGGTGTTGAACGACGGCAACATGCTTGGCTTTCTGTAGGGTGTTGAAAAAAGTGTTCAGCTGCAAAAAAAGAACAGCGCAGCTGCGGGTCCACTTAGTTTCTTCCGGTGTCGCTAAGTTTTGCTACGTTTTCTAGGCTTTGCGATGTTCTTGCTAAGCTAGGATAAGCTCTCAGGGTTGAGGCCAAGTTTAACCGGATTTTACAAGGCTGTTCCAGTGTGCCCCCCACACTGACAGCGGATCCAAGAAGGAAACAAGCTAGGTCGACCTCCCCCCCTTCCCCCCTATGCTGTTTCTCCAGCCTTGCACCAGCATTGCAAGCTGCGCCAATTCTTTTTGCGTTTTAAAATACAAAAAAAGACTAGTACCTTTGAAATGGTGTAGTCAGAGGTGCGTATACGCTTGCGCCTTCTGTGATAACACTCGAACAGGCTACAAAGCCGGCTTCACTGGTATAATACGTTATCTGCGGTGGTGCACCCTTTACAGGGGCGCAGTTCGTTTTCTGTCTTTTTTTTGCGAACGCCACCGAACCTAGTTCATGGTTAAACAGCTTCACTTGTAATAAAGTATGCCAATTTATGTTGTGTGAAACATCGTGAGGTACAAAAAATACTCTGCTTGTAGAAAATGTTCTGTCCACCCGTGTAAACGGGCATGAAATACCTCTAAAGTTGGAGGTCTCTTACACCCTTTTTTTCACCCTTTTTCTTAGTTTCCAACACCCTAATTTGTAGCTTTACACCCTTTTGGTAAAAGGGTGTTAAATTATTGAACACGCTTCTGGAAGGGTGGTGAGATGGCGGGGAATATTTGTCTGGTATTTAATAAAATTTTATGACTTATTGAACATAACTACCTCTCGATTAAAAAGCTTTTGCAAATCCGCATGCTGATTTGTATATGCTTATTCCGAAGTTAGCGCTAAAATATATTATTTTTGCGAGAAGCCCACCGGCTGTATTGGAGAACTTTCCCCTGCTTGCTATAAAAGAATGAAGAGCAGGTATATTTCTAAGTCTGTACTCGCTGTCCCCATGCATCCAGTTGGTTTTCTTGCTCAATTCATTTGGTGGTCAAGTGTGACTTGTGCATGCAGAATGTGTGTGTGTATGGGATGCTGCGCTCTCGGCCCATCCACAACGTCACGCATAGCTCCGCTGCCCGCACCCTTATTTTAGGGTGTTCACACGAACACCATTTTTTCGTCTTTACACCCTTTTTAGCCAAAACACATTTTAAAGGTGTTCGCCATGGGACAAGATTCTTGCACCCTTTTCGGCCAAGAAGGGTGTAAGAATGTTTATTGTGTAGGTTGGCAGTCTCCGCAGCAGTGCTGTAGCAGCGGTTGATCCGCGGTTAGCGATTGGGCAATCTTCCGGAATTCTTGAGCTTGCGCGGGTGCTTCAGGACGTTGGTGTACACTCGGGAGCATCAGGTCTGTACAGGGAGTACGGTATCCTGGGGGCACTCGGAATTCTACGTTTGCCTTCCATTCAAATGGAACAAGCGCCGAGGGCACAAAACGAAAGTTTAACTGCAACTTAATCTAAACTCGCATGGCTCATCACTCTTCAGATGCCAAATCTGCTTTATGGTCTCGTCACGCCAAATCCACATGCCGCATTTCCATTGAGAGAATGCACCACCCTACAGGGCAACTAGGTCAGCAACACGTAGTATTATGGGAATAATGCTGCACGATCAAATTACGAGTCGTGCACTTGTTCTTCGTACTGGCATCGTGTACTACGTCACTGCCAGTAATTTCGTTGCTAAAACTAGCGTCGGTAGCGGTCGTAGTTCCCGTTACCAAATGTTATTTTCGGTGTTCGCGTTTTCTCGCAAATCATCTCTAGACCACCTATAGGATTATCCACAGTAAAACGTCTCATTACAGTCTACTTTTTCTTTTGTTCTTTTGCAGGACCTGCAGTTCTCAGGGTCGTGCTTTCACACGAAACGAACATGTTTCGCAAGATCGTCCGCGACGAAACGGCGATCGTCAGTTATTTCTACCACTGCAACGTGCGGAGGCCCAGGTGCGTTTTTGGCTTCCTCGGTGGTTTCGGCCGTAACCGGAGGCCATCGTTCCCCTACACCCCGCCCTCACTCTCTGATCGTAATCGCCAGAGCGTATGCCGATTGCCTTCCGCCCTTCAGGGCGTTGTATATACTGTACCCACCACGTGCTCCTGAAACGTGGGGCCTTGGAGGGGTCTTTCTCTTGTATGGCATCAAGTCGTGTCAGACCACCAATTTACAAAAGATATGTTCGTAACAAAGGCGCAGTCACCGACCCTTTTCCGCGAGCGGAGTCGCTGCTTGGAATAACCAAGTTTCATTAGGCTCTCCGCGCTCTTTCTGCAGTTTTAGATCTGCCTTCGCTTTCTACCTCTTTGCTCATGCGTTGACGTCAGTTGCATTTAGGTGCGTGTCGATTGATTTTGGTGGGTGCAGCAGACGGTCAGGAAGGGAGTTTGTTTTTAGTTGCCTCACTGTCTTTCCCACCACCTGTTCTGCTTCAGTGGTTAACTTCGCTCTTTCTTTCGTACCTGGCCGCCCCAAGAAAAAATGGATATCCCATGCTACTACTGATTATTAGACACTTTGGCAGAAGCTTTGAGGGGGGTGTGTTCCGCTGAGATTAAGGGCTGGCTCACTGCAAGCCTGTCGCCAAGTGGGCCCGAATTAGCAGCTAAAGACCGTTAAGTACCTTCCACATACGAAGGCTCGAAAGCTCGGCCGCCGCAATCGAAGGCGGTAATTGCATCCCGGCCGTGATATCAGTAACCTTAAGCAGTTGCTCCACGCATGCAATTCTTATTCACTGTTCTTCCCAAGGGATGGCAGCAGATGGCTACCAACCTATTGCTACTTGCATTTTTTTCTGCACCTGATGAAAAAAATCCGATGGCCGGGTGACGACTAAGCGTAAAAGCTCGGATTCGTGGCGTTACGCAGTGCAAGCATTGGATTCGTAGATTTGATTTGCTTTGTTGCGAGTTATGATTTCATAAGGGTCTGATGCATTCTTTTTTTTCTAGAAAAGTCGTATGCTGTTATTCTAAGAGGTTATAAATTCCAAATTGCTGCTTCAAACCCGAGCTCGGAAAACGCCGATCATCAAAAGAATCTTTTAATCAAAGTATTTGTTTTTTGAAGCTTGAAGCTTCGAATTAGCCCTCCCATAGCATTTTGAACCCATGAATGGAGTCAATTACTGAAAACGCTGAATTAACGTAATTCAACATTGCGGTGTCTTAGAAATGAAACAAGCCCACATTGGTCTGAAACCAAGTGCACTTTACGGATTTTTTTTTTTTTTTTCACATGAAACACTGTCTCAGTTGACAACAGCTCACAAAACACGCAGTCTCGCTCCTCGCGAAATCGCAGACCAAGTATTAAGCGGTGAAAACTGACACAAATTGTACGTTGCTTCGTCATTCCGCATCGAACGTCCCAGGTAGCTAGGGCACTCCACTCCTTCAGAATGATTGCAAAACATTCCCCGTGACTCACACGAGTCGGTAAATTCGTACCACAGAATACTGTGACCAATATATTTCTCACATAAGCAGCATTTGAACTGAACCGCTCTGCACTAAAATTGCACATTTGTAAAAGTGAAAAAAAAAAAAAAAATTCTTCGAGGAACTTGTCTGCTGACTTACTTTGAATGCGAAAGCATTATGGCTTCCCCTGGTCCTGTGTGGACCCGCGAGATGCGAGCTCTCGTTTCGTGTTGTATTTCTTTTTCGTTAATATTAAAAGTGACTCGAAAACCGTGTTTCATGTGGCGTCCGTAAAGTAGGGGTTAATCAACTGCTTGTCACCGCACGTTCCTGGGAAAGCTGTATTAATGCATTCACATTATTGCTGCTAGCTTTTAGTTACCAATTTGTAAAAACTAATGGGCGCTTGGAATTGGACGTAATTCAGTAAATAGATGCTCATTTGGAATTTTGTTTGCAAGAAAGTCTCACAGTTTCATACTAATTTTTTGCAACCTATCTCTTGCAAAAAAGATAGCTTTATATTTTCCTTTTGCAGTGTTTTATCGTCCCCACAAGTCATCTCTTTCCAATAAAAAGTTCCACTACTACTACTATGAGCTCAAGTAACACCTGTGCAGCGAGAGTTAAATAAAAACGCAAAGTAAAAAAGACGTGTGGCTACAACTTCGGCTGTTAATTATGCATTTTTGTGGTCCCAGCTAAAATAAGCTTTACATCCCAAATCACAAACAGACCAGTACGTTAAGAGACAGGAATCAGGATAGCGCTCATTCTGTTTCTTTCACGTCCTTGTTGGTTCACGCTTGTATTACGACGAAGTATGAACCAACTAGTCCAGCAATGTGACCCCAAGTGTTTTTTCAAGGCGGAAAAATGTTTGTTGACGTTGAGTACCACTACATACCTAAACCACGCAATCGTCTGTCCGGTGGATGAAACCCAGTGTCGACGCCTATGACTTTGTTAGTGGTCCTAAACTTGAGGACGCTCATACTGACTTCCCTCTTCAATAATTTTTTTCGTTTGCTTCTGCTGAACGTAAATGATGCCCTACCTTGTCGGAATCACAGGTCGCACACAAGTGGCTTTCCCGAGCTGATGAATGGCAGTAGGCAACGCGATGGGGGCCAGAAAGAGCTGTGTAGATTTCTAGCCATTTTATGCCGACAGCGCGTACGATACGAGCCGTCACGCGTTCACAAATTGTCGCGGACGCCGAGGGGGTGCGCGGGAAGCCTTTGCGAACCGGCGCACGACGTGCCTTATAAAACGGCGACCCCAGCCCTGTCCAGTCGCGGATGGTTAACGCCGTGGCAGACGCCGGTCCTTAATGGCCGAGGCTCGTTTCTCAAGGGACAAGGACGCGGAGTCCCGCGGTCGCCGTGAACGTTCCAAACCGGACCTGTGCAGCTATTCGCAACGCGTACATGCACTCGCAAAACTGCCCGCAAGGTGACGAGAAAGGCGCTTTCGTAAACCAAAAGCCTCTACGAGTCCTCAACGCACAATTTGTTACGACGCTGCCTTTACTACGAACGGTACCCTGGCGAGCACGCGCTCTCGCATGATAGAGGTAGCCTAATAACCCAAGTTTCAGGGCATGCGCTCCCTGACCGAGAGTTTAATTTTTTTTAGGGGCGAAGCTCCTTAAGGCGTGGGTCTGTCCATCCTCGACGTATGTATGTAGCCACCTCTAGTTTAGTTCTTGGATTGTTTACTAGATGGCGTGGCTACCTCTAGTTTAGTTCTTGGATTGTTTACTAGATGGCGGGGAGCGTTGTAATAAAATCAGTTCGCTGTTGGCGCGCGCTCGGAGTCGCCCGATGGATAAGGCTGCAGATGTGCGAGCCCGCGAGGCAGAAGCGCTCCGTGAAGCTGCGCGACGCCGCCGCCAAGATCCTGCCGTACGAGAGCGGGAGGCCGAAGCGTGTCGTCTGGCTGCGCGACGACGCCGCCAAGATCCCAGCGTTCGAGAACGAGAGGCCCAAGCGTCACGGCAACGGCGCGAGGACCCTGCCGTACGCGAAGCGGCACGGCTGCGGCGCGAAGAGGATCTCCAAAACGTCAGAGAACGGGAAGCGGCGAGAAAGCGCGCGTATCGGCAGGCAGACCCCGATGCAGTGAGAGCTCGTGAGGCGTCTGCAAAACGCATCAGGCGAGCTCAGCCCCAAGGTGCCGACGCGCGGTTTAAGCGAGACTTTCTAGACGTTACGTTCGGACACAGATGTAGTGGGCGAACTTTCGCTGAAGAGTCACGGTTTTACCGATGATTTCCCCTCAGGAGCTTCGCCCACTCATCATCATTCACCCCGTGGATATGCTGTGAATTTTTTTCTTTTACTGCCGGCTTATCCTAATTTTGGGTCACAAGCAGAGAGGCAAGAGGCGCGTTGTGGGAAGAACCCGCACCCGATACCCAGCATCGCGCTCGCTCCCTGCCACGGCGGACCCAACACCGGCGCCATGACTCTCCGCCCGCCGCTGCGCATCCCTTCTCGTCACTGGGCGCTACGCAAGCTCGCGATACACTTGAATGAACTTTCAACAAATATTTGTTGAAAATTCCTTCTTTAGGAGGCAGTATTGCGGTAAAAAAAAAGAACCTGCGTGCAGTTGGGGAGTTGGGGAAGCGGGGCCCGACAGGTGGCTAAATTAAGCAACCTTTCCTTGTATTCTTTTTCCATACAGTGCGATCTGAATGGCTTTTTTTCTTAATACATGCGTGCACATTATAAAGTAATGTGAGGGCGGGCCAAGAAGCTGCCGGGAATGGTCGAGAAATGCCACATCTGTCCATTTTGCCATGATTTGAAGCGCAAAAAAACAAAAAACAAACATGGACGAAGAATAGAGTAGACGAGACAGCGCCTGTTTCGTCTACTCTGTTCTTCGTCCGTGTTTTCTTTTGTTGCGCTTCACCCGCCGCGGTGGCTCAGTGGCTAAGGCGTTGCGCTGCTGAGCACGAGGTCGCGGGTTCGATTCCCGGCCGCGGCGGCCGCTTTTCTGATGGAAGCGAAAAGCAAAAACGCCCGTGTGTACGAGATTTCGGCGCACGATAAAGATCCCCAGGTGGTCAAAATTAATCCGGAGCCCTCCACTACGGCGCGCCTCATCGCCTGCGTTGCGTCGGCGCGTTAAACCCCACAATCAATCAATTTTGTTGCGCTTCAAATCATGGCAACTATTCACCAACTAGCCAAGCAAGAAGTTCTTCTCTTCTGTCTATTTTCATTCATTGAAATTCACTTCGAGGGGTGCAGCACATCGACTGTCGGCTCTATCGAAAGCAACTGTGCGCTTGAGTGTTTGGGTTTAAGCTGATGCGCGCAACTTTTGTGGACGGCACGCTTTCATCTTGTCCATCTCCTGCCTGCAGCGGCGAAGCGTCAGTGAAGGCGCTGATGCACAAGTTTCCGTGGACAAAGCACCCCATGGGCACAAGATTGGTGGCGCTTCCGCCGGAAGTGGGGCTCACCTTCATCTATGGCGCACACAGCTTCATGGGCCGGAAGCCCGCATTCGACATCCGCAAAGCCCGAGCGCAGTCGTTCGTCCAAGTTCACGTGAGTCGCCTTTGGGATGTTTCCAGTTTTTGGCCTGTTGCTGGGAAATTGGCCTGTGGTTGCTTGGCTGCCACTAGCAGGCAAATGAATAGTTTATCACGAACGACGAAACATTGTGAACGCATGGGCAGAGGCTATGTAGAGCAGCACTTAATTATCTGTAAAAGGGAGGGATTTAAACAATAGCAAAAATGTGTATGCCCTTGCAAGGCCAAAACATGACTGAAGAATTGCAGAGTCTGAAATACTGGTCGACAAATAACCAAGCAAGTGCTATGCTATATGCGCTAGGTCATGCGATCTGGGGCGGTATTCTCGCGTTTTGTCCCTTTTGCGTCCCTTTCAAAAGTGTCCCTTTTGGCGAGCCCTGATTGGCTAAAAGCAAACAACCGGATGTGACGCCATGCAAGCACGGCGGAGCTATGAGCCGTGGCTACTCTGAGCAGACGATTTGGAGCAGGCGATTTTTCGTCGCCTAATTGTTGGTTCGCCTGCGGAACAATATACACATAAAATGTACTCTGATACGGTTTCCGTTCTTTAAAATGCGTTTGCAAGAACAGTTACGCTAGTTGAATCAAAGGCCCACTGCTTAACCGGAAGTACGTCACGATGACAGGGACGCAAAAGGGACGTTTTCAAAAGGGACAGTTACGAGAATACCGCCCCTCAACGGGGCTTTCGGCCGTACTGGTGCTGGTGATCACAATGAGGAACCGATTTGTAAAAGCATGCCCGAAATTTGTTCAGATGTTGCACGTTGTAGGCTTCTGCAAACACGTGTAAAATGGGAAGCAACGGGAAACTTTTCGCCAAAGAAATTGTCAATCAGGCGACAATTATTTTATTACAAAGCAAAATATTTGGTAATTTATTTATTGATTAGTTTCTTTGTTTATTTATTTATTATACCTTACAGGCCCATTGAAGAGCATTGAGTAAGGGGGGTTACATTTATGAAAGACCACAAAAAAAATAGTGGGGAAAAAGAAGAAAAGACAAGTACACAATATAGAGTTTGGGTAATCGGCTTACAGACATAAATGAAACACGTCATACACGTTTCTAACAGACAATGATCACAAACG
>NW_027526203.1:443962575-443995959 GCF_048455015.1 Haemaphysalis longicornis | reverse complement strand
GTGCTGCTACAACTCAAAGAGCAAGTAATCTAAACCCTTAGCCGCAGCCATCCCAAAATGATCATGACTCTCGATGTGCAAGGGGCATTCGATAACGTTTACCATTCTGCAATTCTGGACAATCTTGCCACTACACACTGCGGCCATCGAACCTTCAACTACGTCAAGGCTTTTCTCCACAACCGAACGGCCACACTTCGACTCGGCCCGCACTCGACCCCCCTTTTTAACATGCCTGCGCGCGGCACACCCCAAGGCTCCGTCATTTCACCCCTCCTCTTTAATATTGCTTTACTTCATCTACCCGTAGAGCTCGACCACATCCCGGACCTTCACCATGCTTTCTATGCCGACGACATCACGTTGTGGACAACTCAAGGGTCAGTCGGAGCCCAACAAGACACCTTACAGCAAGCCATAAACACCATCAATACGTATCTTATACCACGAGGGCTTCGCTGTCAAGCCGAGAAGTCTGCAGTGCTGATGCTTCGCTCGCGCACACGAGGTAGACCTCCTGAACCCCCAATGAATCCTAATCTGAAAATCAAAAACACCTCTATCCCCCAAGTGCCTACTCTACGTATTCTCGGCGTTCCTTTCCATCATGATGGCTCTGGTGCCGCCCTTATCCCTCAACTGAACAAAACATGCGCCCAGCTTACCCATCTGATAAAACGTGTAAGCCACCAACATGCAGGGCTAAGGAGAATGAATCCTGCAAGCTCATACAAGCTTTGCTACTTAGCCGCATCACCTATGGGACGCCGTATGTTGCACTCAAACCCGCCGAATTGAGAAAACTTGATATATTAGTACGAAAAGCTACAAAACGGCCCTTAATTTGTCTACCTTTACGCCCACACAAAAACTCCTCGAATTGGGTACTCGCAATACTATTTCGGAGCTTCTTGAAGCACAACGCACGACCCAAATCCATCGCCTTCAACTTACTTCACAGGACGACACCTGCTCGGTCTTCTGGGACATGACACCCCAAAAGCTCAGGATACGCCCAATCCGATCCCCATTTCTTTGCGTCAACGTATTCACATCGCTCCTATTCCGAGGCACATGCACCCAAGTCATAACAGGGGCAGAAGAATAGCTCGTGTCCGAGTGCTACAAAGAAGACTAGACAGGGATCTACACGTCCGATATACAGATATTGCGTCTACTCACCATGATCGGCGTACCACAATTGTGGCTCTAGACTCTACGGGTACCACCATGACTGCTACCACGTATCGTGGAATCTCCTCCACTACCGCTGAATCGATCGCAATAGCTCACGCCGCTACCACGCACCGCAGTGAACACCCCCTCACGATTGTTACGGACTCTCTCCAGGCATGCCTACGCTACCGTCGTGGACAAGCTCCTGTCGCAGCTATTCTGCTTCTGCAAAACGTTCCCCCTCAACTATTCATCACAATAATATGGACCCCTGCTCACACCGGCCTGCTGGGGAATGAAGCAGCCCATGCTGCAGCCCGCGAGATCCACAGCCGGGTATCCTCAGCATCCGAATCGGCAGCCACGGAAGACATCACCACCGAACCTCTGACCACCACTGAAGCAATTCTCACCCACTACAGGCACCTCCGCTACAAATATCCTCCGCCGCACTCCTCCCTCACGCATGCCCAAGCATACACCTGGCGACGCCTACAAACAGATACCTATTACAACTGTACACGACTTCACCACATTGCTCCTACGCTCTACCCGAAAACCTGTCAACCATGTAATACCCCACTAGACACTTCCATCTTGTCATTGAATGCCCTCACTCTCCACCCCTCCCTCCCCGCCTGACCCCCACCCCTTCCCTTGAGCAGTGGAGAGGTTGCTGACCAGCTCCGACCGTGAAGATCAAGCTATGCTGGTCGACCGGGCGGTGACGGCGGCGTCCTCTCGCGGCCTCCTGGACATAGGAGACTGACCACACCCCCTTTCCCCAACCCTTTGCTCTATAATAAACGTTTTTTCATCATCATCATCATCTTCGCCTTATCTCCGGACAGTACTGGTCACCACGTTTTAACTCTTTCAATAAGTTACGAGCCACTGCGGTCAGCAAATGTTGCTGGTACCCAGCAGACAACAGGCAGTTGATTTGAGCCATGAAGCTTTTTTCTGCTGAATGTGCACGTGACTTCAAAAAACGAATTTTTTCCCGTTTTACCGGTTTGTGTGATTGGAGGAATAAGGAAGTAGCGGCTTTGATGCACGGGGCTTGTACACCCAACACACATGTTCTTGAGTAAAATTAAACATTATATCAAGAAACTTGAGAGAACCGTCCAGTGGAACCTCATGCGTCAATATGCCAAGGGCGTAAGCCAGTCGTTGAGAATCGCCAAAACACGGGATACCGAATCTTCAAACTTAACAGTTTTACAATTTAAAACTACGATGTAGTCGTCGACATACCTAAAAACTCGTTTCACATTCGACCCAGATAAATGCTCACTCAAAACACGATCGTGATAGGCTACAAATTACACCATCTTCCCGTAGGGGAACCCTGAGTAGTAAGCGAAGCAGCCATGGGGTCGACTGAAGTTCCCATTAGTTTTCAGTTAGTCGTTTCCGTTGACGTTCAGCTTCGCGTGCCTTCGTTGTATCAGTAGCTTCTTGACGTAGTTTGAATGAGTGAAGGACATAAGGCGCGTTCGCAGCACATGCTCCCGTCTCGCTTTGTAGCGCAGTGGGAAGAGCGCCACGTACCTCCCGTTGCGGCCAGAGAGTCGTGGGATCGAAATCGGGCTCCGCCTAACTATTCCTTTTTATAGTGGACTGCGCTGACGTCAGCCCAAATGCTGACGGGGATGAAGAGACGCGCATGCGCAGTAGAGTGCGGACAAGGGAGGGAGGGACACAGCCCCGAGCATGAGATGCTCCACATCTAAAACAAGTCACTTAAAATAGGCGCGATGCATGACCCGATGCAGATCCCGTTTTTTTTTTTTTTTTGAACGTGCCCCCTTCCCATGAGATGAACGTTGACGTAAGGCAAAAGTTTAAAAGCTCTAAAAAGCCAGCGTCCGTCATACCAGCTGAGTTATGGAAGCCCACAACACCGTGGTTGTCAATTGCGCTTTGAACGCAGTTTGAAAGCACTTTCAGGGGGAGTGAATAAAAAAGGTCCTTAATATCGATTTACCCTCCGGCACCCTCCGGCATCCGGAACTGCCAAAGTATAAAGGCCCTTTTGTTTGTGGACACTGTGGAAAACTCCATCCTGCTCAGTGCTGTGAGTAGCCACCAGAAAAAGATCACATCCTTCATCAAATAAATAAATGCGCAGGCTTATTTGGTCAAGCGAACTTGGTTCTGTGTAAGCTCACGTACTCATGTTCCGGTTCATTGAGCTTGAAATGCAACAAGGAGAAAGGTACACGTTACTTTATTTATAGTGGGTTCGAAGCCTCAAAAAATGCCTTTTTGTATCAAGTATTTTTTCGCGAGCCAGATTGTCGATTTCTTAGAGCCGATTTTTACCTCTACTGCTACAACGAATATCGGATACAACGAACGAATTCGCTGCCACGATACTACTTCGTTATAACGAGGTTCGACTGTAGTAGAAGGCAAAAATAAATGCCCCCCCCCCCCCCCCAAGCAAACGTTTTTTCTTCAACGTTTCCACTGTGAAACATATAGTGTGACACTTCATATCGACATGTCACACGGAGTTATAGCGCTTTCGAAGAACTACAGCCTAGCCAGAAAGTGTCGATTTATCAAATGTTGCGTCACTTTCGCCCACACCGTGAAGCCAATATTCCAGCAGGCAAGGATTTTAGAAGTAGCAGCATGCAGCAGGTGTCGAGACAACATGCTAGCGGACACCGCACTTCTTACAGGTAGTACCTCCTACGTGTAAGGAATGTGGTATCCGCTACCATGTCACTCGTACGCAGCGGCAATAGTACTTAGCGCTCTATCAATTTCGGTTGTCACGTGTTCTCGCTCTAGCAGCGACATTGGCTGCCTCTTGCTCCTCTTATTGTTCACCAGCACCGGCATTTCATCGCCGTCATTTCAAACACTTCCTTTTTTACCGCCCTGCAGGAGGAGGAGGATAAACTTTATTGACAGCATCGTAATGTGGTGTGGGGCCCTCAGTCCAGGACTCCAGTGGAGACCCCTGCCGCCCGGCCCTTTCCACCAGTCGAAGCTGGGAATCGAGGCCGGAGCTGGACAGCTCTTTCTCCCACTGCTCACGGGAAGGGTGCGCTATTCTTTGAATTTTGGGGGTTGTGGAACACTTCCATACCATATGGTACAAGGTGCCCGGGGCAGCGCATAATTTGCACATGCCACCGACGCCCTGCAATGACGGCACAGTTAACATTACGATGCGTACAAGCGGAGCCACGGGACCCGTCGAGACGGCATGCGACGGGCGCATCGGCAAAGACAGACAAAGCCGCGCTTCGGCTGGACGTCTTCCCAGCAACGTGGGAAGCGGTGCGGAGGCGAGTATGAGCAGCGCACTCTTTTGTCTTCTATTTTGTCCCTCTGGGAACCAAGGAGGTTTTTTGCTGGAGACGGATCGACGACGAAATTTTTTTGCCGACAAGAACCACCAACTGCATACGCTATAAACCAGAACCACGTCTTGCGCTATCTCGGCCTTCATTTCTAGTTACTACGCAGACATTATACTCGGGCACAACATAAGAAAGACAACTATGATGATGACGATGATTGATGATTGCTATTGGTTTCCCCTTTGTAGCAGGGTGATGACGTGTCATCTTACCAAAAAGGACTAATATACCTATGTTTTATACTATTGGTTTAATACTGGCGCTGCTTAGGCCGGGCAAAAAAAAAACTTATTAGGCACAAAATACTTTTTTTTCCTGTTACAGGGGGTAACTGTCCTAGGCAATATTCCCCTCTCTGCTTTTCGTCCACCAGCATTCTAATCTTCTTTTCGTCGCTTCAACAGCCTTGACGTTAACTCCTTCTGTGCTACCCTTAAAGCCTACGCTTCTGGAAGCCGAATATTTCCCTCATGTAGATTTGGATGGATACCCTCACATTCTAACACTATTTGCCGCATAGTTTCTTTCTTTTCCGCAGACCACGCATACCCCATCATTTTGTGAATACTTCCCCACAAAGCTCTTAGTTCGCAAGCAACCTGCTCTAGCCTCAAAAACCAAAGCACTGCCCCGGGAATTATCGTTGAAATTTTTTTTTCTGATGCCCCATTTCTCAGCCCTGTACATCTCTAACGACGTTTTACCTTCAATTTTTTCTCTCCATTTATTCGTTTCTATCTGCCTTATCTCTTTTTTGGTTACCTTGGCTGTTTTGGATTCCCCACTGTTCTTTCCGTATTTCATCGTTAGCCTTCTAGTCTTTCTTAACCACTGCGTGTCCACGCTTTTCAAGTATACGTACCTAAAAACCTTAGCTGCCCACCTTCATTGGTACATTGCTCTCAACCTCATTTCAAAACATATTTTACTCTGTGCTTCTCGAACTTCAAACGACGCCCAGCCCATATCTCCCTGGACTGCTTCGTTAGTTGTTTTTCCATGCGCGCCTAAGGCCAAACGGCCTGCCGTTCTCTGGTTCACTTCAAGGCCTGATAGAACGTCTGATTTTAAGCAGAGTACAGCATTCGTACATGTGAGACCTGGAACCATTACTCCTTTCCACATTCCTCTCACTACTTCTTTGTTATACCCCCACGGAAGTTGCCGCTGTGCCTCATCCCCGCAGCCGGATGTTACTCCGCGCGGCGCAAGTAGTGCGTTAATGGGAGTATTTTGAACATGGCGCTAGCCGTTTTTGTGATTTTTTAAAAGTTAATACGCGTATAAACTACTGCAGTGACGACAAACAAACTACTCGAGAAAAGGCACACAATATCACACATTCATAGCAACCTCCTTTCAAAACGCCCCCGTTGACACCCGGGTCCGTCGCTTAGGAAGGAGTGATGCCGTACATAAGCTACTGTCGTGCCTAACTTGTTCCCGAGTATAGTACAAGGCTTCCCAATAGGACGTTCCAGCTACATTTCCGATGTATCGAAACAACGAAAATAAGTTCCGCCTTCCGCGTTTAATAGCGAAAAAAAAAACTAGCTCAAATACACAGCGTCAAAAATAAAGAGAGCAACCGACATATGGTGCGACGATAAATACGTGCGATCTGTATGCTGTCGTGAGAGTTTATGGAGGTTTTTGCACGCGTTCTACGGATTTCGATAGCGGTAATGTTGAGGAGGGGATTAAAATGCCGTCCTTTTTTATCCCGGGGCCACACAGCGCCCGAGGGAGCCCCGCGCAAACTGATAAATGGGGAGTAAATAATAGCGTCGTACGCCACACGACGCCAGCAGGGGAGGGGGGCAGTGAAGGGCCGATTCCATCTTTCGCTCTTTTCAGCGGATCCCTCTTTGTTGTGGCCGTGAGCGCCGCCCCTAAGCTCACCTCGCTGTATGCGCAGACCTCAAAATAACTCAGCGTGCTTGCAGGTGGCCGCGATTTAAGAACGATACGGAGGACGGAGGCGACCCACTGAGGCGGCGCGCCGGGAATCCCTGCAACAACCGCGTGGGTGGGTTGGGCCCCGAGATGCCCGCGACCAGAGTGGCGCAACAGATCGCCACTAAAGCCACATGCGGCCTTCAGCATTTGAGCTATTTTACCAGTGTGTTCCCACGGGGCCAGAACTCGTAGGAATACGTCATGAGGGTTAACAAGTAAGATACACAGACTAATACTCCGCTCGAAATGGTTTATCCGCACGACTGAACTCATTTTCTCTATACCACCCGCAGAAAGTACACGCGGCTAAACGTATTTCACATGTTCCTTCCCGCCTAAGCCACCTCGACCCCAACGCATGCATCATCAACGACGGCACATTAATAAGAAACCAGCCGCGGCGGACCAGCGGCTAATGCGTTGCCCTGTATGAGCACGAGTATGTGGGTTCGATTTCCAGCGGATGTTATGATTGCGGCAAGAGGCCTCGGGCACTTAAGCCTACTTTTTCTAAGACCGAAGCTCTTTAGCAAATCGTAGTTTTTCGTGTCCGCAGTTCAAAATACCAAGAAAATGCCGAGCGCTCATGTGGGCGTGCCTCGCGACGACCGCTTAGTGTCATTGATGCACGTTTGCAAGCCAAGCATACCCACTTTGGAGATTGGCCAAGATTGGCAAAAAAAAAAAATCTTCAGTGTTCGTCATAATCGTGGCAACACTTGCTCGGAACGAGAGAGACAGGTCATAGCGTACGCCCCTCCAAGGTGATGTCCAATGATTATAACTTCCAAAACAAATGAAGGAAGCTCACACTTATAGGGACAATGACGGAGTGAAGGTCGTTGCGGCAGCAGCGAAGAAGAAGCAAACAGGCTGCTGTCGTGGACCTAAACCGCCGTGATGGTCGTGAAGGTTGCGTAAAGTTTCGCTACCTTCAAGTCTTACGCGTTAGTGTGAGCTTCCTTCATTTTTTAAATTCGAAAGTTTGCCCTGCGGCATAACGGTACACGACTTCACAGGTACGCGAACAAGTTTGCTTCGGGCATGAAGTCCAGAAGTTGTCGATGAAACGGTCCATGAACCCAGCGCTGCACGTCTAGAAGGCGAAAGCCTAGGGATTATCAAAGTCCCTCTGAGTTTTAGAATAGGGGGCCCCAACGCTCTGGGGCCCCCAAGCGTCTTGGGCCGCCGTACTGCGCATGCGAGAACCCGAGCCGTCCTTGGGGTTTTGGGTCTGCGTTTAGCGCGCACGCTATTTTGCTGAAATAGCGGGCGCCCCAAAGCTGGCGATTGCGTTCTTGCGTCGCTGTCGCAGCCAGCGGTAGCTACTAAGCATCACTATCAATGGGCGCTTACATCAACGTGTTTCCTCTATTCCTAACGTAAGCAACATTACAGAGGCCGCACAGTGGCGAGCACAGATTGGGAAGAAGCGCAGCACGACACAGCGACATACACTTAACTGAACGCCTCGCCAACGGACGATACATGCAATAGAGAACAGCGCAAGCATATACACGTATACATACACATTGATTTATATTAACCATTATATTATATTACATTATAATATTACAATATTACATTATAATATTACAATATTACATTATTACAATCCCTTATATTAGATAACTTCGTGGACCAGCCGTAACTTTTTTTGCAAAAAGGACGACAACTATAAGACAGTAGAATAACCTGCTGTCATTATATGCGCGTAGCTTTGTTATTTTCGTATTTCTGCGGGTCAGAGCATTTTTGAGGCACTAGTTTGATTCTGTTTGCAGGAAGTATACTTTTTTGTGCTCTGTCCCACTGTATTTTATTGACTGCCATCAGGTACTTAAACACGGAATACATCCAATGAAGTTAGACGCGCTTGTTATGCTTATTCAGCTCTGAGAATTCGATACCTTAAGTCTTACTCAGGAACCAAGGAATAACTGCATCTCTTTCTCGAGCTTTCGACGCTTTCGTGAAACAAGAAAGGGGTCGTCTCTGGGTGCGGCATAAACATGAGTCACTAGACCTTACACATCTCACACATCGTACGTCACAAGGAAAGTGCGGAGTCGCTTGCCGCACACACGCGAGGGCGTAATTGCGGCATACCGCGGAGCCGATAGCCATGCCGACACATCCCAGAATACACGTCGCGAGCATCACCCCTTTTTCATCTTGCAGGACCCACTCATACAAAAAAAAAAAATGTTTGAGTGATTGAAAAAAGCTTAAATGAGCTCGAAAGTCAACCTCGCAGTTAATTGGCTTGCCGTTCCAGTGTCACGCCTGATTTTCCAGTTTTTTTAATTACCTCACGCCCCAGAATCGGTGCCAACCAGTCCCGTCGCTCGGTTATGAACGATGGAATCAGTAAAATAAAAACAAGAAAAGATCTCGTCGTTTTCATTCACGCTGTTTCGGTCTTTTTATATTATTTTTCTTGTATCCAACCTTTCTTTAGCAGGATCCCTGGGCCGACGAAGACGGATGACGAGATTTAATTGCTAGCGTCCGCCTATGTGGTCTGTCGTTTTTCGCGCGTGGTGTGGGGCTAGAATGCGTTTAGCGGCGCCTTGTACCCTAGTAAGCACAACAGGTGCCTGCAGTCGCAGGACCGAAACGAAAAAAAGTAAGGTGGAACAAATTGATTAGCCGTCCGAGCAGCGGGTGTCTGCGTGTTGAAATTCCTGCCGTGAAGTCCTATTGCACTTTAAAGCAAGAAACACACCCAGCTACATAGTCATCCTTCAGAGAAAGAAATTCATTCCTTCGAGCCGGTTTTAAGTGCACAGCACTTTAGGTGCTCGCCTTGTCGTCGTAGCTCGCTCGCTGGACCCAAGCAGAGAAACAGGACGTTCCGTTGTAGCGCTGTCGTCGCGGCGTACACCAGAGGCTTCGAAAGCCAAGCGGTTTATATAGTCATAAGCGTTCGGAGCTCGTGAACCGCTGGCGCTTATCCTACATCTCCCTTTTGTTTAGCGCAAAGAAATCTGTAGGTGCATTTGAGGCAAAATATACGTAATTAACCGGCAGCGCCCGCGTTCGATTAGTTAGGAACGCTCGTTGGGTTGGTAAGAAAAAAAATGGCGCGTCCCAAATTACGCATAAAAGCTCCACGCGCAAGAAGAAAATGGCGCGATCGAAATGCCGCAGAAAGGCTCCAGCCGCGCAAGAAAAGAATAGAGTGTTCGAAATGCCGCAGAAAGGCTCCAGCAGCGCAAGAAAAAAATGCCGCGTTCTAAACGACGCAAAACAGCCCCAGCATACGAAATTAAAGCAAGCACAAAAAGAACAGAACTCCCGCTGGTGCAGTTTCAGGCAGGGGGCGCACGAGCACTGCGAAGGCGGGAAATTTGAAATGCATGTGGTGGTAGCTGTGAGTGGATAACGGCGCTGCAGCCCATTATGGCGAATCAATGCTCTGCTCTTTCGACAGCTTTCACAAATGAGTGAAACTGCTTTTTTTTTTTAATCATAGCTGTCTTGCGCTAGATTCCGACCAAAATTTGGTGCGTCTATGGGGTCGCTGCGACAAAGAATAGTACGCGCTCGCTCCAGAGTTTGTGTAAAATGCTCTATAGTTCTCAATCTAGTACAATAGATTCGTGATAATTCAAACTCGAAGGCACCCCAGGATTTTGTTTGAATTATCAGAAGTTCGAATTAACAGAAGTTCCCATAAGTACGGCTCGGGGCAGCATACCAACTGTTGTTACAATGAAACATTTACATATACCGTATTTAATCGGAGTTCCCGTCTGCTGTCATTGCATGGCCGTCAACGGAGGGAGTATGGTTACAAGAACGTGCGTAATTCTTGTTTTATAGGAACAATCCCGAAACAAGCTATATGAGTATTAATTTAGAATTGCTTTAAAGGTTATGTGAATGTGTCTTCACTCGCGATCAATATTGAGGGTCATCATACATAACTCAATATAGCTATCCACCAACACAGCTTCGCTAGCCTTCCATCTTTGCATGAGTGGAAGGGCTCTAATTTTTTTAACACGAATGTCCTGTCGTTTCTGAACAGGTTGCTGCTAAAAGAGGTTTTTCAGTGCTTCTCCTCAAACCCCATTAGCTTTCCAGCCCGGCGGACGGCCCATACACGTATACCTTTCGCGTGCATTTCCGTTGGAAGCAGCCCGGCATATCTGCAAATCCCGGTTTAGAACTCCTGAAATGTTAAAAAAAAGAAAAAAAATCCCGGGACATCTCCACTAACGTGAAACCTGGGGAGGGGCGAAGCATGCAGTGTATTGGCGGTGAGCGCGAACACAGGCGGCGCTGCGAAGCGCGCCTCCGTGACGTCAGCTTAGGGATTCGCGCATTTGTCGTCTGCTTCACTCAGGATCGCTCTCCCTGCTGTTTCTTTGCGCTCAGTCAACGTCTGATGCTTGTCCGCACCAGAATTGGCGTGTGGGCAACTTTTCATCATAATAATAGGCTTAAAATCGCAGCTCATGGTGTCCATTAAAGTATAGTTTTGGATACCGCTACGGGAGAAACATTGCCGGCGCCACCCCATTCCTTGCGAAGCCGGTCCTGTGCGGAACGCGAAGAATCGGAGCTAGGCGTCAGCTTCTCATGTAAGCATTCGAACAAAAGGAACAGTCAGCTGCTAATAACCGACAACAGCGAAAATGGAAGACCAAAACAAATTCTAGGCCTTCAGGGCTGTCGGCTTTGGCAGAACGCATCACGATTCCCGGTAATCATATGTAAGGTAAAACAGTTTTTGCAACCTTGCCGAACGCTCGAACGCGTTTTGTCACATCACTTTACGTTGTCAAGGCATGAAAGTTTGCCGACATGCACTATAGACTGCAAAAACTGTAGGTTGAGTTCCAAATAACCCACTGTGTATATAAGCGCGTGCTGATATACACTAGTCATCTAACCAGTATGGAGGTTTATTGAGCAAAACGAGTCACGTCTTCGTTAAATTTATAGTAACACATATATGTTTGTTAAGTCCTGGAGAGATATTTCGGAACATTTTGCCCAGCCACATCTTCCCGATATTCGGATATGAGTTATAGGAAAACTGCACTCAAGAGGAGGTGGAGCAGGAGGAAAGGGAGGAGGGGAAAACTTTGTTTAACAAATAAATCGATCTGGTTAGTGGGCCGGGTCCTCAGTCCAGGACAAGAGAGTAAAAGTAATTTTCTTCAAATCATAGAACGCTATCCCGAGTAGAATAGGATTTGTTCTTCGCGCTAGGGGTTGAAAAGCAATAAAGAGCTACTTGGAATTCTTCTTCGGTTTCGAGTCTTGTAATATATGCAGGTATACTATTTATTACGTTAGTTTGCGAGTATATCATGCCTTCAACACCGTAATCATGTCATCATTGTTCGAGTTGAGAGTCAGTTCGTTATGATAACGATATAATTACGATAGAAATTCGGAGCACGAAAGCCGCCTTCGAGTACTGTGGACCACGTTGTTTAGGGCGCGATCGCGGTGGCGTAGCACAAACCTTCTCATTGTATTTGCATGTGAATAAAAAAACCACGCTGCGGATATGTACCTTCTTGCACGCAGCTGTAATGAAAGCGAATTTGTGAAGAAGGGAATGTATGCCATACAAAATGAAGGAAATATCCACACGACCTTTGTGAGGCTCCCAAACACCCAGAAACCTCCTAATAAGAAGTTGGTGACGGCGCAGCAAAATTAATGCGTTGGGCAGAAAAAAAAAGCAAGAAACATTAATCCGATACAAGACAACAACGAAAGAAACAGAAGAAAGCCTGCTGTGCGATGAGCGTGTAGAGGCCGCTGCTTGGTACGTAGTATTAGACTGTTGAGTCTTCATAGGAGCATCTCAAAAATACTGCAGGGAAGCCTACGCATTTTGAATACTTATCGAGAAGCTCTGATCGCTGATCCTCGCGAATAAGCAAGAAAGGACGAGTTACACATGATCTTCTGACCGATACTCTGAAGAAAGTTGTTCTCTATCTCTTCGTGTGTTGCAAACTTGTGGGGCATACAGCTTCAAATTATTCAGATGCGTCAGAAGCTGGCAAAATAACTGAGTCGCTAGAAATACGCTATTTAGCGCACTACAGCAACGAAGCGGGCGATTTCTAGCCCAGGCACTGTTGCCCCTCACAAGCGGAGTGTAGCAGACGACAGCGACGCGAATCCCTAAGCCGACGTCAGAGCCAGGGGGCGCCACTCAAAGATCTCACCGCCAATAGGTGTATTCTTGGCGCCTTGGCGTTTTTGCCAATGGAAATGAGACCGTTCGGGGGTAGAGTTATACAGCTTTGCTGTAAAAGTCTCTTGTCTTTGAAACACGAAACTCTCTAGCGCGAGGCGTAAACGAGTCCCGTTGTCTTTTTAGTACGCGTTACGTTCTAGCACGAGGGGTAAACGAATGTCTCAGTGTTTTAGTACCGTGTCTACATGAGACGATGGTTACGACGACGACATGAGACGCCGACAGACCGAGCGCCTAAAGGGCTTCGCCCCTAAAAGCACGGGTCGTGTATACTTACAGCAAGTCAGAACTGTCTAAATTTCCCTCTTTTTCTCTAGCCAAAGTTGTCTTCCCTGTTTCGACCTCTTGAATTCCTGTGTCAATAATCACACTGGGAGACGAATTTTGTGTATTTGAAGTGGACCTTTAAATAGTTAAAATCGGTATATGAGCGCACGACTCGCTCAGTCGTTTGCTGTGGGATGATAAACGTTCGGTGGGTGCTCTTTACGCCGAACTAAACTAACTCGTCAGTCAAATATTTTCTAGGCACTACCATTCATGCGGATAACAGCATTCAAGATTGTGCTTACTGCGATGTTGTAGCATTCTCGAAGGATAAAAGGCAGGTCAGTAGGGTGCGCAAACGAGGGAAGGATGATTGATGATGATCCTAGCGACGTATCAACAACCTCCTAAGGCTATTATTAATCTCGAGAGAACCCATTGAGTGGGAGATTCAATGAAGTGCTCGGGTCAGCTAGTAACAGGATTACGCATGACAATGATGGAATGTATCACGCGAAGGAAGTTGATGTAAGAAAGCTGGCTTTCTTAATCCGCGTGTCTATAGAGACTCGCTCCAGGAAGAAGGGAACCGTATTAAAGTTGTAGTCAAATACATGATGCATTCCCATCCAAGGATTTTCTCCTTCACTGAATAGAATAGTCTGAAGTGCACGGAAATTCTCTTTTGTCTGTCCTACCAATTTAATCTGAACTTGCTCAGAAGAAATGCGAAGGTACCATAAAGTGATTGCGGAAAATATCGGGCGGGCTGTCCTTATGTCTCTTTTCCATTTTCAGCAAATAAATATTTTAAGAAAGTTGTGTATAGAACACGAAAATGATAAGAGCGAAACCCTAATTAATGTACACTCTAACAGGCTGACAACAGCATAATTTATACTTACAGAAGGGGCCTATCGGGGTACAAATTTTGAAAGCATTGCTTCTTTGTATTTGTAGAAGTGTAGCTGTCTCTTCTTACATACATGAAATTAAACATGAACTTCGTTTGGTGTTTTCCTATTCGTCTTCTAGATATACAAGACAAACAACACCATAATGCGCTTTGAAAAAAAAAGGTACTGAAGGCAAAAAAAAAGATAAGCTGGTCCGATCTCACCGAGAAATCAAATATTCTACTTTTGCGTGTAGCATGTCTAAAACAAGGAAAAAAAGACGGCGAGAACTAAAACAGTATTGCTACCACACGTCAACCAGCGTGACTTAATATCGGAATCGTTAAACATCATACGACCAACATTAACAACAATACGCACCGCAAGTTTAGAGGCTTTCATATCTCTATGCTTCAGCGCTGTCAAAAAAAAAAAACAGTAAAACAATCTCACGCAATCCGAGCCGAAAGGCTATTCACTGCTATACCTCCTGAAGTCGACGCGTTGGTTTCGGTTTGAAGGCGACTCCTGAATTCTCCTCTTGATCATCGTATGACACCTGTATGACCCCTGCGCGAAGGACATGAAATTTTCCTTCAATGGACACCAGGTGATTTTGGTATAACGGGCAACAAGATCTCCGATGCGGTCGCCAGAGAAGCCCACCACCTCAACTCCACCGTTGGAATCCCGTTTTCCAACGAGGATAGCAAAGCAGCTGCAATCGACCTAGGATGGCAACTCCAGCTGCCGGCTTGGCAGGATCCTCTGAGCAGTTATGAGCCTCTTCATGCCATAGACCCTCAGTGCGATTTCCCGTATCCACAGGGTCTGCCAAAGCGCACTGAAGGCGTGTTACACCGGCTGCGACTTAATGTTGCATACACCCGAAGCTTTTTGTTTAAGCTGGGCTGGGTAGAGTCGCCATTGTGCACAGTGTGCTCTGCTACCGACAACATCAGGCACATTTTAAGCCACTGCTCGCGATATGCCATTCAGCGGGCAACAGCATCGAAAGCACTTGTGCGACTACGAAGCGGATGTCCTCTAGGACACTCACACTTCCGTGGACCCTGGCGAAATCGTGAGGAGGCAGTGCTGGGTACAAAAACACTGCTTACTTTTCTTGCGGAAACAGGGCTAGAAGAGGTTCGGTGAACTCTCTGAGCATTTACATTTTGTATATGTGTCCATTTCCCCTTTTACTCCCCTTTCTTTCTTTCCTTTTTCTCTCTATTTTTCGCTGTCACCTTAACTGTATTCCCCCCTCTGGAGTAGCAAGGCCTACCGTTAGTTGGGCTGACCTCTTCAGCTTTCATTAAAGGCGTTCTCTCTCTCTCTCTCTCTCTGTATAGAGCACGTTTATTACAGCTCTTATCTGCATACTTTTCAGTAGGAGCCTCTTTCGAAGGTTAATTTAGGCAAAAGTCAGTCGATGTAACTTTCCCCGCCGCCAGCGTGGCCGTTCAAGTAAGCATAGAATGACTAGACTGGCGACAATGAACTGTTTCTGCAAAATATTTTCTCTATTACACGCCTCTGCGATGCGCGATATGGGGCGGACTCGATCGCGAGGAATATTATGGTAGCGAATATACAAAATAACCACGATGGAGGGAGGTGATACCCGCCGTGGTGGCTCGGTGGCTAAGGCCTTGTGTTGCTGAGCACGCAGACGTGGGTTCGATTCCCGGCTGCGCTGGCAGCTTTTCTGATGTAGGCGAAAAGCAAAAACGCCCGTTTGTACGAGATTTCGGCGCACGTTAAAGATCGCCAGGCGGTCAAAATTAATCCCGAGCCCTCCACTAGGGCGCGCCTCATCGCCTGCGTTGCGTCGGCGCGTTAAACCCCACAATCAATCAAAGGGCGATCATCTAGTAAACCAGAAGATCATAGCAGAAACGCTTCATCTCTAATACGGAAAGGACGTAGGCGTGAATACGCCACGAGTCAACGGGATGCACTGCGAGTGTATAGACTAGAGCGTGTATCGAAAGAACGCGCATTAAACGGGCGCAGTCTGCTTCGTTTCTCCAAAGAATGGTTCTTTCCTCCCGCCGTAGTAAACGTCAGCACTGTGTATATCGATGTACTCTGCTTCTCATTGTTTCACGACAGCGCGATGTCGTTAAACAATGGAAAACAATGGCAGGCAACATTTATTTTCATCGATTTCATCTCTTATTGGGTCTATGGGAACGATATCCACAGGATCCCACTCCCAGCGTGGACATAACCGTAAGCCGAATGAATCGAGTTTTGTCCCCGCAGAAGTGATTCGAATTTAAAAGCAGCCATGGCGGTCGGGTATGTAGGGCATAATGTTCACCGTCGCGAAGAGCCAATGGGCAAGGAGAGGAAACGTGTAAGCACTTCCGTTTCAAACTATAAACTCGACTTCGCACGGTGCCGCAAGGAAACAAGGGAAGGAAGAGCAGCCGTGATCAGCCCTTGCAGCTTTGCCGCGTGACCCTCCCCTGTAGCACATAGGAAACATGTCCGCGTAAATGGCGCCCCATTCGCAGCATACAGTATATGGACGCAGCGGGTGACTCTCACCGGGCACGTAGTTCTGATGCGACTTCCTCGATAATTAGACCGCTTACTGCTGCTATCGCCTCCTCTCCACCCGGCCGTGTGTACGTGCTCCTCGAACGAAGCAATAACGTATGCCACGCCGAGGCGCTTCGATCTCGGGTGCTATATTCGCACCGCACAAAGCGGCTGCCGACGCAAAGCAGGATATACGCTCGCTCCAGCAGCGGGAGCATGGTATAAATCGGCTTCCGATACGGACGAAATGGCATGATACGAAATCAAGATTGCTTGCGTGTAGCCACAGCCTTTGCGAAGGTGTGTGGTTTGAAGAAGAGCTGAAGTAAGGACGGACGAACGCAGCTTTCGCTTCCTTTCCCGGAAGGAAAGGCAAAGTCATTTAAGCTGTCCCAGTCTCACTAGATAAGGTTACAGAGTATCGGCACTCTTTTCTTCTATTCTTTCGTACCGCGGCCATGATCATTGATCAGTTCGCATCACGTGACATTTGTTTACCTTGCGATGATTCACGGGCGCCGCCATTTTGTTGTTTATGCGTTTTAGTCGGCCAACTCTGGTAGGCTTAGCTTGTCCTCCCAGCTCTGCGGCTGCGCGCGCCTGACATCGTTTCGAACGATAATGAAAGATAACTCGTGTAGCAGAATTTAAGTAGCGTAAATGTGTCCGAAGATGCCGTTTTGCGGCATCTTCGGCATTGTTGTCAACAAAAGACCGGGTCGAAGTTAGCGGCGAGGCCGTATAAGCGGAACTCACGCAACACTAGCTGATAAACACCAAAATGGCCGCCGTTGCTGAATTGCGTGCCTCAGTGGCGGTACTCTGATGCCTTATCTAGTGACACTAAGCTGTCCCACCTAAGCCATGGCTCAATACATATACGCACAGCGAATGAAGGAAATTACTAGCGTGCCTAAACAACCCTCATGATGTAGAGAATGCGGAAGCATTAGTGTCCAATTGTTAAACGTGCACTCTCATTGTAGTCATGATTGTTGGCCACTGCGGGCATTCCCCAATCCCCATTTGCCCGTCACGTCAACATGCCTATTACCATCAAAGAGCGTATTGTATCCCACCTCTTACCTTTGGACTGTGTAGCGTGCATACATACCTCAGCGGCTCGTGCGAAGCGTGGACGACCTCGGAAGTATGTCTCGGGAGGATTAGCGTAAGGGAACACAAGAAGGCCTCGCGACGGGCACAAAGGCAGGCTTTCGCCGCACCTAGACCCACAACCACTCCAATATCCGCCTTGGGTGGTAACACAACGCCAAAGGAGCAGGATTCAAGTTTACGACGTGCAGGACGAAATGCATGCGAAGGCTTAAAGCAACCCGAGGCTGAATCTAAACGTCGCAAACGTGAACAGGATACATAACTGAAACCAAACGTGGCAATCCTTAAGCTTTTAACGTGTGAATAGTGTCTCTGGAAATTTTGTTGTCACCCGCCGGGGTGGCTCAGTGGCTAAGGCGTTGCGCTGCTGAGCACGAGTACACGGGTTCGATTCATGGCCGCGGTGGCCGCTTTTCTGATGGAGGCGAAAAGCAAAAATGCCCGTGTGTACGAGATTTCGGCGCACGTTAAAGATCCCCCCGGTGGTCAAAATTAATCTAGAGCCCTCCTCTACGGCGTGCCTTCATCGCCTGCGCTGCGTCGGCGCGTCAAACCTACAACCATCAAATGAATTTTGTTGTGCCGTGTTTAGTTTTTGCAGTAAGAAATCCGCGATTTGCAGAGTCATCAAGGTGTTGTGATTTTTAATCCGAACACTGCGTGACGAGTGACATTTACCCTTGCGAGCCCACGCACACGCGGGGGACCAGTTATCACCCGCCAGCTAAGCTTCTCCCCGACTGCTTTCCACTGTAATACACGACATCATCTGGGCCCTAACTGCATCCTCCTTCCCGGCCAATAAAAAATAAAACTGTGTCGATTGCTGTCACCTCGCATGCAGGAGACGATTAGCCCTACCGCGTTGACGCGACCCGGAGGCATTTCCCGGCTCAGGCCCCCCAAAAAGTTGCTGCCGTGACAACCGTTTCCACGGGCGCAGCGAGAGCCGCCACAGGGCGTTGTCTGAGCCACGGGAGTCCAAGAAGACGGCAGTGCCGCCGCAGTCACTTATCTCAGCAGGAAGTTCGTAATGGTGCATTCGTCGTAACTCACCTGCAAACGATGCGGCCAGTCACGGCTCTCCTTCGTTCTTGTCGATGTCCTTTCGCGGCCATCAAGACTTTTTTTTTTTTTTTGTCGATTCCCGTTATTCCGTTTCCTTTCCGTCTGCCTCTTCGCTTAAACCAAGGGGAAAAAAAGCACCCGAAACGTGGAGAATGCGCGAAGTGGCGCCGCAGTGCGTGCACGCCAGCGAGGCCAGTCTCGCTCGGATGTCGCATGCTGTTAAGCACGTCGCAGATGATTCCCCTGAGTGGCGCAGCCGGTGTTCGTACTTACGCGACTAACTCGGACACAAAAGCGGCATTTCGTTGGAATGATTTTTCGTCGAGTGTCTATTAAATATCCGCACAGTGGCACAACTCGGGTCATTTGTACTCCTTCTCTACCTTACACTTGTTACTACTGATACTATCACTCCGAGAAAACGTGCTGCTGTTCGTAAACTTGAATTACGGCTGGAGCTGTATACGTTATGCTTAAAATCATAACACCTGAACAGCTTAGCTTGAATTTCGCATTCGGGAGTGTCGCGGTAACCGGTTATTTTTTTTTTTTTTCTTCCATCAGAAGAAGCGGCACAACTGGAATCGTCGATCAAGCGCGCTCATCCTAACTATAATCCCATCCTCTAAGCTCCAGATAAAAAAAGCGCAAAAAATAGAAATGTAGTAAATAACCAGTAAGCTTCATCATTATTCCGTTTAATAATTGTGAAATTAAGGAAATATGTCCAATTGCGAGAGGGTCACGATTTTCATGCGGCTGTAAGCTTGTTTGTATCCGCATAGTCCACGGTCACGTACACTGTCGTTCCCGTTCATGTTTTAATCTAAGATGCCGTTCGATATTTTGACATGCCAGGAAAAACGTAAAAAGAAAAACACCCGCTTTAGTATATATTTTTTTCTAATTGGTGAACTATACTAAGTCAACTTGAGACAACGCACACGAAGCACGTAGAGACGATTCTCCGAGCCTGATTTCACAGGCGACGGCGGACCAGTGATTTATGGCGTGCGCGTAATCAACCGAATGAAGTCAAGTAAATTGGTGGACGGCAAATTAAAAGCACCCCCTGTATGCGAGCGCGAAAAAAAAAAAAAAGTAGGCCCTCCACCGCGCAACGGCGTGACTGCCGGTGCAGCTCGGCGACGTGCTTCGCATGCTCTCAAGCCCGCGCTTATCTTACACGAAACAAAAACGGCGGTGAGTCGGCAACCGGGCATTTAAAAACACCCGCTGCCGCGCGTTGTTCCCTCGTGCGCCCCATCTGCACCGTGAGGCACCCTTAGGTGGAGTGTCGGGCTGTCGCGGAACCAGGATAACGAGGTCGTTCCAGGAGTCGTGCTTCTTTGTGCGCCACCAGCGTCCATTCTTCCAATCCGGGTATCGCCTCGAGGCGGCACTTGCAAGCTCAGCCATGCGCGTAGGTACAGAGGACCTGTGTGTCGGTACATAAGCAGGTAGTTTCACTTGAGGCGCCACGGGGTGAAGCATTATCCCGTACAAAACGATGCGAAGCCGCTCATGTTTCGAGACGCTATCATGCGGGGAGCCCCCAGCTTCAAAGACGGCGTGCCGTTGGCTCAAATGTCCGCATCTGTTTGTCTTGCGAAAACGGTTGCTTCCGCATTGGCAAACACGTGTACTTGATCGCGCGCAGATTATTGGAGAAATCCTGGTTACATTTCGAGCTGCGGCTGCTCGTTCATCCGTGAACAAGCAAGGGCAGTTAGCACGCATGCTTATTTTCTTTCCCTTTCTGTAAATGCTTGGGCCTTGCTAAAGGAAGAACAATGAAGTACGAAGAATACAGCACGCAAAGAGAAGGCGTAGTGAGGGGGGGGGGGGGGATGGAGCACGGGAATATAATAGGGGGGGGGGGGGGGTAATTGGATGGCACTACAAACCACACCTAGTAGCCGAAACTATTTAAGATGTCGGAACTCCCGGTAGCAAAAAGTATCTCGGCCGTACCGACACACAGACGCACACGCACTCAGAGAGAGAGAGCTATATATGGTGGAAGGAAGGTAGGAAGAGAGGGCCAACTGCTCACAAATATTTGTGGAAGCAACAGACCTCGAGTTAGATTTTCGGACTGGAATATCGGGAATAAGGGTTTTAATAGCACTAGCACTGATGCACCATCAATCCAGCGCGGCGAAATGCCCAGAATATAAATATAAATATAAATATAAATATAAATATAAATATAAATATAAATATAAATATAAATATAAATATAAATATAAATATAAATATAAATATAAATATAAACATTCGGCGTGTGGATAAACTAAGAGAAACTACTTCAGCACTCGCAAGGGACGACAAAGACTTAAAGAAAAGCGAGACGCACCTATTGTGGCTGGCCTGTCAATGTCATGAAAGGCAACTCGGTACACCGAAGCAAGTGCAAAATCAGGTGGAGCTTGCGTGCGGCGCTGTTCCTCCAGTCAGGACGGGGACGTTCCTCGTCTACTTGGCTAAGCTAGCCATATGGCTTCTTTTTTTTTTTTTTTTTTTTGTCTCGAAGCCAAACGCAACAAAAAAAAAAGGGTATTGTTTTTTGCATGCTCATCGTGCATGAAGCTTCTACATAATCACTGACAAATTAATCTTTTTGGAGGTTCAATTTTATAACACCAAAGCGAAGTTGGTAACTCTTCCACAGTAATATTGTTGCTTTTGCAGCAAGATCCAAGTTTTCAGCCTGTTCATGAGCCATGCCAAGGACAAGCGCAACGTGCCTGCCCGGTACATGACGGAACGCTCGCCGAAGCGCGGCTCCGCCAGATTTCCCTCTAGTATATCAGTATATATGAGTATGAAACTCTACGCGTGCCACCACTGAAAATTCGGTTGCCAGTTAAGCAACAATCACCCGAGAAAACAGAGTGAACGGAAGCCGTCTTTCTTTTCTTGACATTAATTGTGGTTTTCCGCCTTCCCTCTGAAATCTACGATGCTCGAAAGTGTCCACATAGGCAGATAAGCCTTTACTGAGTTTATATTAGTTATCGCGTCCGCTATATTTCCAAAAAAAAATGGACGCAGCCGAAGACGTGTGCCCTAGAGGGAACTGCGATTGGCGGCCCTTAAAAATAGGCGGACGCGACAGCACTTCCGACACGCCTTGTTCCGACGGCGCCTTCATGACGGCGACGGGACGGGACCTATCATTTCCACATTGACAAAACGCAACAGCGGCGGAGAGCGATAGACAAGGCGGCCTTTTTTCTGTGTCGTCGAAGGGGTAAATATAACTTAGCCCCGCTCGCTCGGAAGATACGTCCGCGATTTAACGGCTAAATATCCGTTTCTTAAGTGCCTGTCCGCATTTCGCATGGACAATTATAAAAAAAAAGGGCAACACAATTTTAAAAAATATGTTGCCTATTTACGGGAAGTCTAGGGTGTTTTCCCTCAATAAGACAAATAACCACCGCAGCAGGAGAGAGAGATACAGGACGAAAATGGCGGTGCTAAAATTAGCGCTGTCTTTGTCAGTTGGCCGACGGAACTCGACATCTAGAAGAATTTCTCACTTGAGTAAACATTAGCTGCTATGTTCATGCGCAGTCTTAGGCCGAACCCTCCCACTCCCAACGAATGGGAGAAGCCTGCGTCTTACAGCGGACATAAATTTGATGGCAATAAAATTTGATGGCAACTTCAGCCAGAATCACGGACACCGTGCCCGTGATTCTGGCAACAGTTACCTGGCCGTGCTTGACCTCTCCTGAACTTGTCGCCCTTGCTCCTGGGATTCGCTGAAGTCCCCTCATTTCCGCTTTTCGCTCTGATCTGCGCCTCACTTTCGCACCTATCCTTCTCTTTGTACTTTTTTCCCGCCTCTCCCTCCTTCCCTCAAGTGTCGAGTGTGTATAACCGTGCTGTAATGTACACTGTTTTATTCATTCTTTAAGAAGGACAGTCCCTGTTCGAAACATCGAATTGAAGTTGGTATGCTTTTTTGTGCCCATTTCCACACACACACACATACAAGCACACATACATCCGTACTCAGAGTGACGACTTTACAACTGAAGAATGTCGGTTACTTGTGCCAAGTTAAGGTTAACAAATATTACCGGTGGAGTCATGTGCATACAATAATGACCATGCGCTAACGGTTGTTTACGCGTCATCAAAGGCTCATCTTTTTCGCAGCATTACTGCTGAGCACACATAGATCTGCAGTGGCATCGATCAAGATCGTCAGTGGCCGTGTTTCAAACAGCCGGTTCGATGAGCATGGCGTTCTCGATCACCCTATTTTTGTTATCAGATTTTAAGAGCACAGAGAGACTAATCCACGATAGCCAAAAGCTAGAGTGGTGGAAAGGCACCCATTCTCTCTTCAGCATATATACGCATCGCCTCCTCAGTGGTTATCCATCCTATGTTCTGGGTGAAAAACAATGAAGGAACTCAACTCGAGATCTTTACCGCCACGGCGCAGCGCTCGCGGTGGTGCAACAATGCGGGCTTATCATTCCGCCGGCGTCCCTCGGGACACCGCGCTGTTCGCGTATTTTGTTTGTATGTCTGCGTCAGTGCATGGGCGGCGTAAAAACATTTGTTCCTTTGGGCCCCCGCTTGGTGCGGCGCGCGCTCTACTTGAAAACAAACGCTTTGAACGTCCGCCAGCGGAATGACAGGCGTCAGAAGGACCGGACCGCCCGACTTTTGGATCTCGTTTGACTGATGCGGCTTTTGCCTATAACTTTGCAAGCAGGGCACTCTTCGCCGTTTGCCCGTATACTGCGACCCGCATACAACGAGGACGACGGTGAATGTGAAGGCAGTTGCGCTCGCGGTCCGACCTCGGGCGTTTCCGACCACAGCGGAGCACAGTTAGCAGAATGCGAGCGTCGCTTCGTACCACCCCCGTCAGAGCAGAATGGAATTGACGATCCAGATAGTGGAACCTTTGTGAATTCGTTACAATCACAGAGTGTGTGTGCGTGCGCGCCCGCCTGATCGCGTCTTTATTGTTATGTAGGATCGGATAGGTTAATATCGACAGCTGCAGAGCGTATACGCGTTTTTAAATTAATCTGAACAATTTACACGCAGCCTATAGATGCGGCCTTTTTATGCCGTCTGTGGAGGATTTGGCGGCTTCCTGTGGGTAAGCTTCACTGGGCATGAAATTATCTCGATGCCAACACCCGCCCATAAAGAAAAGTGTGGCATTAAGTTGCAAAGCCACCTAGTCATCCTCAGTTGCTCTACTTCCAACGATATCTTCAGGTGCAGACACAAAACGAAGAAGTGTGCATTAGACGTCTATCTCTACACTCGATCTCTTCACCAGCGCAGTCATTTGTAAACGTAAGGCCTTGAGATATCGATAAAGAGTGAGACAGAAGGAGAACGGACATTAAATAATAAAAAACTACGTGCGGCTGTTTTCTTCCTGGGGCATCGGCCGCGCGCTGCACCACTCGTGGCCACAAAGGCCATTATAGAACTCCAGGACAGCGCTCGTAGAACAAGCTTTATGTTCCTCTTCCAATTTGTTGTGTTTACCGAAGGAGACTAATAACAGACAGAAAAAACGCTCCGTGCAAAAAGTGGTTAGTAATATGGCGTGAATGAGAGGGAGGAGGGAGGGGGAATACCGCTACACAGCGGTATTCGGAAATACGGAAAGAACAGTGGGGAATCCAAAACAGCCAAGGTAACCAAAAAAGAGGCAAGGCAGATTGAAACGAATAAATGGAGGGAAAAAATGGAAGCTAAAACGTCGTTAGAGATGTACAGGGCTGAGAAATTGAACATCAGAAAGGAAAATTTCTACGATAATTCCCAGGGCAGTGCTTTGCTTTTTGAGGCTAGAGCAGGTTGCCTGCGAACTAAGAGTTTTGTGGGGAAGTATTCACAAAATGATGGGGTATGCGTGGTCTGCGGAAAAGAAACAGAAACTATGCGGCACATCGTGTTAGAATGTGAGGGTATCCATCCAAATCTACACGAAGGAAATATTGGGCTTCCACAAGCCCTAGGCTTTAAGGATAGCACAGAAGGAGGTAACTTCAAGGCTGTCGAGGGGACGAAAAGAAGATTAGAATGCTGGTGGGCGAAAAGCAGAGAGGGGAATATTGCTTAGGACAGTTACCACCTGTAACAGGAAAAAAAAAGTATTTTGTGCCCAATAAGTGTTTTTTTTTTTGCCTGCCCTAAGCATCGGTAGTATTAAACCAAGAGAATGAAACATAGGTATATTAGTCCTTTTTGGTCAGATGACATGTCATCACCCCGATACAAAGGGGAAACCAATAGAAATCATCATCATCATCATCAGCGCACAAACCGACAAGAGATAAAGAGTAGAGACACACAGAAGCGCTGTCTTCCAACTAGCTTTAATGGAAACGACGCGAACTTAAATATGCATTCACAACAAAAGAAAACGTTGGAAACGACGCGAACTTAAATATGCATTCACAACAAAAGAAAACGTTACATCAAATTACCTATAGCCATATCACAAACCCATTGTAAAAAAATCTGGACAAAACACAACAGCCATCCGCTTTGCGACGTGGCAGTGGCAGACAAGTGGATTTTTTAATGAACTCAGATTATGGAAGACCCTAAATTCTCATTTTTCGATAGTACAATGGAAGACGCACTTTTTCATTTCTCGCCTTGCTCAGCTATTTCAGCTGCCTCTATGATTTCACGTGTTAGCACATGATTAGTACATGTTAGTACATGTTAATACAGCTTTATCTCAGTATCTTCACCTGAGTAATTCACGAGGGGTACCTTACACGCTGTACAATGTCTTCTTAAAGAATGCATGCCTTCTCCTCTGTTTTTGTGTAGTGCCACGAAAATTCGAACACATCACGGTGTTAACCAACGTCCACGGGCAGCCTCAAAACTTGCCCCTATGGGCGTTTGAGATTCTGAGCAGCCAGAGACACAGAGAGAGAGAGAGAGAGAGAGAGAGAGAGAGAGAGAGAGAGAGAGAGAGAGAGAGAGCAACTACAGAGAGTGCGTAAGCATATATTTTAGGGGATAATCTCTACGCATGTTTGCCTTGGACGTCCCAAACCCCACGGCCGTAGGCCTTTTATTACATCTCGTGTCCCGCATGGCATCGCGCATCATGTCACGTGTTACGGAACGGACGGTAGGACAGACTGACATATTTGTCGTGGGAATTGCCAAAGGATGCTTGCGCAGAAAAAACTTCCCCATCCCCTCCGAAACAAACTTGAGAGAAGCGCGAAAGATTCGTCCAATCCAAGGAAAGTGCGTTCAATCGATCGTCAAACCTTCAAAGTCCCAAATCGCGAACGAAGAACGAACCCATGCGAAGATTTTTCGCTCACTTAGTAAACGCATCTTCGAAACCACTTCTTCCAGTGTCCACCCTAGAAGAACTGCTGGTGGAAAAGGAGAGCCTCCGCCGCGCCACGCGTGCTTTACTTCCACCGCGTGGAACTGACCTCCCCAGTGGGCTCGCTCGCTGGGAGGAGGTACTGCTGCGGAGGTTTCGAGTTGGGGTGGCCTTATCCCCAGCAGTGACCCACGCTTGGCCTGCCCGCTATCATTCACCGTTTGCGGACACCTGTCCCTTTTGTACGGTCCCTGCGTCCGAAGCCGACACGAGCCACCTTCTATGGACCTGCCCTGACCTCTCGCCTGCAACACCTCCGAGGCACAGGGCTCCATCCTGGGAGACCCCCTGATCTACAGCGGTGGATCTGGGGCCCTCAGTACCGGTCTCTGCTGACGTTTCTTCGTGGCACAAATGTGATGTTGTATATATAACTGTTATGCCGTAAGGCAAACTCTCGCAAAAAAAAAGAAAGATCTAAATGTGTACCCCTACGTGGCTTACGAGATAAAGGTGTACTGTTGTACTCCTTCTTTATCGATGCATGTATTGTTCATCTAGGGCCGTTCCCTTTTCAAGATTTTCAAGTAACCGTTTTGACACAATGGAAGCACTGTCTCACGCATGCGCAGTATGTCCAGAGATCTTATCAGAGCTTTTGCTCCGACCAACCGGCCTATGAGGAAATGCATTAGTGTTTTGCAAGGACGCTATTGGTTCGACTAAAAATGTCTTCGCTTTAATAAAAAAACGGAGGCTGAATGAACAGACCTTATCATATTTTAGCACGAAAGTGTTTTATTCCGGTTACACAAACATTTGAGTGACGTCATATCCGTCACGGAAATTGAGCCAGTGCAACGAAGCAAGCGGCCTGAAAAGGGTGCACCCCTATACACAGAGTCTTTTTGCGGGGAAGCAACATTTAGAACCAAAGAGTGCGTTATTAACTTAGGGTTGTTAGTTTTCGGGTTTTATATTTTAACACGAAAGCGTTTCATGCCGAGATACACCAAGATTCACTGACGTCATATACATCCCGGAAATGACGCCAGTGCACATTTGCCGAAGCGACCTGCCAGCAGGACGTCGCTCGCCAAGCACTCCCACAAGACAGCCACCAACCCGCAAATCATGCTCAGCTTCAGATTTCACTGCACATTTCACTTTCGTGTTTTACCGATTCTTATGACAGAGGAATCAACCACAGTTTTTTTAGATACCGAAGAACCAAGGCAGAATGAGGTTTTGTGTGGACGTATAGCATAAGATTATTATTTCATGGCACTCAGCTCCGTCTTCTTCTCCTTTCCTCTTTTTCATCTCTTTCTCTCCCCTTTCTTAGAACAAGGATGCAACGAGCAAGCGGATTGTCTTCGCAGCGGGACAGCAGTGAAGTTTCATCGCGAGTCGAATAAGCCTCCGGCAAGAGGATGTTCTCCGGCGTTTCCTCCCGTTTTCTAAGAGATTGAACGAGGAAGGTGCTCGCACCACGTACGACTGCCCCAATCAGAGGCGAGCAAAATAAACCGGAGGGACAACGGCTTTTCTTGCCAATTAATTTTTCCCTCCCATTTTGCCGTATTTCTTTCCAGGATACAAAGCGAATCCCGAGCTTCCGTGTCACGAGAAAGCAAAGCCGAAGGAAAAGCAGCCCCGAAGTTACCCACAGCACATAAACAGTGAGAAAACAGCAGCTAAAGGCGGTCCTCCTCTTCGTGGTTTCTTCGAAATGTCCCTGGCTTCCGCGGCGAGAGGGAGCTGTCCGTACTTTCACGCGCGGTATCCTGCAAAATAAATGCCGCGCTCGACCCCTCGCTGGGCGGCCGACTCCCCCTCCCGTTCGCGGGAAGCAGCGGCGATTCACTGGCGCGCAGAACGCGACCGGACTGGGCGCTCTGCCTCCGCAACGTCTTGATTACGTAGCTTGTCCGCCGATGGAAGGCGGCCGATGAGCACGATAAACTGCGGAGCCAGTTCGGCGCCGCGCTACAGATGGAAACAGCCGTCGTGTCCCGCGAATCCAGGTACGAGGCTCTGCGTTGCGCAAGCGCAAACGTCCGCGTTATGTTTCTGCGAGACATGATAGATAAGAAGCGTACAAGGAGTTCGTTCAAAGGAGTTATGTCGGATATTTCTTTCTGCGCACGGAAAATATTGAGCAGTACCACAATCTCAACGACGAGGAAGTCTTGGTTTTCGAGTTCCGCCCCGCTTTGCAAGTGCAAATCTTCAGTGGTATTACTCCGACTGATGTGAATAATAAACTCGGACAGTTAGGTGTCTAATTACCACCGCTAGTTGTTACTGTCCGTTGTAATTTTTGGGAAACTTTCGGAGGAACAGTAAGGTAGCTGCATTGTTCTGCAGTGGACCGAAGTAGACTGATGATGATGGTGATTGTGTTATGCCGATATGAGCATGGATGAGTGAATTGACCTGCAGCTGAAACAGATAAGAACTCGACCACCCGTGACAGGAATATGACGTTAACAACCATCACGGTTAATGTACGTCCCGACGCATTGTCATCGTCATCATCACTAACCACTCCCTACTAACGTGAGAAGGGGAATCAGTAGAATTATGCGGCTATTTTTAGCCTACACTGGCTGCACTGAGTGTAAGCTCGGTATGGTGAGGTTAAATGCATACCGACACTACGCTGGTGTCACTGGCGTAGCCAAGGTAGGTAAAAACACGCCGCAGTGTCCTGTAATAAGGCATAGTACACGCCTTTGTCCGCGTTCAGCGTAAAAAGGCTCCACTCCCACAAGGCTCTGCCAAATAAAGAAGTTTTTTTTTCTCTCTCCCCCGCGTTGAGGGGCAGGGTTCGGATTCATTTCCTCACAAAACAGCGCAGCGTCCGCATCAATACTATCATCGACTGTCATCGTATTCGATCTTTCCGCCATTCCCTTCGAAGGGTTAGCTATTTCGGCTCTGCCGTCATCAAATGACGACGCCACGCAAAATTTCCCCTAGCATGTCCAGTACAAAACCGAATACCCATCTAGTGGTACCGTTTTTCCTGGCGTACCCGCAAATGCCTCCCTCCTTCCCAGTCGACCATGGTTGCTAGACCAGGAGCGCGTCGTGGTCGCCACTTTATGTGACACCTTAGCCTAATGTGACCACAACGCACTCCTGGTCTGGCAACCATGGTAGACTGGGGGTGGGGGGAAATTGCGGCTACGCCAGGGGAAACGCTACCCATCTAGTCTTCTGCTAAATACTTCATCAAGAATGCCTTCAGGCTGCGACAAAAACTACCATTCTACGTTTGAAAGTGAAGCTGAACGCAAGAATGAAGGAGAGAGAGAGAGAGAGAGAGAGAGAGAGAGAGAGAGAGAGAGAGAGAGAGAGAGAGAGAGAGAGAGAGAGAGAGAGAGAGAGAGAGAGAGAGAGATGCAGGAGTGGTTCCCTCTTCACAGGAATTCATGAGTTGTCTTAGCACTGGCTGCCCTCTCGGTGAGCAGGAGTGGCCCGGCTGGACAGCAGTGTCTCCCACTGCTCTTGAGGATTTGGGATGCGGGGAAGGGGTGGTGGGTGCTTGTTTTTTCTACACTCTAGGACAATATGTCTTAGTGTGCCAGGTGCTTGGCAGTATTTGCATTCTGCTGGATATTGGGTGGGGGATATCCGGTGTATCCTAATTGTATGGGGGAGAGTGTTGGTTTGTAGGCGTGTTGTTTCTAAGTGTTGTTTCTTGAGATTTCGTGAGGTTTTGGTAAGGTAGCGGGAAATTCCGTGGATTAAGCTTGTAATGTTGTATTGTTTGGTGGCATGTTACAAGAGGTATAGGTTTCTCCACATCCTCCGAGGCCTTGTCGGCAAATTCTCGGGCCTTTTGGTGGGCAGATTCGTTGCCCTCCATGGAAGCATGTGCAGGCGTCCACACAATCCGTACTTTTCTGTCGGGGAATCTGGTTGAGAGCGTGCGGTGCGTTGCTGGTGCCACCCAACCCGACCTGAAGCTCCTGCACGCTTCCTGGAAGTCTGTTACAACCACCGTGGCTTCCGTCTGCGTGAGGGCCAGCGCCACAGCTAGCTGCTACGCTTCTTTGGTAAATGCGGTTATTAGGGTTGCACTGACAAGGAGCTCAGTATTTGTGGTGACTACCACTGTCCTTGCATTCCTACCATGGATTGCGGATGCATCCGCGCAGACCGTTTCCGGGAGGGTGCCGTATGTGCTTTGGAGCCAGCTTCACGCCGGCCGGAGGGGTGAACCGGATGGATGTTCTTTCGCAATGGGTGCGACATGATATGACGCCGCCATCGCTTAGGAAGCTGCTTGTTCGGATTGAGGTCTGGGGAGCTCCATTTGATTGGGTTCAACAGGTTTTTGACCGGTTTTTGTCACTGCAAGCCGTGCTCTCTGGCTGGAGAGGTGGCCCTCTATGAGCTCGTCCACCGTGTTGTGCAGACGCATGCGGAGGAGCCTGTCGGTTGACGCGCTCATGGGGATCCCGAAGACGTGCTTCGTGGAGTTAGGGATGAAGGTGTTGAGTTTGTCCGTATCTGTCTTGGTGAGTGTCATGTAGAGCACTGCGTATGTCAGCCTTGAGAGAACAAAGGCCTGCATAAGACGGGTGGTATCGTCTTCTGTCATGCTCCGGAGTACTCCGCGAATCGTATGTACAACTTGTTACGTCATTCTGGCGAGGCGCTAGAGCATTATTCCGCATTTTTCATTAGCTTGTACGAAAAGCCCAGGTACCCTGAGTGAGCTACACGGCTATTGTGCGCCCATCGATTTCGATGCTGTCCTTGTCATTTTTAGTGAGACGACGCCGGACCAACAAGAGTTCTGACTTCTGCGGTGAACATCCCAGTACGCTTTACTTTGGCAATTGCTTTACAACGTTTGCTACTTGTTGCAGGCTGTCTTGAAGTGTCCCTAGTGAGTCAGTGCCAGTCCAAATTGTTATATCGTCTGCGTAGAGCGCATGATGTAATTTGGAATACTCCCCAGCCTTGCCAGGAGACCCAGGAGCACGATGTTAAATAGGAGCTGGGAGAGGACCGAGCCTTGAGGTGTACCTCTACTTTCCAGGGTGATGGTATCTGAGGTGATATTCCCGATTTTGAGTGTGGCTGTGCGGTCTGAAAGAAAGTCTACCATGTAGTTGTATGTTCTGTTCCCGCGTCCTGCGTTGTTAAGGTCTCGTAGAATTTCCTCGGGCGACACGTTATTAACAGTCCCTTCGAGGTCGAGCGCTAGTATTGCTCGGGGGAGTGTCGAGTGGCGCGGGGGAGAATTTCTTCTTTTAGCTGAATCAGCACGTCATCGGTTCCGGGATGCTTTCGAAATCCAAACATGGTGTTTGGCATTTGCTGGGTTTTATCCAGGTGCTGCATACGGTTAAGCACAACCCTTTCCATCATCTTTCCCACGCACGATGTGAAAGATACTGGCCGCAAATTATCGACTGATTGATTGTAGGGTTTAACTCGCCAACGCAACGCAGGCGATGAGGCGCGCCAGGGCTCCGGATTTATTTTGACCACCTGGGGATCTTTAACGTGCGCCGAAATGTCGTACACACGGGCGTTTTTGCTTTTCGCCTCCATCAGAAAAGCGGGCGCCGCGGCCTGGAATAGAACCCGCGACCTCGTGCTCAGCAGCGCGATGCCTTAGCCACTGAGCCACCGCGGCGGGTTGCCGCAAATGATCAATGTGCGGTGATTTGCCTGACTTGGGAATAAATCTTATCTCTGCTATTTTTCACTGCTGCGGGATTTTTTCACAGCTGGGCGAGTTGGAAGGGGTTCATATTGAAAAGTTTAACTGCGCGAAAGACGGATACAAGAAATGACACAGACGAGCGCAGTTCTCACAACTGAAGTTTTATTGAAAAAACAGAACATATATATGCGCAGTCACATGACGCTTCATATGACGTTGTGGGTAACCGATCAGCCAAGGCCACTCCAAGAACAACAACAACAACAACAACAACAACAAAAAGGCACGTGTTCCAAATACACTGGTCACCCGGCTTAGGCTTATTTCATTTGCATGTTCCGCACAGATAGGCATACTCTTTATCACTAAGTACAACCGACGTATGGCTCACGCATGCGCTACCAAGTCTCCTAATATGAAAGGCCTCTATAATCTCCCTTTTCAGCGTGCTTTTTTCCCTCGCTAGTACGACAGTATCGGCAAATACAGGTTCACATGAATCGCAATCGCGGCAATCGCGGCAGTGCGTGGCTAAGGGCGTCTTTCCACCGAGGGACAACTCATGTTCACGGAGTCTCTTGTTCACACAGCGTCCGCTCTCACCTATGTACTTTTTCCCACACATAAGAGGCAACATGTAGACAACCTCTACTTTACATGGTACGTAGTGCGACTCGTGCATTACAACGCACTTATAGCGATCGTCCGCAGTGTTACCCTCTATTTTTCTCCGGACCTGGCCGCACATCTTGTACAGCTTATTCGGTGCCGTGAACACCGTCCTCACCCCGTATCGTGCGCCAACGTTTTTTAGACCATGCGACAGATTATGCACATACGGTATCACAGCAATTTTTTTCTTTTCTTCACCAAGTTCCTCGCGTGACCTCTGCATTCCAGATTTTACAACTGGAACCAGTTGTGGCGCTCGTCTGTGTCCTTTCTTGTATCCGTCTTTCGCGCAGTTAAACTTTTCAATATGGAGGGCCTCAAGAGCCTCGTCGTCAAGGTTGGGTAATAGTTTTTAGGAGATGTGGTCGGGTCCCGGATCGGTGTTTCGCTTGTTTTCGGCGATTGCAGCCCTGAGTTTGTACAATTGGAACGGTTTGTCGAGGCCTTCATTCGGCTTTCCTGTGTAAGGTAGTGGGTGGTGGCTTTTTTGGGTTTGGAGGTACTTGATTTCGAGATCCTTGAGGAGTTGGTTTGAGTCTCCTTGATATGAATTGATGTTGCGGATCATATTGCGATTGGTTTCCCCCTTGCTGGTTTAGGGGTGGATCAGATGGCGAAGGAGTAAAGAAGTCTTTCTGGTGGATAAGGTTCCCTGGAGGCCGTCACAAAATTAAAGCCAGCTTTCCTGGCATCAAGACGGTGATTTTCGCCGTCTTTTTGCGGCGTTTTTCATTGTTCCTATGTCATTTCCATCTCCTGGTAAGGCTTCGTCTGGCTTCCCACAGGTGGAGGAGTCTCGTATCCACGTGGGGTGTTGAATACGTAGTAGCAATCGTTTGGGTGCAGGTTTTGCAATCCATAATAATTTCAGCGGCCCAATTAGCGTAGGATGACCTCGGGTTCTGTTCTCTACTTGCTCGAGTCTTCCGAACTTGGGTCCAATCGGTGATTCAGGGGAAACCTATATGAGCTTTGTAGGTGAAATCTTTGATGGTAAGTTT
>NW_027526203.1:443875039-443962475 GCF_048455015.1 Haemaphysalis longicornis | reverse complement strand
GATGTAAAATACCACAGCTTACCATTTATTTGAACCGCGCCAGTCTCACCCCTTCCGGTCTTTGTGCTCTTTGCGGTGAAAGCGGAATCATCAAACATTACTTTTTTCTTGCATTTCCGACGTTTTTCTCGGATTAGTAAACGTTACCTATCCGCTCCAATTCGACTGCTTGGTTTACCCTTTCGAAGCCCGTCCTGCTTTCGTTCGGGGCCACATCCCTGGTATTCTGTCAAAAAGGTGTGGTTGCGACCATTCATACCTACATGTCAGAGACCATGACTCTACGCTGTTAACTGCTGCTTTATTCCTGTATACTGAGAGACGAAAGATGGGGCGACGTTTAATTCGGATACTCTGGCCTTGGAACCACCCCAGAGGATGATGTTGATTACTGGTATGCAATGATGATGATTATGATGATCATGATAGAGATTATTGTGACTACCCCTGATTATAGCGGCCAGCACTGATGGTGGTGTACCACCGATGGTACCGCTGATGATAGTGTACAGATGAAGCACGGGAAGAAACACCAAGCGCGCTGGCTGCGTAACCAAAAGGAGTCCCATAATATTTTAAAAGAACTAAAATTAGTATCTTCCCCAATTTTCTAACCGATGAAGTCAATACATAATTGCGTGATTGTTTCTTCTTTTCAATCCTTCAGACTCATTTTATAGTGTTACGAAGTAGGCGCATTTAGCCTTGAGTAGCTACCGCGTTTCTTGGTCAATCCCCAAGTGGGTATGTGCCGGGAGTGAAAGAGCAACAACTACCCTGGTTGAGCCCGCGCTAACTGATTGTGGTCACGAGCACACGCCGTTTGGCTACCACGTCTTCTTTGTCTTTACCGCGCGGCTCCCCTACAGGAAGAGTGGGGTGCTCGTGTAAGAAGCGGCGACGCGCTGGCTCTTCGGCACAAGCAGCCTACTTCACTGTATACGACGCCTGGCTCGCGACGCTTTGACCCAGCCTGCGTGGCAGCATACTCGGTGTACGACGGCTGCCGCAACTGAGGCACACACTCCATGGAGGGCTACGTGGCAGGTGACGTACTAGGCCTGCCATTGTTGTTTAGGGATGGAGAAGGTCCCTAGTAGCTACTTGGCAAGGCTCTGCTTGTGTGGGACAATGAATGGATAGCCCTCACCGAGAGTCCGGTACTCGTCAGCAGAATTCCCCCAGCGACACAGTTCCGGTGAATGATTTTTCGGCGGTGACGGACGCGTCGCCGTTAGGACAGTGCAGCATGAACTCGACAAAACTGGGGCGGGAGCCCACTACCCCCTCGTCATCGACTGCGGAAGAGAGCGATGAGCAGCCCTTTCAACAGGCGGGTCTTTCTGGCCTGTCGAATTTGCTAGGATCTCGGCCCGCCACTTCGCCGTATCCAGATTATTCTGGTGATGACCCTGACCGAGGGGCAAGCCTGAGTCCTAAGCGGAAGAAAGTAAAGCTGACACCAGAGACTGCCGACGCGGAAGTCGCCACACCGGTCTTGCCGGCTATCCCGCCCGGCCTGTTCGAGGAAGGCCCATCTATTGGCGCGGCGGGGCGCTGCCATGAATCAATCCCGCAAAACGCAAAGCAGACCAGCTGCATGGCGAGCGCCTGCCTGCATCAAGACATTGAGCCACCGGCCAGTAGTGATCACGCGGCCTTCCATTCTTCTACGGGCCTCCTTCCCAGCGATGCCACGCAAAGGGAAACCGTGCTCATGGCTGGAAGTTCTGTCTTCGAGCTACCCCTGGTGACCGAAACAGCGCCGCCACAGCCTGTTTCCTCACCTACCATCAACACCGTAATGGCCAGTGGCGGACCTAGAATGGACAGCCACCAGACTGCCGGCTCAGCCGACCGTTGCCCAGAGCCTGAGATGGTTGCTGTCTCTGTACCATCCGCCGCTGGACGATCAACACTGCAGCCAAACTCTGATATCTTTGATCTGGAACGGCTTGAAGAACAGCGGCATGATGAAAGCGATGATAGTAGCTCGTCTTCTAGCTCGGAAGTGGCACAAGACCCTCACCTACACTTGCCGTCGCCGGCGTATGCAGTGCATCAGAGCTCCATGCACGGACATGGCTTCTTACCATCGCCACCAGCATGGTCGCCACCGAGTTCACCGCCTCCCTTTCAACCTGTTCAACCACAGGAATTTCCACATCTCGCTCCACCGGAATTTCTACCTTTTCCTCCTTCGGATTTTCCGCATCTTCCTGCACCAGAATTTCCGCCCTTTTATCCACCGGTATTTCCGCCTCTTTCTCCACCAGAATTGCCAACTTTTCCTCCGCAATTTTCACCTGTTCCTCCCCCAGACTTGCTGCTATTCATGCAGCTCAATCCGCTGTTTAACGACTTGATCGAAATGGCACTGTTGGAGGCTGAAGATGCCGAATACTTCGAATTGACGATAAACCTGGACGAAATCTTGGAAGAACCAGTACCCCCCGGACTGTCGCAAGGGCAGATTGAGCGCCTGGTGACCTACCAGCTCACTCCGGAGATGAGCGAGTCGGATGCGGAGCCCTGCATCATGTGCGCGAACCATTACCAGGCTGAGGAGCTCATGCGTGTTCTTCCTTGCGGCCACGAGTTTCACTCACCTTGCATTGATACGTGGCTGCAGATAAACCGCGCATGTCCTTTTTGCCGCTGCGATGCATCAACGGGAACTGCAAATGCGGGCGAGGATAGTTGAACGTCGCACGTCGCCTCTCGCTACGCCGCTTGTCCTCCGTGGTACTCCGAGGAGTCACGCTGCGCCCAACCACAACGCGTGCAGAGCACGTTTGAGCACGGGAAGCTATAATTAAAAAAAAAAAAACCACTGGACGCTTGCTAGTGCCGCCTCGTGTATATTATTCACAGTTTTGACGTCTTTTGTATTTACCCTTCCCCCACCCCCTCCCCTCTCCTTCTTTGAACCTGTGACACATTTCTTTTTTCATATTTCTGACTGCGTGAACTAGAACTTTGTTGTTCCAATGATAGTCTTCTATCCACAACCCTTTCTATCAAAATGGGAAACGCATTGTATTTGCTCGTTCTCACCGCTACAACATTGCCCGTGGGGGCGATGTAGGTATCTGTATGAGTGAATGAATAAATAGGGTGATGAGTGTAATGCTGACGGAAGCTGCCGCAAACTGGGGCTAAATCGCGGCGCGGGTGAATAAATGCTCCACCGATGGAAAGTGCAAGCAATTTATATTTGATTACTTCGCGTGTAGCAGCACGTAGAATAGGCGAGTACGGAGAGAGTGTATGGATCGATAAAAGATACTTTATACACGGCAAAGTAAAACCTTCATGGATACAGTGATAATACAGGCGAAACTTAAACTAACTCCAAAACGTGAACGATTGACTACATTAGCAAAAAATTCAGTGCCCTTCCTCTCTGTGAAGAAAGATGACCAGCGAATCTGCTGGGCGCAGTCGTTTAAACAGTGTACGAAACAAAATAAGCGTGTTTGCAATTTGCGATTCAGCATAGTTTATAGTTAAGTAGTGGAATAAAACTTGGAAGAACTAGCGTGTTTTTTTTTATGATAGAGAAACATGGGGTTGCCCGTTCCCCTCCACTAGAAGCCCATGTACTGAGAGCATATACGAATTCCACAATATTTACAGCTTCACTGCGAGCTTCATAATTAAGAAAAGTTGATGAAACTCGGCGTTAAGTTAGAAACGTGTTACCGGTTCATTCTCAAAATAATTTGTTCTGCGATAGTTTTGATAAAACAAGAATTACATCCATTTTTTTTTGTAACCATACCTTCTTGATACACTGTAAAATGATTTGCACCCTTAAGGGGAATTTTCACTGTCTGTAACTAACACTTTTACTGCCTGGCAAAAAAGCAAACCAGAAAACACCCTTTGACAGGGTGTTTCCTTGTGTTTTTGTTGGGGTGTAAAGGTGCTTGTTGTCGACAATCAATTTCCCGTCAGGGTCTAAATCATTTTGCAGGCCAGACAGCCATGTATTCCTGACAGATGAGAATTCTGTAACAGTTACAACTTCCTGTGAATGAACTATTCGTGGCATGTAAAAAATTCCGGGCCATCTCCACTAACGTGAAACCTGGGGAGGGGCGATGCATGCAGTGTATAGGTGTATTCAAAGATTGTAAGTCTCTCTCTTGCCATACGGCGCGCGCTGATTGGGCGCCGGAGAAGCGCCGGTGGGAGGAGCAATCGTGTGCTTTCTGAGGCGGTGGAGCCCTCTCTTGGGTTGAACCAGATTTAAACAATAAAATGGGAGATCCACTGGCCGTAAGTTGTCTTCGTGTCACACGCTGCAGCATGCTAAGAAGTATGCTTTACAGGAGAAAACCTGGCGTTTGAAACCAAATTTGAGACGAAATTTAACACATTTTGCTATTAATGCAATAAATCCTGATTATTCCTGCATTAAATTATTTTAAATCATGTTAGTTTATTTTGAACCGGTTTTATCTACCATACACTTGTTTTTTGACCATCGTTTGACAACTTTATTTACCGTGACGACATGAGACGATGACAGGAGACGCCGACAGTCCGAGCCCCTAAGATGCTTCGCCCCTAACAAAACTCGGCGTAATGATAAAGTGGTATCAGTGGCCAGTTTTAATATAATTTATTTAGGATACCTACATTAAACTGGCAGCTATGGTATACAGAGAAATTTACTCTAGCTCTGGAGCCAGCGCGAGCGATTCTTTGTCGACGCGACTTCCGGTGACAAATGCTTTCTGGGGAATCCGAGAGATATACAGCTTCGCTACAAAAAAAAAGTGGTGGAAGCAAAGAGAATGAACTCGACACCACCGCTCACGTGCCCCCCGGGAGAGAGAGAAAAAAAGAAAAAGAATCATCAGCCATTCCACTCTGTGAAGGTGGAGGACCAGCGAAGCTTTTTGATAAAAGACACAGAGGTGACGCAGAGTTTAGGTGAAAGATATCAACAAATCTTACTTCTCTTGATCGCTGACAGCGGTCATTCCTACGCGAGAGGGACGCATATTTTGTGAATGCTTTTCCGTCCGCCGGCTCCGATTGCATTCTTGTCCTCGTTATCGTCGCCTCCCTTGGTAGGCGCGCTGCTCCCGATTACTTAATACGAGAAATGAGACGCCAATATCAACAGGGAGGATGGCGGCCTGTCATTTAAAGTAAGTGCGGAGGCAAGCGAGCAAGCGCACACGGACGCACATGAACGCCTCGAGGCTGGAACGCATCTGGCTTCGAACGCTTCGAGCGCCTCGAGCGAACGCCTCGAGCTTTGTAAGACTTTGCGAATAATCTTTTGAACGGCTTGCGACTTTAATTTGGATCGTGTGCTAATAGCACACGCACCAGGACGTTCGCTTTCGAACGAATCGCGCTATGAAGGCCTCGCGATTCAAAGACATGGGGAGCCTCAGGAGTTGCCGTTCCCCAACATCTAAAATACACCCAACCCTCGCCATATAAGCTTCGCTTAAAATACCAACTGGCGAAAAGAATGACGCGGAACAGTCACTGACGCAAAGCCACCCCATTGGACCGCCGGGAGAACCCCACGGGAACATATGAAACACGAAATCCCGCTCCTCTCCAAGCCGCTTGGTTGCTGGTACCCTGAGAGGCCGGCTCACCTGCCTATACTCAATACCTTGAGAGAGCGGCGAGTCACGCCGTGACATCCGTTTAAGAACATTCGCTGTATCATACAAAGCGGTTGGAATTTTGGGATGAAGGGGCAAGCCGGCAACGCGCCCGTGAATGTCCGAACCACGGTGCAGACGTTCACCCCACGCTCATTCTCAGCACAGTTCGGACGGAATAAAACTATTCCAACGTGCAGTTCTTCGTGTCATTTGTTCTCATCATGTGTTTGGCGTGGTACGCCCAACAGCTTCAATGGACATCCACTTCTGTGGGACAGGATGGCTGCTCAATATTTTTGCAAAGAATCCGATCAAGTCCGCAATCATAAAGTTGGCTTTTTCTCATCATGCATGTGCTTGCAGTGAAGCGTGCTTTACCAAGTTATTAGTGAGTGATTAGTGAGAAGTTTAGGACAATAGTGGTAGGGAAACCTGCACCGATAACATCAGCGCCACAAAAGACTGCAGAAAGGGAAATAAGTTTGAGCAACCTTGATTGGAAAAAAGCAGAGCAAAAGGTTTCCCCCCAGACAGCAGTGGGCCCGGACGGAATACCAATGCAACTGATAAACCTACTTGGACCTAAAAGTAAGGATTCGTTTATGAGGGCAATAGATAAGGTGATAGAAACCAAACAAATACCAGAGGACTGGTTAGAAAGTAAGATGAATTTAATATATAAAGGCAGAGGAGACAAAGCCAGTATTGATTCATACAGACCACTCACAGTAACGTCAGTGGTGTATAGATTCGTAATGCAGTTGATAAAATCAGAAATTCAAGCATGGATGGAAGAAAATGAAATACTTGGGGAACTGCAGAATGGATTTAGACAAGACAGGCGACTGGATGACAATCTGTTCGTGATAACGCAGTGCATTGAAATTGCGAAAGCACAGAATAGACCACTATGGATTACGTTCTTGGACATTAAAGGGGCATATGACAACGTAAACAGAGAACGGCTGTGGAAGATGCTGAAACTCCAGGGATTAGATGACGAGTTAGTACAGTTCCTTATAGCAACCTATAAAGACAATAGAGTGCACCTTACTTGGGAAGGACAGAAATACGCCCAGCAGGTCAACATCCATCGGGGACTGAAACAGGGATGCCCTTTGAGCCCAATACTGTTCATGCTTTACATGGCAGGGTTAGAAAAGAAAATGGAAGAAAGTCAAGTAGGGTTTAGCCTAACCCATATGCTGCAAGGCGAAGTGGTACAACAGCATATTCCGGGAATGTTATACGCAGACGACATTGTTCTTTTAGCTGATAACCAAACCGATATGCAGCGGCTAATAAATATTTGCAGCCAGGAAGCCACTGACCTCGGATTAAATTTCAGTGCAGAAAAATCAGGAATAATGGTTTTCAATGACGCTACCACCGACGTAGTGCCTATCCAGCAAGGCGAATTACCTAGAGTGAAGGAATATAAATATTTGGGAGTGTGGATAAACGAAGGGGATAACTACTTAAGTACTCACGAGGAGCAACTTAAGGTTAAGGGAAAGCGAAACGCAGCTATAATGAAGCATAGAGCTCTGTGGGGGTATAACAAATATGAAGTAGTAAGAGGAATGTGGAAAGGAGTAATGGTTCCGGGTCCCACGTTTGCGAATGCTGTACTCTGCTTAAAATCAGACGTTCTATCAGGCCTTGAAGTAAACCAGAGAACGGTAGGACGTTTGGCCTTAGGCGCGCATGGAAAAACAACTAACGAAGCAGTTCAGGGAGATATGGGCTGGGCGTCGTTTGAAGTTAGAGAAGCTCAGAGTAAAATATGCTTTGAGATGAGGTTGAGGGCAATGGATCAACGAAGGTGGGCAACTAAGGTTTTTAGGTACCTATACTTGAAAAGCGTGGACACGCAGTGGTTAAGAAAGACTAGAAGGCTAACGATGAAATACGGAAAGAACAGTGGGGAATCCAAAACAGCCAGGGTAACCAAAAAAGAGGCAAGGCAGATTGAAACGAATAAATGGAGGGAAAAAATGGAAGCTAAAACGTCGTTAGAGATGTACAGGGCTGAGAAGATGAACATCAGAAAGGAAAATTTCTACGATAATTCCCAGGGCAGTGCTTTGCTTTTTGAGGCTAGAGCAGGTTGCCTGCGAACTAAGAGTTTTGTGGGGAAGTATTCACAAAATGATGGGGTATGCGTGGTCTGCGGAAAAGAAACAGAAACTATGCGGCACATCGTGTTAGAATGTGAGGGTATCCATCCAAATCTACATGAAGGGAATATTGGGCTTTCAGAAGCCCTAGGATTTAAGGGTATCACAGAGGAAGTTACCTTCAAGGCTGTCGAGGGGACGAAAAGAAGATTAGAATGCTGGTGGACGAAAAGCAGAGAGGGGAATATTGCCTAGGACAGTTACCACCTGTAACAGGAAAAAAAAAGTATTTTGTGCCTAATAAGCTTTTTGTGCCTGCCCTAAGCAGCGCTAGTATTAAACCAAAAGTGTAAAACATATGTATATTAGTCCTTTTTGGTAAGATGACATGTCATCACCCCGATACAAAGGGAAAACCAATAGAAATCATCATCATCATCAACAACTTTGAAACAGCAATATCCGTTTCCATATAGCTCGTAGTAGTAGTAGTATTAGTAGTAGTAGTTATAATAATAATAATAATAATAATAATCAATCAATCAATCAACCTTTATTTTCAGTGCCCAGGAACAACCCTAAGGTCTTGGTGCTGGCACACCATATAAAATACATTATTAAAAGAAACGTAAGACAGCACGGCACAACATACAAAATCCCCGATATGACAGAAAAGAAAAAAAAAAACACCGTTGCAAGCTATGGCACTCGGCCAGCGAAACTTTCAAGGCACTTGAAAAAGGAAATATACAACAAAATACACAGTGCACATGATGGAGACAGAATGTATACATATAAAACGAGAGTTTTGATTTTTGGAAAGTCACACTGCAATAAAGTATTACCCGAAAACGAGCGATGCCTTTGCGATGTCCCATCTTGTCGAGACACACAGCAAACAGAGCAGCAAGTTTGACAGAACAATAGCGAAAAAAAAAACAATGGCAGGAGTATAGACATAAATGATCAGACCAACAAATCGCAGAGATAATAAAAATGATGAATGAAACAACCAAAATTGTTCATTAGTGTGTCAAGGAACGATGTGCTGGTGCGGAAAGAAAGAAAAGTGTATATCTCAGAGAAATGTGGAAAATAGCAATGTATAGTCTGAACGAGAATGAGACACTTTGAAATACACACACGCCGACACACGCACATGACCCGAGCACATATGCAAACAAGGCATTGCAATCAATGCATAGCAATAAGACACTGCTGACTGCTATGGAGACTACAAGTGTAATACAACAAGGCATGATTAAAATTCTGTACACTGAAACATGTAGGCCGGAAAAAGATATTAGCTAAAGATCACGCCACAATGAAGGCATAAAACTTAGATACACAAGTGAATATCGAAACAATTAGCATACATACATAGATAAACCTAACCCCGGCAGCATAAAGTGTGTGAATGGACGTTACATACTAGGGCAAGCAAACTACTCCTGGTTTGTCAAGCGACGCAGTTTCTTACAAAAAGCTCGAAAGGGACGATGGAATACGTCCAAACTTTCTGCGTGCATATTGTATAGGTGCTGAATGCGTCCCACGGGACTCTTGACACGGGCAGAGACATGAAACGGCCTAGGTGCCCTGGTGTTGCCTGTCGGGGTTCTCAAATTTATGGCACCCAGCAACTCTGTACAATCAATGAGGCTGTGGACCAGTTTGTACAAGAATAAAAGGTCAGCCTTGGCCCTCCGACTGTGTAATGGGTCCATTACAAGCAAGCTGGCGTCATCAACACCAGGATCATCTTTAGCCTTCGCAGTAGCGTACCTATGCTTTAGTATTGAGAGAAATTTAGTTTGCACTCTCTCAATGGCCGCCGCGTTGGACCGACACGTTGCATTCCAGACCACGGATGCGTATTCCAGCAGAGGGCGACACATTGAGGTATAGAGCTGAAGAAATGTGTCTGGATAGTTGAATTCTCTGGAGACACGACATGTTGCACCTAGTGTTCGCAAAGCACGACGGGTAATCTCATTAGTATGGGCTGTAAATGTGAGCTTAGAGTCAAACAAAACTCCCAAGTCTCTGATTTGGCATACCCGATTCAGATCTTCTTCATTTATGCGATAAGTGAAATTGATATCATCTGTTTTACGGGTATACGACACCACTTTGGTTTTTGCACTATTGAGTATCAACTTATTTCTGTTGCACCAGCCCGAAAACGCGGCGATATCACATTGCAGTTGTGCACAGTCTGAGATGTTGCCAATAACTTTGAATATTTTTATATCGTCTGCGTATAGCAAGAACGATGAGTACTGAATTGCTGTCGAAACATCGTTGACAAACAGTGAAAACAAAAGAGGACCAAGGACTGAGCCCTGAGGCACCCCGCTGGTGGCTGAGTACGTTCCGGAGTGTTGCGCGTTACAGTGAACGTAGCAGTGACGACTGGTAAGGTAGTCACGAAGCAGATCCAGCAACGGATCAGGAATGTCAAGGTGGGAAAGTTTTCTACACAACAATGAATGGGAAACCACATCGAACGCCTTGCTAAGGTCACAGTATACCACGTCAAGTTGGCCTCGGTCTTCCACTGCCTTTGACGCATGTTCCATAAAAGAAACTAAGTTTGTAGTGGTCGAGCGGCCACGTATAAAACCATGTTGATTTGGAATAATTTCATATAATATTCTGGATGTAATGAGGGAATGAATTATAGATTCAAAAATTTTAGAAGCACTGCACAGGAGGGAAATCGGTCTATAATTTTTTGCATCTGTTTTTGACCCGGATTTGTGTACAGGTACAACTTTAGCAATTTTCCAACAGTTAGGAAATGTGCCAGTACTAATACAGTTGTTAAACACACATACAAGCACTGGAGCAAGGATAGGACTGAAAGCCTTGAGTAGAGCCATGGGAATGCCATCTGGGCCACAGGCTAGCGAGGGCTTCGCGTCCCGTAGGCTTTTCATCACGATTTCCTCCCCCACAAATGCCGTGCTCGGTGCCGTACCGCGACAATTGGACATCGGAGCTGACGGAACGTCGCAGGTATCCCTATACACCGTTTTAAACTGCTGAGCGAAAGCGGCAGGGACGTCATCGATGATTACTCCATCGGAGTTAAGAAGATTAATGCATTCAGTGTTATTCTGGGGTGATCTACTGCGGACATATTTCCATAAATCTTTGGGGTTCCTTTTAAGATTGCTTTCTATGGACGTAATGTATGCAGACCGATCACAATCATACAGTTTTTTACAAAGTGACCGGTATTCTTTAAATTCTAACTTCCATTTTGTCACCCCATTCTTTTGAGCTTTCCTGTGGGCACGCTCTTTGCCTTTTAGCGCCGACCGGAGTTCACTCGAGAACCAGAAAGGATACTTCGAAGATTTGGACTTTTTTAGTGGTATATATCTGCGCATACCTTCTTGCAGTACTTTGGTTAATTCGCTGGCCTGAAAATTTGGGTCATTTGACGCGAGGATTGCCGACCAATCAAAATTCGACAAGTACTGGTAAAAACTAATGTAGTCACCTGCAGCAAAATTATAGCGGGGGAGTTCGGAAACACGTGGCTTGGCCTTTTGCACATCACTATGAATAGGTAGTACTATAGATAAGGGTGGATGGTAATTGTCCGGGGTAACCAAACCAGTAGGGCTTATGTTGACACTGATGTTTTCGATGTTTGAAAAACAAAGGTCAAGTAAGCTCCCAGCAGAGTTCACAACGTGGTTGCACTGTTCAAGACCAGTAAATGAAATAAAGTCCAGTAAGGCTGAGGCCTTTTGTAGAACGTAGGTATTGTAATCAGAAATACTAAGGTCACCCCATTCTATTCCCGGCGAGTTAAAGTCACCGAGAATCATGATACGGTGTCTAGGATGAGAGGAAATTACATTTTCTATCGATGTTAAACAAGTTTGAAAAGAAACCGGAGCTATGTTAGGAGCTAAGTAAAATGCACCAAGCAGGACGCGTTCGCCACCGATGCAACACAATTCAACCCAGACAGACTCATCCTCTGTCTCAAGGTCTGCGCGCCTCACGCATCTAAATGAGCTATTGACGGCTATCAAAGCTCCCCCTCCCGTGCGTGTGGCACGGTCACTGCGGAACACGTTGTAATAAGGCGGAAAATAATAATAATAATAATAATAATAATAATAATAATAATAATAATAATAATAATAATAATAATAATAATAATAATAATAGCTAGACTACGGAGGAAGATGGGCTCCCTTCCACTTTCTTGGGTATTTGTATGCTGCACTTAAGGATGGTAACCAGCGCCGCTCGAACAACTTGGGGCGCGTAATGCCTTTGCTGGCGCATACCCGACAGTTGCTGTTGTATGTAGAGCAAAGAGAGACATACCCACAAAGGAGCCTGTACTCGCAGTGGAGTACTGAACAGCGCTCTACAAGCTTGGCACATGTGATGCACCAAGCAATCAACAAATTACTCAGCCAATTACTCTGAGCGCTGGGAGAGTCGACCACATAAAATCTGTGGCAGCACCCTAAACACTGCGTGCGTCATCAGAAGCCTACCAGAGTGCTACATGCCCACAGAAGCATTACCTCTGTGGGGGCAGTGAACACGCTTCAGAAGCAGGAATGCATGCTGGGTTTCGCACAATATCCTGTGGTTGACGCAGCCACACCCTCTGTTAATATCTTTACAAACACGACTAATAGCTCTGATTGCAGAGTATGAATGTTGGGCCCCTATTCGCTGTCGTTAATCTGTACCTTCGTATAGTTCCCGAAAGAAGGGGAGGGGTGAGACACGACGACAGGCCAAAGGAACGGGTGTGCACAAAGTGCGATGAAGTAAACAAACGCCTTCCTCTACACAGAATGTCACTCGCGTAATTTTTTATTCGCCAGAAGACTGGTAGTGCGTGGTAGGGGATGTCGATCAAACGCCGTCCAGCGTTAGGGTGAAGTACTTCAGAGTTAAGATCACAGTTGGAAATGAGGTCTCCAGCTTCCATGGAAGATAGGAGAGCTCGTCGCCAGTCGAAAACTGTCCTTCAAACTCCAAGATCTGCCGCGTGGTCATGAAGGTGTTCAGAGTAAGGCAGTCGACGAATGCATTCGCCGCGCGCCTTATCTTGACATGTGCGTCATGAGATGCGCAGAGTATATTCAACAGCAGCCAGGTCTTTCCTCGTGGGGATCTGTCCTGTGCGTCCACTACTGACCTAAGCTGGCATACAGCTTCGGCGGGGTCGGCCACGATGTCGAGAGAAGCACCAAGTAGTTCCGGCAGGTGACGTAAGTTTGAGAAAACAACGGTGTTGCCTCTCAGGCCCCGCACGCGCAAGCGTTCGAGCTTCTTGCACGTTTGCAGTACGCCAAGCGATTCGTCCGGAAGCTTGCTTACGTCGATGCGGACGTGCCGCAGTGTCTTCCTGAAGCTCAACATCAGCTGCGTGAATAGCTGCGTGCCCATGACCAGACCGGGAACTTCTAAACGCTCGAGTAACGGTGGCGTGCGGAATTGCCGGTTTCGTAACCATTCTCCACAATAACGCGCAGCGACCTGAGTTTCAGAAAGCCCTGAAGAGCCTTGGCCGTGCTAACATCACTTTAGTTCCACACCGAGCCGATTTTTAACGATGCGAGGCTCGGGCAGCTGTTTGACACTTGAATTAATCCGGCCGTCGAGATCACACTCACCGATAAATGACGAAGTTGGACCAGCTCCTTGATACAGGTCCAGCTTTTGCTGCGAGAAATTTGGTGCAAGTTAAGCTCGAGACGTTCAAGTCGAGGGCAGCTGCAACATATTTGGTGCAGAACGTCGTCGTCAATCTGCAGGTGATCCGAGGTCACGAGCCTCTTGAGATGACGAACCGTTTCCAGCCTGCGGACATCGTTCGCGGCCAGCCTGTAGCGGCCCCAGAGCACGATGGTTCTGAGGGACTCGCAATGTTCAAGGATGACCGGCATGGCTTGATGCGAAAGCCCACTGCCGGGTATCACCAGACACTTCAAGACCCGAAATCCAGTTGACGCCGAAGCTATAATATCCCAGTCGGAGACTTCGGTGGTGATCTGCAGGCTGTGCAACATGGTGGCGCGCTCGAGGGTTCTCGTCACTCGCTGCGGGTGGGCAGTAAGCCAAGGGTCGATGCAAACCGTGGTGAACAAAGACGGGTCCAAAGCCAGCTGCATCCATCGTCGGGAAACCCGGATGATTTCTTCGAGAATTTTCTTAGGTAGATACGAAAATATCATGAGAATGATCTCCAGAGGCAAGTCATCGAATTCCATGGCGGATCCTAACAACACAGCGTGCGTGCAGGTTCCTTTCTTCCTCTGTGTCTTTTGTGGTGAGAACGTTTGTCACGAGGTATTGCGCTCGTGTTAATGACACTGACGATGGCGTTGTTTGTTTGTTTTTCAAATAACAGAAAACAAGGCCAGGATACACCACGGAAAGAGATGTACTCGAAGGCTCCACAAGGACTTTTTCTGACTCCGTTACTTACCGCGTAGTCCATAGGCAAGAAAAACGTCAGAAAAAAATTTAAAAGTCATGACCCATCTGGGGTTAGTTTCTAGGATAGAAACTAACTGGGGTTTCTGGGGTTAGTTTTTAGGATAGAAGGTAGGTCATTTGAGAAGTATTTATTTTTAGCAGTATGGCCAACGAGTAGCTTTGCAGACACTCTTTGTACTTCTGCCAGGCCTCCTTAGTACCCGAGCCTCTGGCGCTTTTGTATAAGTGTTTCTTCTTGTTTCTTTGTGCATGAAGAGACCTATTGAACCATAGATTAGCTCTATCATTTGAGGTGGATATGAGTGGCACGTATTTATTAACCAAAGTAGATATTTTATTTCGAAAAAGCGACCAGTTAGTGTCAATCGAGCGACTTTCAAAGGAGGGCATTAGTTCTGTAGTATAGAATACCTCCAGCTTTTTGTTCATTTCATTGTAGTTCGCCTTGTTATAGTCGTAAATTTTTTTTACATTGAAGTCGGGAGGCGGTAATGGCAAGTTAAGTGTTATAATGAGCATAGTATGATCACTGAAACCATCTCTGTTCAAGACAGAGTGAACGCTTTCAGGAGCACTTGTAAATGCTAAATCTAAAATGTGGGATCCTCGGGTGGGTTCATTAACTACTTGGAAGAGATTGAAATCTAAAGTAATATTGATTAGTTCTAATGAATCGCGACAGGACGATGATAGATGAACCCAGTCAATGTCCGGAAAATTGAAATCACCAAAGAGATACGTTTCGCGGGCAGCACATAACTGGGTAGCCGTAGCCACACTCGTGCGCAAGTCATTCAGAAAGGAAAACGGGGAATTAGGAGGGCGGTAGCAAACACCTATTAGTATTTTAGCGGCACCCATTAAACAAGCAACCCATATGATTTCGATGGCAGAGTCAAATGACACAAGGTATGAAGAAATGGTTTTCTTAACCGCTAGCAAAACGCCACCACCTCTTTTGTTTGTCCTATCATTACGATATATGTTATATGATTTGTTATCAGGGAGAATTTTGCTATCTTTTATGTCAGAATTCAGCCATGTCTCTGTTAGGGCAAGGATGTCGGCATTAGTATCGTCTAAGAAGGAACAGACTTGGTTACGTTTATGCAGTACGCTCCGAATGTTGGTTACAGCAATTGATACTGACGAACCTGAGCGAGGTGACGGAGGCTGATTAGCAACTTGAGGGCGCGTGGCACCTTCCAGCTATCTTTTACATAGGACGACGGTGTCTGTTTGCATTGTCGTAAAAGTACGTTTTTTCATCTATGTGCAGTTTGTCAACAGTCAGCTTGAAAGGTTTGTCTAGATCTCGGGAAAACGATACTAATTTCCTTCTAGCTAATAGCGAAATCTGTGTTTTTTAGTTTGTGGGCAGCGCCCAGGATATTATTCTTGTTTTTGAATGAGGTGAATTTCGCAAATTATTGGACGGTTTTTGTCTGTCGTGAACATGCCTAATCTATGCACACGTTCGAATTGAGCACAGGTTGTAGGAATTTGCAGCTTTTGAGAACAAAAAGCGATTATTTTGTCCTCAGATTCCGCCCAATCTTCTTTTTCGTCATCCTCAATTCCAAAAAACAGCAAGTTAGACCTTCGCATGCGGTTCTCAGCATCGTCACACCTAGAAGTTATTGTTTGAAGCTGGGTAGCGATAGTTTTTAAAGCATTGTCACTTGGAGGGGCAACGGTGGCACTTGACGAAGAAGCGTTTGATTCCAGCGCAGCAATTTGCGTTGTTAGTGCCTTAATTTCGTTTCTTGTAGCCTCCTGGTTATCCTTGACGATCTTTAGGTCAGCGAGTACAGCCCCAAGCCCAGTTTCCAGCTTGCGTATTGCTGCGTATTTCGTATTGCGTATTAATTAACAATTAATTATTTAAATAAATAAATAAATAAATAAATAAATAAATAAATAAATAAATAAATAAATAAATAAATAAATAAATAAATAAATAAATAAATAAATAAATTGAATTCCTCATCCTATTCTTCCCGATTTCCGTTTTGTTCTCTTTAACTGACTTCTAATTTTTTTTTCGACGCGCAGTTTAAATACCTATGCAGCTGTAACACGTAGCCAGTTTAGAATATTTTCGTTACTGTGACGGTTGGCCAATCAGCTGGCTCGTGCTGTGTCACCAAGGAACACCGTCATAATCATTACATTCCCAAGAATGGAATCTAAGATGAACCACGAAAGGCTTCACAGCTGCATCTCCGCGGTCCTGAAGGCGTCGGCACGGAAGCGGCGCGGGTTCCTCAAGTTCGTAGACCTACAGGTGGATTTCACGGACTACATTCACCTGAGGGACGAAGGCATCAAGAGAGCGGTCGTGCTGACGCACATCCCCACGCCCGACATCCGGGTGTGCGTTCTGGGCGACGCGGAGCACTGCGAGGAGGCACGTGCTAATGACCTGCCCTTCAAGACATCGCGCGACCTCCGTGATCTTGACAGGCGCTTCTACTACGTATGCGGCTGCATAAGAGCATTGACCAACGGCTTCGACGCGTTCGTGGCATCCCGTCACATGGTCACAAAGTATTAACGCCGGCACTGGCGCGCCACGTGTGTCCAGAGCTATACGCCAGTGAAAAGTGCAGTATGTGCGGTGCGGTGCCAGCAACCCTAGCCCACATCATGTGGGATTGTGAAGTGCGACCGAAAGAGGCGGCGGACCCGTACGGGCCGCTGCCCGCTAGCATCACGAACGCCGTGAGGTCCGCAGACCTGGACACGCAGACAGCCGTCGTTCAGCAACTCGAGGCTGCTCTCGCGCGGCAGACGCGGGGGGAGACGCAGCGGGGGACCCTCGGGGGCAGGACGCCTCGGGGATCCGACGCGCGCCGAACCCGCCGACGCCGGCGCGGGGCTTTAGTCATCGGGACGCGATAACCGCGTGAGGCGGGGATCGGCCCTGCGCGGCCCATATCCCACGTCTACTTGTTGGCCCCAATAAAGTGTTTCTCTCTCTCTCTCTCTCACAAAGTTGAAGCACACTCCCGTGGGCAATGCCTTGGAGGCCGCGGGCAAGTGGCCGAAGCAGCTGTCGCTCCGCCAACCCCTGGTGGAGCAGGTCGACAAGGCCAGGGCCACCGTCAGCTTCTTCATCGGAGGGGAATCGCCGCGGGGCCTCGTCGTGGGCAACGTGAGGATGACCGCTGAGCAGCTGAGGGAGAACGTCGAAGACGCCGTCGGCCACCTGGTGGGAGCGCTGCCCGAGCACTGGGAGAACATCCGCACCATGCACATCAAGTCCACGATGGGACCGTCCCTGAGAATCTTCTGAACACCTAGCTCAGAGTGTTTGTACATACGCCAGTACCGCATGTTCTTTTTTTCTTCTTCTGGAAAAGCGACCAGGTGATCCATGGCCTTTACACGGCGTACTAAGGGGGCACAGCACTTGATTTGCCACTGGAGGACTAATTACCAGGGCACGGCGGCATGGATGGTTAAAAAAATTGTATTGTCGCCTGCAGCGGTCATGAGTGCATGGAAACCTTTCGTGTTGTTTTGTTTTCCGCGCCTCGCTGAACCAGAGAAATAATAAATCATAACTGAGGCTGTGACGAAATTTTTATACCATTTATTACCTGGCTTGCGTGACTGCAAGGGACATCTAAGGCCACTACATGTCTCATGCGCTTTGTTGTTGTGTTTTAACGGAGGATTTGAGATCAACAGTCAATTTAAGTAAAACTGGACTAATGGAAATGGAAATGCGTGGGGCCGTTCATCGTTTTGCAGATCGAGCTGGCATCGGTGAGCGGGCTGTAAATTAACTTGCAAATTTGTTTAGTTAAACGCTATTTCGCGGGTATAGTTTTTGATTAGGGCTCATTTTATTTTGTTTCTAGCTGTATTCTAGAACTTCCATTGGTTTTTGAGAGCTTAGAGTAAATTTACGCACCTGTTTGGAGTCATTTAGAATGGGGGGGGGGGGGGGCGGTGGTGATCCAACATCATAGAGACTTGTTTTTAGACTGAATTCTGTAATTTCCAAATTTCCAATAATATTTGAGAATTTTCTCTGACATACTGGACGTGTTCTGCAGAAGCCGTTGGTCGTATAGTGGGGTTTTGAAGAGCTCTTTGCGGCCGGTTGAGTAGACTGAGCATACTTATATCAGATGGACAAGGTTGGGTGTGCTATTAGTGCCACAGTAGGGACACCTAGGAACAGTAGGGTGCCTGGGAGTTGTCTATTTGATGATGACGTCCGGATTGTAGGCCGAGTGGGCATAGACCACAGGGGAAGAATTGTGCTGTTCTTGGTGTGAACTGCAGAGGAGCAAGAAAACCAGGTGGGACTTCGGCAATCCGTTGCCGGCGTATGTCTTAAAGGAGTACTCACACAAAATTTTGAAGGCGAGATAACTTCGGAGATAGATTGGTGGGAACACACATACATCATCTAGAATGTGACCTGGAACATCAGCGTACAACCTATTTAAAATCAATTTTAAAATGTGCGAACCGCGACCGAGCAGCCAGCGGAGGACCTCGCGCAATCGACATTCGCGGGATGTGGAGTAAACAAACAACATCCAAACACGTCACGAGTTTCTGTTAGCCGCTTTCGCACTGCCGGCGTTTCTCGCCGGCTCGCCGCTCCTATCGGAGGTCGGAACTTTTGCTCTCGAGCAACGAACGATCCTATCGCTGGCGGCGGAGGCGCCGGAATTTCGTTGGCTCATCGGGCAGCTGGCCGCGACCTAAGTTCTACAGCGATTCCAGGCACTCGATTTTTATTGCTTTTTATTGCATTGGACGCGAAAACGCGCCGGGGACACGGAAAGCGCACTGAGCGAGCCGCATGGTCGCTGTGCAGGCGGCGGCCACGGCCGCCAAGTGGCGCAGGCCGGCGCAGGTAACTGGCCCGATAGCTTGTTACCGCTGCACGAAATAAGACTCAAGTCCCGAACAAGGCAGCACATACGAGAAAGGAGTTAATGGTGCGATGGCGAACTGCATTAAAAATCGTCATCTGCACCGCTTACGAGAGCGGCAATCGAATATCCGCCGCAGTGTCAAACCTAACACATCTGTAGACAGACCTGTAGGCAGACCGGCCGGCTGCTCCCAGCGTGCGCCTCCCCATGCACTGTTTCGAGCGTCGCGCGTAATTCTCTAGCCGCGGCAGCAATTTGCACTCGCGGCGCCTGTATCACGTCCACGGTCGGTTTTTAATTAAGCGGCTGACGAGGTCAGTGTGTAGGGGCATTAGCAGAAACTGCCGCCGACGCGGAGTCGACACTGCTACGTACGGCAGCCCTGCTCTGTGATATCCGTCCAACAGTCACGTGGGCAGCTTTGTTTATACGAAATACAGCCTTTCGCGGTACCCGGTGAAACTGAAACTGGTACTGGCCGCATTAAAAACGTCTCGTACGCTGAAGCAAATCAGATTCATTAGTTACTTAGTGCAACAAAGAAACCAAGATGCAAAATTTTTGTGTCAGTGCCCCTGCCAGTGAAGTTCTCGTACCTGTTGTTCGTCCGGTTGTTCGTGGGTGGTTGGCGCTGGAACAAAGGAGGATTGTGTAAACACTCAACCAACTAATCGACGAATTAGTGGAATTCTAGCTCAATTGACTAATTAAAGCAAAAAAATAATGATGGTTGGGACTTTGCAAGTATACATTCAACAAACCCGCGCATTTTTGGATGCATAAAATGTGGCGTTGTTTAAAAATCATCCATGACCACTGGGCGGCGTTTTGCAGCCTTACAAAATGAATACGCTTCTTGGGAATATTGCAGCACCTCCCATTAATAACGATTCAAAATTCAAATTGGGTGGTTTAGCGCACCGAAGCAACACCTGGGCTACGAGGCGTACCGTAGTGGAGGGCTCCGGATTAATGTTGATCGTCACTTGGGGATCTTTAACGTGCGCCGAAATCTCGACACAGGAGCGTTTTCACTTTTCGCGTCCACCTGAGAAGCAGCACCGCGGCCGGCGTCCCCACCAATAACTAGACTGTACACATCCTATATGAAGCTATGCGTATGCGTGTGCACTGCATATCTGCGCATGACAGGCCCGTATGTCATTATTTTCCATCGGGGCAGCGCGTCTTTTTTGGTAGGAAAGGAAATAGAAAAGGAAGCCTTTAGGTTGTTCAGTTTGAGTTTCTCTAGTTGTTGTTCTTCGGCACCCGGCCATTGCACCACAATTACGTCCCCATTGTATGTCCTCGAAGGGAAATAAAATTCACATTTGGTAGAATTAAGATACCGAAGCTACTCCAGGGCTGCATTGGAGGGCTAGGGGTAATTCAGGCCACCTGGGACATCTAACCAGCGCCGAAATCTCGACACACGGGCGTTTTCATTGTTTGCCTGCATCAGAAAAATTCAGGGAGGAAAGCACTGCATTTTATTTCAAGCTGCTCGATCCTCTGTGTATAACGGTTGGCCTATCGTGGTTATGTCATCTTTTGTTGCTCCGTCACGACAGGAATATATGACAGGCATATAATCTTAGCGTCGTAACGGTTGCGGTGGTGTCGGATAATGGTGGCCTTCGCTGCAGCAAGCGCCTGTCTCTGCTTGCCGAGCGGTATTTTTCTGTTCCTTTGCATCTTCCTTTGAGGCGTACTCCCGCGGGCGACAACTTTTCACATCTGGCGCTGAGGTAGACAATTCAGAGTCCATCGCAGTAGACACAGCAGCGACAGCAGTAACGTCTCCAGTGGTGCGATTGTTTCTTCTCATCACCGTCTTCATTACCCCTATCTGGTTGCGTCGTTTTCTTCTTCAATCTGATGATGTTGCTGAGAGACTTGGGTAATCACCTTGTATAGCCTTACTCATACGCTACTAGCGTACACGTGCTTCGCTACTTTCAGAATTAGTGTGTGTAATTCACTCCTGTATGCCTCCAGTAGTGCGATTGTGTCTTATTATCATCGTTACGATCTTTTTTCCCCTTCGTCGCTTTATTCCCTCGGTTACTGTGACCACAAGGCTTGGGCAATCGCCCTGGTTAGCCCTACATATGCGCCCTTTCATGGTGTCGGTGTAACCACGCATTGATACTTTCACAATTAGCAAGCTCAAAATGCTACTGCAGGCTTCCAGCGGGGCAATTGTGTCCCCGCATTAGCATCTTAGCATCACCATGGTTCTTTTCCTTTGCGTCGTTTTTTTTTTCTTTTTTTTTCTACTTTTTTAGCGTATTGGTGCGTCCCCGCGGAAGAGGATTTTATCGTTTGCTTCCGTCTTCTTTGCTCTTGTAAGCCCTTCATATTCACTATTAGCGCAAACGTGCTTTGCTACTTCTCTCAATAGCATGTTAAAATTACTTCTGTAGGCCTCAATACATGTTTTATATGAGACAGGTTTCTAAGTCGAAGGCCACAACGTCTTCACAAAATCCAGTTTTTGTTAGCTGAATCCCAATTTTTTCGGCGATGGTGCAGGGGATGTGTGTTGAAATCTCATTCTGTAAGACACAGTGCCAAATTCACCGCTAATCTACTTGCTCTGTGGGCGATTTTTTGGACCATCTTTCGGTCACGACGACGCCGGACGCCAAATTATCGCTTACTGGGGCCGCCGATGCCAGCATTACACCGTGACTTTGGGCTCAGCAGCTCAACGCCCCAGCCAAAAGCCATCTCCACGTTTCTTTTTTTTTTTCTGGGCGAGATAAGATAGCGTAAGAAGAAACCATGTCCATGGTATCGTTACGTGCTGGCGGTGTTACCATGCTACTGCGTAAAAATGGAGTGCGGACTTAGCGGCGAAGTTCTGTCAGCTTGCTCTGCAAAAACGTAGAGTCCACGGAGCGTAACATGCGGGAGCACCGACTTAGCTGAGAAGAGCTCATTATGTACTAGTATGAGGGCTATGCCACGGAGCGGTTTCACCACTCAATCCACAAACGGTGAATCTTGGAGTCTCTGGACGATTGATAGCTTCGCGTGTGGCTGAGGCGGTGTGCGTCTGCAGCCGCTTTCGCTGGTGACTTTCAGTCGCGGAGCTATCACCCATTACAGATAACAGCACATAGCCACAGCGCGGGTGACTCCAACTTTACCTTGTTTTGTATTTATCCCTGGGGATAACTATTTGGCTTGTCAGTCAAAGCATTGGTGGTTAAATTCATTGGCGATGAAGACGTGCCGTAGTTCCCTCCCTTCAGGCTGTTACGGCACAGGACCTACATGCACTGGACGAGCGTAGAAGTAATGGAACCAGTTGTGTTTCTAGAGTGCCACCATACTATAGCTTGAGCAAATCGAAAGATCTTGCTTACTTCCTTTCGACGCAATGTAAATAAAGAAAAGACGGGGCTACGAGTTCACACGAAGCATGGCCTCCGAGATTCTCCCCAAACGCGCGCGGGGTGATCGCGGAGGCCATGTACGAAGCATCGAATGCAACGTATGAAGTTATTTCAAGATGCGAAATATGTAACCTGTTAAGCACCCGGGCACAGAATGTTTTGCAGGTATTTCCCCATGAAACGGTGCGTAAGCGTGTGATCCGTGACATGTTATGGCCGCGCGACCGTGGCCCTTTGAACTATAGCCAAAGGTGCACGAAGCAAAGAATAATCATCCGCTCGAAACAAGGCACGCATGTAAACTAGCGTGCCCACGGGAAGGATGCGGATTTTTCATATTTGCGTCACAGTCTTTGACGGTCCGGAGTAGCGGGAAAGGACGACAACGCCAGCGAGGGCCCGCGGTGGAGAGAAAAAGTAGCGGAAGCATAGAGGGCAGCTGAACGCTGAACGCGACGACAATCGCGTGACGTCAGAAGAAATACCGGTCGTCTTTTATCTCAGAACATGAGGTAAGCCGGGTTCCAAGGTATAACTTATCCGTTAGCACGCATGTCCCGACACCCCGTCATAATTATCGCCATCATAACCGCGGTATAACCCCATCCTGCGCCAGATACGAGATAGTGGCAGGCCGTCCTACTTCTCGCCTTATGGAGCAGCAAAACTGGTATGCAGAAACCCCGCTCAACGCCAGGGATAGCGGCTGATGAGTAGAGGCTGTGTAGTACGATGACAAGCCATTGCCCTCGCTCCTTATGCCAGGCATGTTTGTTCATTTTGGGACGTGTGCACACGTGAGAAACATACTTTTGTTTTGCTTGTATAACGCTTCTTACTCATCATTTTCGTGTTTACATTTCCCGTCGTGGCTCAAGGCTTTTACCGCCCTTGTTTGCCTTTTGCAAAGCGACTGGCGAGCGGTTCTTTCTTTCTGCCCCCCTGCGAAGCGACCGTGTGCCGCAAGCGGGCCGGAGGCCCCAAAAGGTCCAGTCAACTCCACAAGTTGTCTTGCTGTATAACGAAGATACGCTATTACGAAGGTGAACGGCCGACCAGACTGCGTAACTGTCACAGCGTGGTGGTCGAGCATGAACTCTGGGGCGCGCCTTCCGTGTGGGCGAGGGAAGCGCTGTGTGCTTGTAGGGGACTGGGAAAAGGGGGGGTCCGCCGAGACGTGTGGACTCGAAACGAGAGCGCGCCCCTCTTGTAATTTAGGGCCCCCAATTGAATTCTTCGAAGAACGGCACCCCGCGGAAGAAGATGTACGGTGCTTTCTCGCTGTCCTTTCCTGGCGCGTGCCCTTCTCGGAAAACCGCGGGAGTAGCAGCGTTGCGCGGCTGCCGCACAGCACGCCCGGAGAATTGTTTTTCGCACGTGCACACAGCTAGCGTGCACTCTAAAAGTAGTACGCCGGCTACAACAAGATGTCGACTCTGCAACAAGACAGAGAGAGAGAGAGAGAGAGAGAGAGAGAGAGAGAGAGAGAGAGAGAGAGAGAGAGAGAGAGAGAGAGAGAGAGAGAGAGAGAGAGAGAGAGAGAGAGAGAGATGAGTGTGATCCTTACAACACCTTACTGCTACCGCTTGCGGATGCAGGGGGGGACAAAAAACGAACGAGCGCTGTAGTCCTGATTTTGTTTCTTTTTTATGTTTTTGTATGATGCAACAGAATGTTAAGTTGGCCCACAAGAGAAACCGGTTGTATATACTTTCGCACGCGTGCGATCCTTCCGGTCTCCAAGAGGTTTATAAGACGTCGCTTTGTGGCACCCACTTGAAATTTTGCTTAAAGGAACAAACAACCGATTTCTTTCGAGTATATGTTCTCTGGCTCATATGAGCGCCAGAGTTTTATTTGTTGGGGTAAAGTAACCACAAGCAATTTATAAACAAATTGGTGTAAACAATTTTAATTTGGCACCAAACTTTCCGAAATCTGGAGGTGGCGGATCGTAGTGTACAAACGTGACGCAACATTACGTGTCCTGGTTACGTGACCTGCTAACCTTGCGGATACTGAAACTGCTGAAACGCTTATCTTCCAAGTCCGAACTGAGCAACGCAGCTCAAGAGTTGGGTTGGGTATTCGGGAAATGTTTGGAAAATACATTTGCGTTTGCTTTCCCGCAACGCATAGGAATTTGTGGCGTGAATAAATAATGTGCTCATATTACAGAATTAACTATAAATTCAGCCTTTAATCTGCGTTTACATTCGAGTATTTTTAGGCATGTGAGCAGGAACTTGTGCCGAGATTCCCGTACTCATTGATTTAAAAACGTCCCCATTGAGCTATAATGAAAGCCGCGTGGCGTTTCTGATTTTCCCAGGCAGAGTGCTTGAGTGAAAAATTCTCAATTTATACTCTCGAGGGACCTGTAGCTATGTAGGTGGTGAGGATCAAGACTTTCGCACCCCTCCGTAGGCGGCTAACCCCCCCTAGTGAGTGGCAAGTTTCTCCGGGGTTTCCGATATGGATGTCTCCGAACCAGACAAGAGGAGGGTTCATCAGGTCGACTCCAAAACAGTGCTAACAACTCTGGGGATGTATGTGGTGGAGAGACAAAAGCAAGGAATAATGACGTTTCCCGTATACACACACTAAAATACACGCATGCAAAGAGGTGCTTCGTCCAGTTAATATTGGAAAAGTATGGATTGGAGGAAGCCGGAATCCGTAGCAGGCCGCTTGAGCCTTTTAAAATTCTTGGTTAGTCAATCTCCCACAAGCAAATGTAGCATAAGTGGGTGTTAGCCAGTGTTTCTTCGGTCAATCGCTCACAACTATGTATCGCATAAGTGGGTATGCGCCACGGGTTGTTTTTTGCATGACGGATTACCGACACGAAAAATTACTGGATGCGAGAGGCATATAGCTTCGCTACCTGGAGGTCCAGCGACTCCTGGTTTCGAGGGCATTGGTCGCCCGGTCATCATTTGGATTCCCGGAAAAGGGAACTACTCCTATACTTAGATCATGGCTCAATAAAAGTTTACTACTAGCACTACTACTGTAGTAGAGCTTACTACTACTACTACTACTACTACTAAAGGGCAACACAAGCAGCTCGCAAGAGACTATCATCATTATTATTTAGCCATGTGGGTAGATATTGAAGACCCCAATAAACGGGGCCACTCACGACCGCGCACAAGTTATGCATAAGTACCTCACGTGCGTCTGAACAGGCTTATCGCAAGCCCGTTGTTGCTTTAGCCAAGCTTTACCTGCCCGTAGCACGCCAGCCGGGTCCTTTGGCGATCCATACTGGTCTGACGGCGGCCCATCTGCGCGTTCGGCAAAAATGGCTCTCCGAAGCACGGGCTTTCCGCGGCACTTGGAAAGCGCCCATCATGCTCCCCAAGAGCCCATTGCTTCAATCGGCGAGCCATATCCTGCCATCCGAAGGCTTGTCGCTACCAGTAATAAGCCCCCGTTCGCTAACCACGTAGTCGTCACGGCCCTCAGCAAGTCCAGTTCGGCCCAGTACAAGCCCGTCACTACTCTCAACAAGTACGACTCTGTCCAGAAGAAGTTCTTCCGTGCCCTCTGAAACCCGGACTGGCTATTCCGCGGACCCGATGCTTCCTTCATCAAGCCTGACACCTTCCACGACGGGCTCGTCACTGCCCTCGGCAAGCCAGAATATACCCACTCTATGTGTGATGCATATGCGGAACATAACTGAGGGGAACTTCAACAAGGAGCTCATCCTGTTCAGCCACATGAACAGCGACCCCTTCATCCCCGTCTTCGTGTACTGCCTCAGCCCGAGCCAATGAAAAGTCTTCTACATGCGCTTCCCCAACGCGAAGAGCGACATCAAGGTAGCCCAGCTGGCCGGTTCAAGTCACCGAGCACTGGCATACCACTTCGGCGAGGCCTCACTTACGCTCCCCATCATCAACCTGGCGCAGAACTTCGTCCGCGCCAGCAAGGAAAACCTGCCGCAGCCGATTGGACGGACAGTTTGACCCGCCTGTGCACGGAGGCGAACACGTAGGCTGCCCTCGATACATCTTCACCATGCAATTACCGCTCGCCTGGCTCATCGTGCCTGCTATAGCCGTTCCGGTTTGATTGCCTGTTGGATTAGAAAGAATGGGGTGAGCCAGAAAAATAATCGCCGATGCTTCCGTGGCGATAGTGAATGACAACGAGGACATTTCATTTCTCTATGTGAACCACTTCTCTCAGCTTCAGTAATTGTTATCTATACATGCAGATTATTGATATAATAAAATCTGGTGTGGGAAATATGGTTGTAGTAATACGAAAAATTTGTTTTCGGGTTCGGTTTTAGTTGGGGGGGGGGGGAGGGGGGGTGGAAGGTATGTTGCATACAGTTTTTGAGGCAAAGCCTATACTTGTTAGGCCGCTATTTTGTTGGTTTATAACAAAGCAGTTCCCTGTGTAGCTCTAAAATTTTGCTTAAAGTCGGCACAGACAGTGGATTGTAGTGTGGAATCCTCTATACGATTGCGGTCCGATACACAACTCGCGATGCATTGGATGGTGCTATACCCTATAGTGCTCATAAGAAGGCGAAAAAGCAATGGTATACATTATTTTTCTGTACGATAGTTTTTATTTTGATAAAGTAAATCGGCAAATAGAATATAGTGGCATGTTATTGTTGATTTGGTGTATAGTGCGCGTCAGGTTTGTCTAGGGCAAGTGAGCGCGCGGCTTCGGAGCGTGCTGGTGACATCTGCTGATAGCGGCTGGGTTGGAGATGCTTTCCATTGCGCGTGCGCGTATCTCGGGCAGTGCCAGGCCGGTCGTCGTTTCGCATGTGATACTCGCATTCGCAGACGCCACCACCCTCGTGGGGCGTTTGTCTTCCGCAGTGACAGCTGTGATCGTTGACAGGCTAGATAGCCGCGTCGCTCGACGCGATGCACTATCCCCGATGGTGGTTACGCAATCACACAACACGACCTGCGCCAATCTTCTGAATTCCCCGTTTAGCAAACGAAAAGCACGCAACAAGAATGAACTGCAGAGATTTCCCTCGAACATTTTCTGCGATTACGTAATGGCTGCGCTGCTTATGCATCGCGTCAAATTACGCGCTTACCTCCGTGCCATAGTCTATGGCTGGCACTGCTGAACAGAAGCGCCCCTAGTGGAGAGAGCTGTCTGTAGTTTGAGTGGCCCAAGCTGAAAGACGGCCGGCCAGAGCCTGTTCGAGATCCACGCACACGCAATGGCAAGCTATCTCCAACCCAGCCGCTATCAGCAGATGTCGCCAGCATGCTCCGGAGCCGCGCGTTCACTTGCCCTAGACAAGCCTGACACGAACTGTACACGCAACCGCGCACATACTTCTCAATTCACTTTTCATTGACCAGAGTAATGAATGACGCGTTTTGGTTTCCATTGAGGAAAGGGGAAATGACACAGGAATGACCCCTTTTCCACTGAAACACACCGGTGTATGTAACCAAACGTGGTGAGGGGAGGAATGATATCTTCAAGACGAGTGTGGAGGAGCAGGAATAAACATCTCTATGTAGCAGTCAGCCCTGGGGAAGAGTCCTTATTCCAGGACCCCCTGAGACCTCCCGGCTTCTGGTGATCTCTTCACCAGCCAAAGCTGGTCGACAAGGTACGAACTGGACAGTGCTCTCTCCCAGTGTTCAAGGGAGGGAAAGGGCAGGGTGAGGGGAAGGCGGGGCTTCGTGTTGCAGCTCCAATTAACATACAGTAGAGAGTGCCCGGAGCCTCGCAGAAGCGGCATTGCGAAGAGTACAGGGTGGAGGCAAGATTGTGGGCTCTGGTTGGGTGTGGAAAGGTGTTAGTTTGGATGCCTTAAAAAGGGTGTTCTTGTTCTTTCGTGAGGTTTTTGTGTCGAGGGAGATATACTGTTTGTGCCAGGCAGTGGCGTGTCTACACTGCAACTCCTTCCCACCCCAGGCAACATCGGTTTATTTTGCTCTTCCTTTACATGGAGCAGGGTTTTCCGCAACTGCCTCTTATAAGGAGCAGGCAGGGTTGCAATTCCACTCATCTTCTCCTCACGTAAATGAGGAGAGCCTTGTCACGTGCGTATCTGGGGACAAAAGTAGAGGGCGCTTAAGAGTGGAACGCTATTGCGTCATCGTGTTTTCGGCGATGGTGAAGGCTGTGTACCACGCCGGGACCACATATGGAGTAACGTATCCATCACACGTGTGTTTTGTATTACACCTCAGCGCCGACGTCATCATGCCCCCTAGCGGACCCCACGAGCGGTCACAACTTTCCGTTGCTCCTCTCCCGTTATTTATTGGGGCAGCGCCTTACGATCCCGGGGTTTTCAGTGGGTGCCAAAAGGTGGCGATACAGCCTTTTTGGCTCACGGTCAACGCCGACGCCGGATTTTCTGTGCCACGGTGCTTTTGACGCTACGCGTTAAACTGTTACGCCAACTACAAACACAGTCAGTGATCACGCCGGCGCTCGCGCGTCACGTGTGCCCGGACGTGTACGCCAGTGACGTGTGTAGTGTGTGCGGGCAACATCGCGCAACTCTGGCCCACATCCTGTGGGACTGTGCAGTGCACCCCGTGGAAGCTGCCGACCTCTACGGCCGGCTGCCGGACACCATAACGAGTGCCGTCTATTCGACGGACCTGAACGCACAAACTCTAGCCGTCCAGCAGCTCGAGGCTGCTCTCGCCAGGCAGAAGCGGAGCGAGTCGCAGACGGGGGGGAAAGGGACGAACTCCCGAGTACCTTTCGCGCACCGCTCACGCCGACACCGGCGGGGCCTAGTCCCGAGGACGTCGTGAACGTGGGTGGGATGTGGAGGCTCTGCGCATCCCGACCTCCCACTCCCTGCTGGCCTCAAATAAAGTCTTTCTCTCTCTCTCTCTAAACTGTTTATTTGGAGCCGAGGTTAAATATATCCCAGAACTCAACGGCATGCGTTTTGTCATTTGTTCTTTCTTATGTGGGGGTACGTGGCCTTTCAGGGGTCCGTGGGTCCCTCCGTGACTTCCTAATTTTCTTTTGTTTGCCAAGGCGTGCGCCAACGCAAAAAAAAAAAAAGAAAGAAGGCTTTGCCATAAAGCATTTAGGTTTAACTACTCCGTGCAACACGTATTTCAAAGTAGGCTTTTTGCACACCATTGCAGTTCTGCGAGAAAGCCAGACACAAAATGTGCGCATAGAAATACAGTAGACTCTCGTCAAGACGAACTCGATTATGACGAATTTAAGAGTTAAGACGAACCAATATTTAGCACTTTTGGACATGCACAGTGCAAAAACAGTCCGCTTAAAAAAAATTTCTGGTACTACGAACAAATTTTCATGGCCCCTACGAGTTCGTCTACTGTACGTGTATGAGCGACTTTGGCTGAAAGAGTAAATTGTATGACAATATGACAGGTATCGGCAGACGTGGTCGCAGGGTCCCCTATAGCTTTTGCAAGACCAAAAGGGGTCCCCGGCAAGCTCATAGATAGTGCCACTGTTCTAGAACATGCCTTAACAACCGCACTCAACCGGCGTGGTGGTATCCCGTTTGCGCTACACCCTTGATCCTGAAAAGTGTCTGAATCACTCTCCAAGGCACTGTGTCCTCGTGCAAGATTTTTTAATGCGTTCACCACAAACGTAGTCATAAGATGTCAACAGAGTGCTTTCCGGCGTCGTTTCTGACACTGAATATTACAGCGCGCTGGCTGAGAACTACGACTTGCGTGATCTTGCACGTCTCAGTTCACGCCTTCGTTCGAGACGTTACACGAATCAAGAACTAAGTCAGTGCTCGTTTACTTAGAGACGCATTCAGAGCCATATAGAAGCATTATACGAAGTGCGTACAAGGGTTTCCAAATGTACCGAGAAAAATGAATGCCCCGCGCGTTTCACATCCACAAAAAGATGTAGGACTCGTAGAGGGTGCTGCGGGAGCAAAGTTTCAAGTGTGTAAGGGCTTTGTAAGCTCTTAAAGTTTTTACTGCGTAAAGATGTTGAATTAATTTGGTCCTTCCTTGTCTCCGTGCTTCAACACTGTTGTTGCCTCATGTGGAGCGTAAGGGGGGCTTGATTTCCCGTACGCGCACAAAAATGCCTTGTGACAAAGCCAACTTTATCGCAAATGCTAGCAGAAAGCAGTTATAACCCTTGTTGTGTCACAACTTCCCTAACAAATATTATGCGAGACTTGGCAGCTTAGACGAATCTATCATTACACGACGGGTCATTTACTTGTCAATATTAATTCCCAATGAATGAGTTAGTACCTTTGTTCGAAATTCCATGCCACCTTCCAAGGTAACCCACCTTCACAGAGTAAAATGGGTCATGAATTTGGAGCGAAGGCTCTATTATCCCAGGTATAAAGCCAGAAAACGGCTCGTAGCGCCAGTCTGACTGTCAGGCTCCGCCAAGGCCAACCTAGCGCCTCGTGCGGTTGCGCAGTGAAAGCGTCTGATCACTAGTTAATTCCAAGATGGGTCAGAGAGGGGGATAGGGGAAAGAGTAAGATAGGGTACCATCAGGAATTGATACAAGGAGGCGCTGGCTGCACCGTCGTTCACTGCGCGTTCGCGTCTAAACCGGTTACTGCGCCGAGCAGCCTCTGTGTTCTGTCTGCGGTGCTGCATATGTGTACGCGTTCATTGCGCTTTGTTGGCGGGAAAAGCGAGCTGTCGATATTTTTGGTCGATCCCTCACAAACGTATGTTGCATAAGTAGGTACGAGCCTTGTGTTCTTTTTAAAGCGTTTGAAGCTTTATGTACTTCACTGGTGGCGCCGAAAAGCAAACACGCACTGCTGGAAAGCCAACTTTACACAATGGGTTTCACAAAACGATGATGATAATAAGCGAAGGCACATCAAGCGCCTCAAAAAAAAAAAAAAACACTTTTCGTGGTCGGAATCGAACCTGGGTCCCTCGCGTTATGAACGCGATGACTATCCGAATTTGACTTTAACTCAGGTTGCATGACAAAATCTTTCTCTTAAGAAAGGGGCGTTAATTTTTTTGCGTGACGAATAACTGACAAAAAATTCCTGCGTGCGAGAGATGTACAAGCGCTGTAAAACTAAAAGGCAGCGCGGGCAGCTCGCAAGCGACTATCATCATTATCATTTACCCGTATGAGTAGGTTTGCAGACCCCAACAAACGGGGCCACTTACAACTTCACAGACGTTGAGCTTGTAGGTATGAGTACGCGCCAATGATCATCTCTCGGTACCGACCAGCCAACCAGCCTTGCACACGTCTGGCCACGCCTTCGAAAAGCCCGTTGCTGCCCTTGCCACGCTGTACTCTGCCCACAGCACACCAGTCGGTGCGCTTGGCAAGCCCCACTCAGCCCAACGGAGGCCCATCGCTGCTGTCGGCTAAAACGGCTGTTCCCACCACGGACTCGTCGCTGCACTTGGCGAAAGCCCAGTATGCACCCCCCCCCCCCCCCCCCCCGAACCCATCGATTCCTTCGGCAAACCAGACCTGGCTCATCAGGCGCTCGTCGCTACCCGCAGGCAGCCCCACTTTATCAACCACGGTCTCGTCACTGCCCTCGGCAAGCCCAGCCCTGCCCAATACCAGCCTGTCGGTGCCCTTGGTAAGCCCGGCTCTGGTCAACCACCCGTGCTCTTGGTAGGCTCGACTCGCTATTCCGTGGACCCATTGATGCTGTCGGCAGGCCCGACATCTTTCACCAAAGGTTCATCGCTGTTTTCGGCAAGTTAGACTTAAGTGACGCAAGCCTATAGTTGTAAGTTTATTGCAGGAAGCGCGCTTGGTTCTCCAGTTTCTTGGCCTCGGCTGACAGAGAGACAAATCCTACGTCTTAAGATTTACGTATAAGTATAGGAGCCTCAAACCTCTAAAGCCTTTCTTGTACACGTTTCGTCGGTGTTGCGAGCGCCTGACGGAGAAGAGCGAACACCGCAGAAATGAGCGGAAACGGGATGTCAGAGCGCGTGGTGGGTGTGTTTGCGGGCGTAGTCTGGACTTCGGCGGCGCTCTTCCCCTTTGTCGAGACGGCCAACCACTGGCCAGTTGTGGAGCCTGCGAAGTACGAAACGAACGTCAGCGGGCGGAGGCCTGCAGGGCGCAGGTGCTTCAGTGAGTGTGTGCGAACCTCCGCTTTTAGCGACGGAGCCACGACGGAGCTTTCTTTTTTTTTTTTTTTTGCTATTGAATGCGCGTTGGTATAACCTATTTACAGGTAGAGCTGATAACAGAACTATTGCTATGTGTGTATGGCAGCGCGTGGCCCGCCTGGTGTCGCGAGCGTTAGTCCGTTTCTGCGCGTTGGGCAAAGCGGCGTATTCGAGCTTTCGCACACGTCACAGATCTGCAACCGGTCGCCTTTGACATTTGTACCACACGCGTTACGTCGTGTAGAAGTACCTGAGTATCTCCTCGGGTTTTTGAAGTGCGAAGAGCACCCCGTTGGAGTCGGGCAGCGTCATAGAGGACGTGATGAGCGACCTATGGAGTTTGAACCAAAGTGTATAGCCGAAAAAAATAGTGCTTCCGTTGCGGTTCAAGTTAGGGTGACTTAATTTCATTGTGGTTTAGTTCCGGTTCGACTAAATACGTACCAGACCGGTTCGTAAAAAGCCTGTTGGCGAAGCTGCCCGGTGTGATAAGGATGAACTAAATGTGGGCAAATTGAACTGTGTAGTTCAAAAGGGCCCCGATGTGAAAAAATACAATTTTGTTTTATTCAGAAGACGGCTTTGCCCAAATAACAACCTTAAAAATTTAACGCCAGCTTTACACAATTAGGTCAGATAATCGGGACAGCAGACCAATTAGCTGCGCTTCGCCAGCCACTTCCTCGCCCAAGCCTCAAACGTCACTGAGATTGGCGGCCGCCTATCAGAGCCACCGAAAAGAATAAGAAATGTTCTATTGAGTGCAACTGTCAGTCCTGTTTGACCGCCCCACTTTAATTTTAACATGAACTGCACATACTGATAGCTCTGTGATGACCTAGTACGTCACTGCTGACGACGGGTAGCGTGAAACGTAGGTTTTCACTGTTTCTTACCGTTTTGGCGAAAACAACGCTTTCTGGGTCGGAAATAGAGTTGAACGAATTACCAGAGAGTACTTCAAGATAAACGCGTTGTATTTTGTATTTTTTGGTTCCTTTGACGTCCCAAGCATGGTTGTAAGGAATATCGCCGACTAGTAGCTTACGCGTTTTCGGTATCGAGACGCCATTTCCGCCAAGCCGGAGAGCGGGCTAACTGGATCCCTATACCCCTAACAAAATACAAAAATATGGCACATAATTTCTGAAAATTGCCTACTGGTACGAAAACATTCTTCCCAGCCGCTCTTCACTGGGCCCCTTCAATGTCGGCTTCTCTACTATGCACAAGTTAGCTGCTGGGAAGACGCTGGGGAGAAATCATAGCAAGAAAGCCACATGTATCCTTACATAACCGAATTAATTATAGAATGGGGCTGTTGGGGCGTTGGCTGGCGATGCACGGGGCAGCGATCTTCTTTCCTGGTTGCCCTGTACGCTTTTTTTAATTGAATGGGTTAGTACGAAAGTAGCCCTTGTCCGGCCGTCAAGGTATAACGAGTTAAAAATTAAATCAAATCCTAAAATTTAGCGTTTATAGCTATGTAGAAGTAGAACAATACACAAAACAATTATCAAGAATTTATTAATTTTTCATTAATTTACCGCTAATTTTGTGTTGCTGTAAAGTGTCCTGTATTCGCCGCTAGACCTAAGCCTGGAAGCACAAAGTCGTTGTTTCGTGTCGACTGCAGGCTGCCTAGACTGTGATATTCAGTTTGCGCAGCCTTGCTCTCTGCGCGCAGTCAGCAGCCACATACCCTTTCAGTATTAATGCGCATTCCTTGTAACCACGATTAGGATGTTGATTTCGACCACGATAACGGAGTCAATTGCACGTAAAAGAGAAAAACTCGAAATGAAATTTAAGTGGAACATCAACAACGGATGGCCGAACCATTCCGCCGTGATCCTGAGACCACTATTTTTTTTTTTTTTCGCTTCCAGTTCTGGTTCAGCTTGCTAAAACAACAACGGTTTGTGTTCGGGTTCAGTTACGGCAAAAAATACCATTTCGCTTTCGGTTTTCGCATCGGTTTCGGTTATGGTTGCACCCCCTGGTTTGAACACGTCGTGCAGGCCCCTGTAGTTTCGCTCTTATACTTGCCAAAGCGTCCCATAGTGTGCATGTGGTTACTACTAATCATGGCCTCCGCTATCGGCTGCCGGCGGCGTGCCGTTGTTCCGGCCGTCCCATTCGGCGCGTCGCCCAGTAAAAAAAAATAATAATAATTTGGCTAACTCCGCAACGTGCCACGAGGTGACGGTGTTAGAAACCGAAACTATGCGGCACATAGTGTTAGGATGCGAGTGTATCCATTCAAATCTACACGAGGGAAATATTAGGCTTCCAGAAGCCCTAGGATTTAAGGGTAGCACAAACAAAGTTAACTTCAGGGCTGTCGAGGCGACTAAAAGAAGATTAGAATGCTGGTGGACGAAAAGCAGAGAGGGGAATATTGCCTAGGACAGTTCCCACCTGTAACAGGGGAAAAAAAGTATTTTGTGCCAAATAAGTATTTTGTGCCTGCTCTAAGAGCAGCGCTATTATTAAAAGAAGAGCATAAAACATAGGTGTACTAGTTTCCCGCTGCAAAAGGGAAACCAGTAGCAATGATGATGATGATGATGATGATGACGATAATAATAATAATAATAATAATAATAATAATAATAATAATAATAATAATAATAATAATAATAATAATAATAACAAAAATAATAATAATAATAATAATAATAATAATAATAATAATAATAATAATAATAATAATAATAACAAAAAAAATAATAATAATAATAATAATAATAATAATAATAATAATAATAATAATAATAATAATAATAATAATAATCGGGCGCTTGCATAGACTCGCCTGAATGGCTCGGCGTAGGTTGGGCAGCTGGGTGTCATCGCTGTCGTAATTCCTGTTAACTCTCCCGCGGGCGTTAGTTTTGATGAATTAAGAGACTTGACGATGATAATGTTATGAAGTCGGCTTGTCTCAGCAGCTTAGAGAAACTGAACTGAAGCAAAGGTGTGTCAGTGATCAACGAAAGGTTGACTAATGTTTCAGACGTGGCATCAGCATACGGAGTGGTACGCAGTACTTTCTCGGAGGTTATTGATAGAGTTATTATAGATAGTTATTTGTGGTCATGAAAAAATTTGCGGTTACCATGCCATGTTGTTGCAACAGTCACCGACCAGGCCTAATAGCGCAAGCGACTAAGATCCAGGTCACTGCAACGCAAAGTGAAATTGTAACCGCATATATCTGTGAAACGTTTCCCCGCGCTGAAATGTCTTCTGCTTGTGACGACGTGCAAACGCTTTGAGATGCTATATTTGTGCATAAAAGTTCCGGGTATATTGAAGAAAAAAAAAAAGTCCACTGCCCTTCCACTCTGTGAAGGATGACGAGCGGAGCAGCAGGGTGCAATCCAAGGGCATGAAACAGACGCGGTGTTCGTAATTTGTGATTGAACGTATACTTCCTAGTTAGTTAGCTTAATGAAATTTGGAGGGACTATAGAGGTTATTCTAGCGGACAAACAGGGAGCTGTCCGTTTCCCTTTCGTAGATGCACTGACAGCAGACCGGAATGCCAACATCACTGTGAACTACGTAATGGTGAAAAGCAGAAAAACATTGGCGTAGTGTACGAGTCCTCTCCGCTACTAATTTTCATATAATTTGTTTCGGCATAGTTTTGACAAAATATTTACAGCCTTTTTCTGTATCCATACACTCCCCGTATACGGCTATGTAGAGCAGACGGATATTCTGTAAGGTTTAGACCGTCACTGTAAACTAATTATGACAATTAAATGAAGCAGAGTGTAATGATGGAATCGCACTGGAGGCCACTTTCGTTATGATTTTTTAGGACACCAAGCATTGACATATACAGAGCAAGCGCCAGAAAGTTGGCTTTGCCGCAAGATAAATGCTGCCAACGCGTTTTTTTTTTTTTTTTTTTTACACAACCTGTCGACGCACGCAGTTTTTGGTCGGAACCGAGCCTGTAATATTTCACCTCTAAAAACGTTCACAGAGACATTTGCTAACTTGAATGAATACGAATGCATTTTATTTTAATCTATGCGTTCCTCCCTGTCTAATGGTAGGTCCGTCGTGGTTGTGTCATTCGACAATGTCGTAGTCATCAGAGGGTACGTCTGGCGTATATTCTACGTGTCGTAACGGTCGAGGAGGCGTCGATTAGGAGTGGTTCTAGCTGCAGCGAGAACTTGCCTCTTTGCGTCATTTTTTTTTTCTTTTGTTCCCTTGCATCTTCTTGCGATACCCCCCTTCCGTAATCGCCCACGTTTCACAGGTCTCGATGAGAACTGTGGGCCTGAGTACCAGACTATAAGGCCGCAACGCATACACTGGCCGTGTTGCAGGGGAGACGTGTTTGAATGGCTATCCGTCGGCTCCCTGATCCAAATTCACCGTGTTTCCTTCCATTTTATTTCCTTTGCGCAGTCTGTAATTTTCGGAACCATATCTCGCTCGCGCTGACCGCTGACTCAGGATTTTTGCGTTATGGGGTATTTAATTCTTCCGCAGTGATTATGTACATGAGCCATGCAGCTTCTGAATCCTCCCAAGTACATGCGGTAGGTAACTTTTTAGTGTGAAGAGAAATGGCTAATATTCAAACCAAACATGAAAGCTAAGTTACATATATTTACCTCTCAGATGTGCCCTGAAATCAGTAGTGAAAGTTCTTGTATTTTAGGTATATATAGCAATTACAGTGGTTATTGCGCTCCCCAGTGGGAACCGAAATACCTTTAATAACAAAATAAAAATGGGGTACATCTAAGTTAGTCTCTTTTTTTTTTTTGTTATGTTGCCGCCCAAATCGAAAACGTAATATAGCATAACGCACATATGCCACAGAGATTGCAATTGCGTTCAGGAATCAACCAACATAATTCGCCTCCGGCGTTCGCTTAACAATACAACAAGTTTACCTCCATAAACGTTTATTGAAATGCCAGAAAAGAGAGCGGCCACCCATTGTGGGGACGAGGCAGTCATATATATCCCAGTCTCAACATAATAGCCTTGGCTTTACAGAACTGCATTAATACCGCACGCCCGCATAAGAAATAGCAATACTTGTTTATGAGGTCAGCATCATTTAAAAGCGGGAAATTTACAAACGGCGGTATTATTGGAAGGTCATAGTCGGTTCTGTGGAGAGCGTAGTGCGGTACAGCCCATGTGTGATACAACCCGTCTAGTCTTGCATCACCAGGTGCTTTGCTTTCCATTCCTAATAGCAGCTATGACCGTTGAGCAGCTAGGACCGTCTGTCATACGGAGCGCAAAAGCCATTTCGAGGAGTGCCGCAGCATGGACGGCTGTTAATTTCATCCATCGGCTCCGCGCGCTGCGGTGCGGTGGAAAACGGCGGAATGGCAATTACGCTCTTTCCGGCCGAATGGGACGGCCGGAGAAACGGCGCGCCACCGGCAGCCGATCGCGGAGGTCATGTCCTGGTAGTCCTTGATGGGGGGGGGGGCGACTTCTATTTACCGTGAGACGTTACCTGCACTCTGAACTCATTTTTCACTTGCGTGCAGATACGGACCGGCTGCTCCACGGTTCGGGTCGTCGTCAAGCTCAATGTGCCCACCTCAACCCACTGGCATGTCAATGAGAGCGCGTCCCCGCGTGCAGATGCGTACCCGGTGCACTGTGGTTCGGGTTGTCGCCAAGCTAATGAGCATCACCTCAATCCACAAAGAGTCATTATTTGGCACGTCAACGATGGCTTGGACACCGTGACGTTGATCAATGGCCGTGGCTTCCACGAGAGGAGATTCGCCAACAGCATCTCTACCACCAGGGGTGGCAACCACGTCGTCTAACTGGCCGAGCACCTCGCCAAAATTTTCGTAAATATCAAGAACAAGGCGGGCGTCGAGAGGACGAATGAGCAGGTCAGTGACCTCTTAGGGATACCGATGAACTGTCTGATCGAGACCACCGCCTTTGATTACCACACTAAGCGGAAGGTGAGCCAGAAGCGGAAGAAGCTTGACCCCACGATTGACCTCATCGATAACACACCTAACCACGTGCTCGAGTATGACGTGGTGAGGCCCGTGATGTCGTGGATGCGCTTCAAGTAGCTGAAGATGCTCGTCAAGAAGTGCCGGGTCAAAAAGCACTCAAATTTCAAGGGGATGGAAAACATTGGGTGCGCAAACGACGCAAGCACCAAGCATTCGGCGTACTGCGCTCCTCTTCTGATGGATAGGCACTCGGCCAAGAGCATGGCCGTATTTTGCCTGGTCGCAGTGGGCTCAGAAACGTTGCGCGCGTTTCCGCTCAATAGCAAGATCGTGGACGTCTACAAGACCCCATACATGCATACAATAGACAATGGCGAGATCAACCACGCCTTCAAAATGACCTGGCTGCAGTACAATAAGCACGAGTTGGTAGAGGACCCGAAGACAGTCGAGTACACTCGCCTCATGATCATGACAGATGAGGACCAGGAATGGTTTTACATAAAGAGCCTGCTTATCACCTTCATAAGCCACAACCTGCCATTGCTGCTGAAGCTGCCCTTCCTCGAAGAGTTATTTATGTCCAAACCGAAGGCCACCAAATCCAAAACCCAGACCTTCGACTCCCGGCCCGACGTCGATGAGCGGAAACACGACACATATGACTTTCAGAGGATCAAGGACAAATATTATAAACGTCTGGGCACCAGCACAGTGGCCATGGAGGCAAAATATTACTTCCAAGTGACGAGGCGCCATCGTGTCAAGTTCAACTATCAGGAGGGTGAGGACCACTCACCCTCCTGATCGCGCACCTCCTTCATGAACGCCAGCGAGCTGGCGTTCATGAAGGAGGTGCGCGACCATGCAGCGCAGGGCGTGGAAGCGAAGTTTCACTGAGGAGCGTAGGCAGCGCCGCGAGCTTGGCTTGGCTGAGCTCTATTGATGTGACAAGCAAATGTGCAATGTCGCTTACGAGGGCTTCGCCAAGGAGCACTTATTCTATCCAACGAGATCGAGGTCACCGAGTTTGCCGGTTAGGCTGGCGTGCCCTTGGACCACCGCCACGACGAGGTCTCCCTCATGTCCACCATCAACCTGGCGCAGAACTTAGTCGGCCGCTGCCGGATCAGCCTGTCTCCAGGAAGGCAACAATGTTACCAACCCGCGATAAATCTTCGCGATGCCGTCTTTTTTCGCCCGGCTCATCCTGCCCTTCCTGGACACAGCTATGCTAGAATAGAGGTTTAATGAAAACCCACGAGTCGACCCCTAGAACTATGCCGTCGTGGTACCACGGTGCTGTTGCATAACGCCGAGAACGTTGCATTAATCATCGGGACGCGTTTTCCCAATATTTTTTTAGCTTGGCTCGAACATTATTGACATAATAAATGCCCCCCCCCCCCCTGCGATTAAATCTTCTGACCTTTGTAGTATTACGAAAAATTGGTGTTTGTTTTCTCTTGTCTTTTGGGTGTTGGATACGTTGCGTGAAGTGTTTAGAGGGAAATGTAAAATTCTGTGGATAGTTATGTGGATAGTTTTCAAGGCAAAAGCATTGTATCAGTTTTAAGCTCGCTTGTTGTGAAGTGCGGAAGACAGGCGGTCAAGAAAAAGTTGAAGTTGCACGATGCAAGGAGCGGAAACCGGTCGCACGCCAGCAAAAAAGAAACAGCGATGCGCCGTTTGGTTGGAGGAGGGCTCAGCGAGAGGGCGACGCAGCGCTCACCGGGAAAGCTTTAGCCAATCGCACAGCATGCCCATAATACGTCGCAGGCTCTAGTGCGGGAAATGAGTTAGTTGGTCGCATGGGCATTCTCTTTTTTCCTAATTGTATAGCTTATATGAGTGAAGTTTGCGTTAAAAGTGGTGTCAGGGTTATACTAACGAGGCAATCTTTCGAATGAACCAGAACCAAACTTGCATTTTGTATTCATGGCCCCTTTAAGGCTCGAGCGGGAATGTGTAATCCTAAACGGAAGGTTTAAATAGTTGTAGCAAATTTTTGAAAAGAAACCAATATATTTTCAGTTATGTTTGCCAATTTTTCGGGTCTCCTGCTTTTTCCTTACTAACATTGTGTTGTAAACAAGCACCGCGATTTTGTAAAAACCTTCTGCAACAAGGCTGGCCAGATTCTTTGCCCTGTTCGCTTCTTCCCCACATAGCGAACGCATTCTTCGGGTCGGAAAACACTCGGAGAGTTGCAGTTGCCTGCTATTGTCTATGTAATGAGGCACCTTTCTGAACTCCAATTTGTTCGCATCTTCCACATAGCCAGCATCGGCAAACATTATGATTCAGTCCGAACGATGTGGTGTACCGGCGCAAAGCGAGCCTGAGTCTCGAAAGAATAAGGGAAACAGATCCTCTTGAAAATTTCTTCACCAAATTCTAAAAATGCTGCGAGTTAAGTTTTACATCGTTTCATTGGTTTGATTTGACGTTTACAGAATATATGACCATGTGAGAACACCGGTACCGCAATATGAAAATAAAATAACGACAAATTTTAGATATTTTAATCTGTGCGTGACAGCCTATTGCGTTGTCGGGCTCCCGTAAAAGTGCTCATTGCAACAGAGATTGCAAATGTTTTCAACGTGCCGTACAGTGAAGACACCCTACGGAGACAATTGTAGATAAGTGGCGCACCTGAAACATTTTTTTTTTGCTCTAAAATACCGTTCTCTTAATAAATCAATAAAAAATTGTACACTTTAAGCCTTCATATATTATTCTCGCTTTATTGAACACTTTCCTTAAAACGCGACAGTACACAATTCGCGCCACGAGTTCCGCGAAAAGTTAAAGCACATTCATTTATTTCGACAAGGATTTGCGGTTTTTGAAGCGTTGTTAAGATCTTTTGCGTTAACTATTAATTTCTAAATTTTTATTTTCGTTGGGTTGCTGTCGTCGTAATGCGACCACTCAAATGCAGTTAAATAAACAACGCTCGCATTCATTAGCGATTTATTGTACTTCAGAGAAAACTCGCCTACGAATTCTTGACAGGTCAATAGATTCATCAGCGGACAAAGACACCATTCTGATACGTACCTTTTTTTCACCGCTGCTTTAGCAATCAAGTTAGACCGCCGGAACTGCCTTGAAATCGGCGGTACCATCTCAATTGTGTAATAAATGGGACTGGGGACTGCTAATCCCCTATGATACCGACTGCGGCCAAATAACATGATAATTATTCAAGCGTCGAGTTCGCTAAGTGAAACGCATGTCCATGTGTGCTCATTCGTTTGTACCCGGGTTGTCCTGGTGTAAGTTCAGACTGGACCCGTATAAGTCATGTCAGACACGTTTACTTTAACGCAAACGAGACGAAGAATCACTCGTGGCAAGTAACCTAGTGCAATTGAGTAAATGTATGATTCGAACCACTTGAGCAATCCTCGGAGGGACATCCCTTTAAGATTTATTCTTCCGTTCTTTCAGCTCCTTTGATGATGGTAGATGATGATGATGACAATAACTTTATTTTGTCCAAAACTGGCAAAAGGGAGGAAGCGGAAGTGGGAGTCTTCCGGGATTCTTCCCCTCAGATGGTTGCGTGCAGCCCTTGGGCGCGAGCGGCATCTTCAACCAGCTGGACGACCGTGAACTGATGCTAAAATGGCAAGGCTCATATCAGCTTGCTTGGTCTGTGTTCTCTAAATGAGAGCGGGAAACCCTCCGAGAAAAATTTAAAAATCGCAACCACACACAACTTAAAGCAATGCGGGCCAAGAACACCTAAAAAGGGAATGTCGATCAAGTCACGACAGGAATGCACCACACCGTAATATACGCAGTTCGGATTGACAAGTGAAAACAACCAAAAATCACAAAACTAAAGTCAGCGCGAGCAGTTCGCGTCAAGCGATCATCATTATCATTTAGCCTTGCTGTAGGTTTTTTAGACCCCAAAAATGCCGCCCCTCTTATCTGCGGACTTTGTGCTCGTCCAACCACGGCTACCACAAGCTCATCGCCGCGTTTTTCGAGCTCCACTCTTCCCACGTCAAACAAGTCGTTGGCCTCGAAAAGCCATACCTGGTTCAACGCAGGCCCACCGCTGCCCTAGGAAAAAACGGCCCCTTCCACCGCGGACTCATCGCCGCATTCTGCCAGAATTCAGTATGTCCCGAGCGGGCTCGTCGCTGCCCTCGGAACGCCAGACCCTGAGCACCGCAGACTCGTCGCTGCCCACCATAAGCACCTCTCGACTAAGCAAGGATTCATCACTGCCCCCGGAAAGACCAACTCTCCCCAACGGAGGCCCGTCTCTGTCTTTTGCAAGTCTTCCTCTCTCTACCCTGGGACTCCCGCAGCTCTTATATAACCAGCTGCTCAAGTGTGGCGCGGTAGAGGCAGGTATGTCTTGGGCACGCTACAAGTTCCAGGTTCACAACTGCTCGTTTAGAAAGTGTTCCAAGCTCCAAGGGATTACCAAGCCACAGTGCGTCCCCCCCGTGGGCCGCCCGAATTGGGCGCACTGCACTTTAATTTTGATCAAAGGAGGCATGGCCAAGAGATTTTCTTTATCGAACTTCGCAATCGTGGGCCATGGAAAGTTCGGAGGCTTTACGCTCAAGCGCCGCGTCCTTCATGCCCCTGCGGCCATCCACACGAAGGACCTGGACAACGCTGAGATCCACAACGTCATCAAGATCATGGGCCTGTGGTTCAAGAAGTGTGAGTTGATAGACGACCCGAGTGTTCTGCGGTATGGCAACCCCACGATGAAAACTGATCAGGACCAGGACGGCTCGCACATCACGGGCCTGCTGTTCAATTTTATCAGAACCAACCTACCTTTGCTGCCGAAGCTGCTCTTCCTCGAGGAGTTCATCTTGTCTAACGTAGAGACCACCAAGAGCAAAACCGAGCTCTCATATACTTTGTTCACGAGTTCGCTTACTGGAAGACGGACTTTGACGACAGCCGGCGACTCAAGGTCAAATACTATAAGCCTCTCGGCACCAGCAGAATGGTCACTGAGGTTAAAGGATATTTTATGGAGATGCTGCGTTACCAAACAATGTTTAAACTCCTGGGAACCGAGGACCACCAGTCCACAGAGCAGGCCTTTTGGAATACGAATGACCAGTGCAAGGAAAGGCTACGCAATGGCATGGAGTTGCGCAAGCAACTTCATGCCATTCCACAAGTGCACTTCCACGAGCATGGCCAGCGCAAGGTCCTCCACGGGTGCTTGCACAATAACACGAGCGAGATCAAGGGCCCGCATCTTGGCAGTTCAGTCAACGAGCACTTGGCCTACCGCCGCCACGGGGTCTCGCTCATGTCCACGTTCGTTGCTTAGTGCAACACCGCCAACCTGATGCAGCTCATCGGAAAGATTGACACAAACATGCAGATATGCAAATATGCTCCCAGTCCCCAATAAATCTCCATCATGCTGCAGCCGCTCTCCCGGCTCATCAAGACGGCCATGGACATTCACGGCTGTGCTACCTCTTTAACAGCAAGCGACGCGTCGAACTCGCATACTGCGCACCGGTGTTCCCGCGATGCCAGTGAATGGCGCCGGGGGTATTTCATTTCTCTGCGGGATGCGCTTTTCTGAAGTTTAGTATTTAAACTATTCGAATAATGTTGATATAATAAATGCCGCCCAGACAGAGGTACTACTATCGAGTCTTGTAGTATTACAACACCTCGTGTTCGTTGTCTGTTGTAAGTTGGATGTGGGGTATGTTGAACAATGTATTAAGCAAGCTGTATAATAGTTCACAAACCTTTATTTGTTTTAACACAGCAGTTTAAGCCCGCCTTCACTTGGCAAAAGACAGAAGCAGACAGTGCGGGTGGAGCAACAGCCACCGAGGTGCTGCTCGTAGTTTCACGGGATACGGTTGACGGCAGCGACATTTTGTTGTATCCGCCGCGCACCATACGTGGCAGAGAGACGCAGACGCTACCATCGTACCCACGGAAAAGAGAGCCTTTATTCTTTTTACACGATATTTATAACCGGGCTTGCGGTTGCTGATGATGATGGTGGAATTTGGCCACCTTAGCATTGTGCGCCACCTGGTGGCATGAACTGAACTACATTACACAACATCCCCTCCTCCCAAAAAGGGGCAGCACACCGTCGCACAACACAATATCCCCTCCTCCAAAAAGGGGTAGCACACCGTCGCACAACACAACATCCCCTGGGCGCGCACAGTCACTGCATTGTCTCATAAGTCATATTCAGCCAGCCACGCAGGCTTGCGTCGATCTCTGGTGGATCGCCGTGGAGCCGCACTTTCAGCACTTGTCTCAGTCCCTCCCGACACGTTCCTTGGTACACTCATGTCCGTGACAACACTTGGCACACCAGTACTTGCAGTTGAAGTTGGAACTGACGTTCTGTCGGTGCTGGCCGGGGTAGTAAGTGGCTGGAACATCTGGGCACTCGGGGGCTGTGCTGCGGTGGAGCCGGGAGTCCCAGGGGAAACGCAGGTTGCCTCTGTCGCAGGATTCCAGGCTGCAGTGTATGGAATCAGCCGCTCACGATTCCAAACGCGACCATCGCTCAGCTCGTACGTGTCCTCATTTTGGCGCCGAACCACGGTGAAAGGACGTGAATACGATGGGGAACCCTTTGGCACATGTCCCGGTAGCTTAATCCGAACTGCTTGTCCTGCGCTCAATGACGAATGTTTGGCTGCACGACGACGATCCGTATAGTGCTTGCTTGCAAGCTGTTTCCGAGTTACCCTTTCCTTGACGGCTTGAAGCTCCACACCTCCGACCTCAGGAACACTTCCAGTCGGTCCTGCAGCGAGATCGAGTCTGGTCCTTGGGTGACGGCCGTGTAGGAGAACAGCAGGTTTCTGACCCGTAGTTGCATGCGGGGTGCAGCGGTAGATCCCAAGGTACTCTGTGACAGCCTCCTTCAGTGGGCGGTGTTCCTCCAGACACACCTGAACGTAGTCCTTTAACACACGATTAAACCGTTCCACTTGTCCATTTGACTGTGGATGATAGACTGCCGAGAATGTGTGGTGGATACCTCTATTGCGCAAGAATTCTTCAAACTCGACGGATGTAAATTGTGGCCCATGGTCACTCGCTATCTCCTTCGGGTAGCCTTCACGGCTAAATATACTCCGCAAAAAGGACATGGTCGTCGCTGAAGTGACGTTGGAGGTGAACCCCACTTCTGGCCACTTGCTGAAATAGTCTACTAAAGTAATGGCAAAACGACAGTCCTGAGGAGCCCTTGCGAAAGGACCAACGATGTCGATGCCTATCTTCTCCCACGGTGCTGAAGGAAATGGTACCGGCTGCATTAGCGGCACAACTGGCTTTGCTGATTTGTCAACAGACTGACAAACGGCACAAGACTTGATCAGCTGTTCGACGTGCTTGTTCATGCCAGGCCACCAGTATTTTTCTCGGAGTCGTTGTTTTGTACGCGTGATGCCTGGGTGAGATTCATGGGCAATATCCAGAAGTCTGCTCACCAATGAAGAAGGTACCACGAACTGTTCCCCTCGGAGCAGCAGGTCATTCATCACTGACAGTTCGTCCCGAACCCTGTAGAAAGGCATTGCTTCTGGAGGCAGCGTCTTGGCTGATGGCCACCTGGACGTTGTCCACTGCATCACTTGGCAAAGTAGAGAATCCTGCGCAGTTGCAGTTACGAATTCCTCGTGAGTTAAGCATGAAGAAACAAAGCAAACAGCATCTTCCGGCTCCGCACGGGCTCCATACGTCTCCTGCGGTAACCGGGAAAGGGCATCTGCGACAGTATTTTCAGTGCCCTTCTTGTATTCTATTGTGTAGTTGTATGCCAGCAGTCTGGCATGCCATCTGGCAATCCTGAAAGGTTGACGGCCCGCTCCATTTGCACCGAGCAGCGTCACCAGTGCCTGATGGTCTGTACGTAACGTGAAGTGCCTGCCCCAAAGGTACCTTTTCCAGTGTTCACATGCCCACATGCAGGCTAGTGCTTCCAGTTCGCCTACAGAATACTTGGCTTCAGCCGGTGTTAGGCGCCTTGATGCAAAAGCGATTGTATGCAAGTCATCACCCTTCTGTTGCTGGAGTACAGCTCCTATGCCAATGCCAGAAGCATCTGTTGTAACCACTATTTCCAGAGCAGGGTTAAAAAGCTGTAAGCAGTTACTTGCCAAGAGGAGCTTCAGCTGGTCAAAACAGGCTTGCCTTTCCGGCGTCCAAGTGAAACCTACTCCCTTCCGTAGGAGCTGGCGTAGAGGCTCAACGAGTTCAGCATAGTGCGGTATGAATTTTGCATAATACCCAACCATGCCAAGGAAAGAGCGCAATGTTGCTACATTTGTGGGGACTGGAACTGTCTGGATGGCCTCGACATTGCTCACAAGTGGGCGAACCCCTTCTTCGGTCACTCTGTGACCCAAAATGTCAAGCTCCTTCACTCCAAAAATGCACTTTTCATTCAGTTTTAGCCCAGCATGGGCAATGCACTTCAAAACCTGCCGAAGGCAGGCGTCGTGCTCTTCCTTTGTGCACCCAAAAACAACAATGTCGTCAATGTAGCAGAGAGTATTTCTGCAGCCTTGTAAGATTGTAGTCATCATTCTCTGGAAAGCAGCTGGTGCCGAAGCGAGTCCAAAACAGACACGCTTGTACCTGTACAGCCCATGCTCTGTGATGAAAGCAGTCAGGTCCCTGCTGTCTGGGCTAAGAGTCAATTGGTGATAGGCCGAGGCCAAATCCAGTCTCGAAAAGAACTTTGCACCATGCAGCTTGTGTAGCAACTCTTCAGTGTGGGGCAGGGGAAAGGAGTCCACAATGATTGCTTTGTTAGGTTCCCGCAGGTCTACACATATCCTAATTTTCCCGTTCTTTTTCTTCGTTACAACTATTGGGGAGACCCAAGGGGAACTGTCAATTTTCTCAATCACATCTGCCTGTTCTAGCCGATTCAGTTCAGCTTCCACAGATTCCTTCACTGCAAACGGCAAGCGTCGTAGTTTAGCGCTTACAGGAGCAACATCCTTGCGTATCTTGACTTTATGCACGAAGCCCTTTGCAAGACCCAAATTCCCGTCAAACAGGTCAGAGAACTGGGATAGCAGATCAGGAGAGAGCCCTTCCGGTTTACAAGAAGTGTAGAAGCAGCTCAGTGACGTACCATTTATCTGTAGTTGCAGTGTGTTGATGGCGTCGATGCCCAGGAGATTTGTGCCTTGTGGTACCACGTAGAAAATGAGTTGAGCATGCCGGTTCCGATACTGGACTGGAGTGGCGAAGCATCCTTGAATGTTGATTTTTCTGCGTGAAAAATCGAGCAACGTCGCCGATGTTGGCTGGAGTGGTGGTGGAGGCCTCAGTTTGCTGTACGTGTCAGCAGCAAGAATTGAAACTGCAGAACCCGTGTCCACGAGGAAATCGACGAGAGTTCCTTGAACCTGTACTTGTATGCGCACTCCGGTGCTCTGTTCCTTGTTAAGTTGCAGTACGCTGAGAGCTGTTGGATCGCGGTGCTGGACTTCTTGAACAGCGAGGGACTCCTTGCTACGCTTCTCGCTACGACAAACTCTCTCGAAATGGCCTACCTTGCCACAGTTGTTGCATGTCTTGTTCCTTGCTTTGCAATTACTAGAATTGGCTAAGTGTTTCGCAGAGCCGCAGCGAAAACAAGTCCTACTATTTTGTCCCGACGAGGCACGTTCGGCTGGCCCTGGCGACGAACGCTTATCCACTTTTTGCACGTACCCTGCAGGGCTAGCTGATGACAACTCCTTGGAATATTTTGCAGCTTCTTCGATACTTCGAGCAATTGTGAGGGCCCTGTCCAACGTCAATGAGGAGCCTTCCAAAAGTAGCCGCTCCCGAAGTACGGTGTTGCTCGTCTTGGCGACGAGTTGGTCGCGTATGAACTCGTCGGCCCTGTCATTAAAGGCGCAGGAAAGTGAAAGTTCTCTCAGCGAAGAAACGAACATGTCCGCGGTCTCACCCGGCAACTGAACGCGTTGACCAAACCGCTGGCGTTCAATGACAACGTTAGTACTTGCTGCGTAGTAGGCCTCGAGCGTCTGTAGAGCAGTCTTGAATTCGTCCTCGTCCTCCGTAGGTTGCTTCTCTGGTAGCGTGTAGTAAATTCGTTGACCCTCGACCCCCAGGCAATGTAGAAGAAGCGCCTTGCGGCGTGCTGGCAGGTACGCGTCGCTTGCCGACGCTACGAGGTAGTTCTCGAACATTCGACGCCATTGCGTCCACGGTATGGCGGGCTTTCCCGGCGTCGGTAGAAACGGCGGCGGCGGCGTCAGTGCCATTGAAGAAGATTGCAGTATGCCGTACTTGAGTAGTGACGTGGCGTTCCGCCCGCAGCCGAAAAGGGTTACCTCGTCGCCATTATGTTGTATCCGCCGCGCACCATACGTGGCAGAGAGACGCAGACGCTACCATCGTACCCACGGAAAAGAGAGCCTTTATTCTTTTTACACGATATTTATAACCGGGCTTGCGGTTGCTGATGATGATGGTGGAATTTGGCCACCTTAGCATTGTGCGCCACCTGGTGGCATGAACTGAACTACATTACACAACACATTTGTTTGCTTTTTTCAAGCGGAAGCGTAAGTGGCCCGGCTGTATAACCTGTGTGACTGTGCCTCAAGCCTCCTGTATTTTCCCGTTCATAACTCGCTTACGGAAAGGATGTGCAGTGGAGGGGGGGACGGGGGGGGGGCACAGGTATGCAACGTCAAGGCGTAAGGCCTAGCGTTACGCCTTGAGGTCTAACGTCGTCAACCTGTACCCGCCGCTTGACGTACAATGAGTATCGCGTATACTATTGCTTAGCGTGTCGTAAGGCTCAAATTGAAGGTTACCTAAAGCTACTCTGAAACGCTGCACGTTAGGCCTAACATAACCAACCGGTATCCATTTGAAAACGTGCTCACTAAGCCCACGTGCATGCTGCGGATACCTGTTCGGGTCGTTAGAATCCTAAGCGTGACTTAAGTCCCACGGCCCGGGCGCTCGGTCACGTACCCGGCCGAAGGGGGGGGGGCTGTTTAAGTAGCAAAGTGTTCCTCATATACACATACCCTCGGTGGGTTAATGGACAACGCTTTAAAACCAGGAATGTATTCTGCTGAAGCGCGAGTTACTGCAGACCCTGCTTGCACCAGAAAATCAATTAATTTATCATTCCATTACAACGAAAGCAGTAGGAGGGTCCACAAGAAATCTATTCGTGTACTCCGAATCCTGCATGCATACTCTGATGATTAGCAAAGTGTTAGACACAGAGTAGCACATATTGTCCCAAGTGAAGAACAGAAAAAGTAGTGTTTATTGAACCAGGCGGGCCTGCAGATGGCACTTGAACTGGCGGTGAGAGCCAAGCATCCGAAAGCTGCCGGGCCGACACTTCGGCGTCTTCGTTTTCTCTACCCCACATCGTCTGGATAGTGGTTCATACCCTGGCAGGGATAATGACCCTGTGTAAGAGTTATGGCAAAACACGTGTGGCATTACCGTTACCCCCCCCCCCCACCTCCCCCCTTCGGTGAATGCATCATGCATCGCCCCGATGCTAACGAAGCTTGTGCTTGAACCAGGGTCAGATCAGATTAAACTTTATTGTTTAAAAAAATGTAAGACTAAGAATGACAAAAAACCCCAGAGAGACATGGGTCCCAAAACAGTTCAAGATGTAGTTCAACAGGTGTAAGACAACATTCTTGCAACATGCACGACGTCGATATTACCACTGCGGTATGGGGAGACGCTCATTAAAGAGGAATGTCATAGCAGTTAGAAATCGCATTTATAAAACACAAATCTAATCAGAGCATTTAAAAAACACTCGACTCGCTCACGTGTAACTCACGTTTACACGATAAAACTTTTAACAGCGAAGCTGTTTAAGCTGGAGCTTGGTACGGTGGCGTTAGCAAAAACAAAATACCAAGGAAAAACTGTGAAGCCGGCCTTCGCGCTTGTTCGAGTGTGAGCTCAAGGGGCACATGCGTATGCGCACCCATTACTATATCACTTTCTTTTTTGGGATAGCTCTTTCTTGGTCTACTAAAACGTAAAAAATGGCACAGTTTGCACTAGCGGGGAAAGCCTGGAGAAACAGTGGAGCGGGGGGTCGACCTGTCGTCTTCCCTGGGATCCGCTGTCAGTGCGGGGACCGACAGGAAAGGCCTTGTATAATCTGACCAAACTTGGCCTCACCCCTCAACACTTAGTTTAGCCTATCAAGAATATCGCAAAACCTAACAAAACTCAGCAGAGCCTAGCAAAACCTAGCAAGGCTTGGCAAGACCGGAAGAAGTCAGGTCGACTCCCAACTCCGCTGTTTCTCCAGCCTAGAACTAACAGTGCAGGCTGCGCCAATTTTTTTACCTTTGTTTCTCGATAACGATGAGACATGTAATGCAGCTTTGCTTCTTTCGAGGGTACACGCGACACCTTCTGTTCGAGCGCTCTCACCGAGACGCCTAAGTTGGAGCTTTTATCTATTTCTGATTCTTTCTACTAGTGTCACCTACAATTGAGCGAAAATAGTTTTAAAAAGGTTTTATAAAACGTGGCCAACGTGTAAGTACCACTCGCTACTCGAAGTGAGCCCCAATGTTCGGAAAAATCGGATCTCTAAACTTTATCTCCTGGTTTTGTAAGCGCCATTTGCCAAGCAGAATTGGGTTATCTTTCCCGATGAAGTATTCCCGACTGCAATAGGAATGTCCCTGCAGTAGTTTTAGGCAGTGCTTTCGAATTGATTTTTGAACGCAATAAATTCTCGTAAATATAGCGAGAGCCCTCGAAACATAGACTACAGACTTTAATCGGCTCATGCCAGTAAGTTTACAAGTTGCGTCAGTGTCCCTTTGAGACTGAATGAAGGCAGAACTATAGTCACTCAGGTGCATTGGCCAAGGACGGTGGCAACCGTTGTCACAAGCCGATTAAATTATGTTTTTTTTATTGTGCACAAGCTTTTATCATTTATCACAAGCTTTTTAATTTATCACAAGCTTTTTAAAATTATGGTTGATTCCATAATTCCTATTGACTGCATCATCAAGGCACCCACCAACACATAAGATTTTGCAGATAACACACGCAAAGAGGATTAACTTTTCCTCTGATTTCTACATTTAAACTATAGGAGTACTAATCATTTATGACACCAAATGAAGTAAAGCACCCCATGGCCATTATTCAACCGGTCGAGTCCACCACCGTATACTTTTCCGTGCGCCATCATCAGAGAGTTTTAGCACTCCGTATGCTCCGTGTTGTACGTGGTTACCGTGTTTACCGGGACCCGTCTGGGCACTTGCGCATTCGTCGCGGTAGGGTGGATTAGTTCCGCCGGCCGCCCCCGCCATGCCCGTGAATTCGTCACAGTGAGGTGCGCCTCCTCGCCCCTCCCGGGCGCGCAGGCGTAGTCGGGTCCAGGTCAACACGGTAACTACGGAACAGACGGATCATGCGGGGTGCTAAAACTCTCTATAATATGGAATCAGGGATGCCTCTGAGAAGGTTCAGTATAGTGAAAATAAGCTCCTACCAGACATGTTTAACACAATTGTTTTGTTTCAAACAGGACGCATGGTCACTCTGTGAAGTACCTTCGCACGACCGAGTACATATATGATTCGCATCACTTCATCAAGCCTCGCATGTATCACATCTACCGCTTATTCTTTGTTTCTTTAAGCGCTTCAAGGGATGAGTTATGATGAGAAATGAAATAGCAAGCCCGTATTTGCCACCTAAATGACCTGAATCGGTGCGTAAGTTTGGGCCACAGATTGTCAATTTTTATCGTATTTTACCGTGTGTTTTCTAATCGGCGCAAAGACGGTGAAGGGTGCTTCTCCGAATTTTGTTCTTTTTTTTTTTTTTTTTTTTTGAAGCAGGAGTATCAACGAGCTCTTCCCTATGCATAAGGAGCAGCTTTTTTTCGACACGCGCAGCGACGACCGCGGACGTATGACATTGCTACCCGCTAGCAAGAGTCCGCCAAGCCCGGCGATTGAAGATCGAGAAAATGGAACCCCGTTGATATCACCGGTAGCTGGAAAATTGGCGGTGAGCGCGACCACGGGAGGCGCTACGAAACGCGTCTCCGTGACGTCGGCTTAGGGATTCTCGCTGCTTCAGTCGGGCTCGCTCTCCCTGCTGGTTCTTTCCTCTCGGTTGACTTTTGATGCTTGTCCGCACCAGATTTTACGTACGCGCGCCTTTTTACCCTAATAAAAGACAAAATCGCATACACTAGCTCAAGACATGATTTAAAGTATAGTTTTTGATACCGCCCTGGAAGAAACATCGCCGGAGTCGTCCTTTCCTTCGAAGCCGGTTCTGTGCAGAGCGCGAAGAGTCGGAGCTAGGCGTCAGCTCCTGTATTCAGCAATCTTTCGAACATCCGAACAGTCAGTCTAATAACCGGCAACAGCGAAAATGATAGACCAAAACAAATTTCAGGCCTTCGGGGCTGTCGGCTTTGGCAGAAGGCATTACGATTCCCGGTAATCGTAGGTGATAAAAGAGTCTTTGCAACTTTGCCGAACGCTCGAAGGTATTGTATCACATCGCTTACGTTGTCATGGCATGAAATTATGCCCACGTGCACTATCGGGAGCAAAAAAAATGTAGGTTGAGTTCCAAATAACCTACTGTGGGTATAGGCGCGTGCTGGTTTTATACCAGGCTTCTAACCCGTATGGAGGCTTATTGAGCAAAACGACTCACGTGTGGGGTAAACATACAGTAACACTATATTTGTTCAGACCTGGAGGGATGGTTCGGTACATTTTCCACGGCCATATCTTCCCAAACTCCACTCAAGAGGGGGAAGAGGAAGGGAAGGAGGAGAAAACTTGATCTAACATTAAAATCGAGCTGGTTTGTGGGCGGGCTCCTCGGTGCAAGTCAAGAGAGAGTAATTTTCTTTAATTCGAGGAACGTCATCCTGAGTATGCCAGGATTTGTTCTGTACGCCCGAAGGGGTTGGATAACAATAAAGAGCTGCTTGGAAATATTCATCGGTTTCTATTCTTGTTATACTGAAAACCGGCACGTATACTATTTATTGCTTTCATCTAATACATTCATCTAATACAAGATAACAACAACGAAAAAAATAGAAGACAGCCGTTTTATTTCCTGCTGTGCGATACATGTGTAAGAGCCCGATGCTTGGTGCCTAGCATTCGACATTGAGTCGCAATAAGAGCATCTCAAAAGTACTTTAGGGAAGGCTACGCGTTTTGAATACTTATCGAGGAGCTCTGAGCACTGAACCTCGCAAATGAGCTAGAAAGGACGAGTTGCATACTATCAACCGACCGATGCTCTAAAGAAAGTTGGTTTCGTTCTCCTCGTGTGTTGCAAACGTGTGCGGGATACAGCTTGAAATTATTCAGAGGCCTCGGAGGCTGGCAAATAACTGAATTATTACAAATACCCTTTTTAATGCACTAAAGCACGAAAGCGGGTGATTCCTAGCACCAGCACTGCTGCCCCCCACAAGCGGACGACAGCGGCGCGAGTGTAGCAGCGGCGCGAGTGTTACGGCACCGCCAATAGGAAACCGGGGTCCAGCGTGGTGTAACTTTCAGCAAATGGCACGACAGCTAATTTCTTGTTTTTAAAGTAAAGCTTTCTATGCCTCACTAATTGCAACGTGTCCCAAAACGCACTGCAGGAGAGCCAACTTTCTCTGACGATGATGATGACGACCGTGGGTGAAGTGAAAGATGGTCGAAACGCGAAGCTTTCTCTGGTCTGAAGCCAATGTCTTCAAAGTCCAAAGTCAAAGACCGAAATCCAAATCGTTACGCTCAAAACACACTGCAGGAAAGCCAACCTACGCAATGGATTTCCACAAATGCACATCAAGCGCCTCTTGAAAAGCCCGCTTGCCGTGGTCGGAATCGAAACAGGGTCCCTCGCGTTACGAAGTCGACGTCTATCCGATTGCGCCATTCCGACAAGGAGGAAGCAGTTTGCATTTTAGACTTTGACTTTGACTCAGCTTGCATCGGAGACAGTTTCGCGTTTTATCCCTCTTTCTCTTGTTAAGAAAGGGGCAGCAATTTTTCTTTCGTTTTTTTCCTTATTTTGTCGAGTTTGTATATACCTAAACTTGTTTAGGGAGCAATCTTTTTGGTCTTTCCCCTTTCCCATGTGACTTGATAGACATTTGGCAGACTTAGTAACACGTGTAAGCGTTGTTAGCCCTATTGCGGGTAACTAGTGTCGTGTCATTCACAGTTCTTGTATGGGGTTTCTTTCTGTACACCACCTGTACAGAGTTGCCAGTTCAGCTGCCAGTTCAATCACAGTTGCCAGATACATTACTGCCGCATTAAGCGCCCGTGAAAAAGAAAAAGAAAGGCAGCCTCCAAAACAAAAGTAATGTTCACTGAACTCTGCTAACTAATTCCGAGGCTTGATTCGTATCTCTTCAGATCAGGTCGTTATAATACTGATCTATGTGTTCGGTGCCATGTCCCTGAATCAGTCGAAACTTTTTTTCTCCAATGTCGTGACTTCTCACCATTTAGTTGCCTTTTGAGGAGTCGATTAACCGTATGGGATGGATTTTTTCTGCGCCACTCATTCTGTCTTTTGGGGAAGCAAGTTTGGTATACGTAAAAAGAGATCTTCAGAAGTATATTCAAGCTTATTTTTCTGCGACAGGTCGCTTGAATTTATAGAGAAGCCATAATTAATAGGGAATTCGGAATTTCCTCTCCGTACATTTCATTTAGTGTTCCCATTTTCTTCTCCGGGATAATAAATTAAATCCATAAGCTCCAACAGGGGTACAGTCAACGCTTTAGCGCTGGCCCTCTTGTGGGTGCGTATGAAACACGTAAACGGCATCATCATCATCATCAAAACACAAAAATGCCCGCGGAGAATGCCTCACACACAAAAAAGAAACTTCCACTTTTATGCGCAATAAATTAACGTTCTTTCTTTTCCACCGCAATGTACCATAATGTATGTAGCTCCGAGCCACGAGCGACAACCACAAAAAGAAGTAAAAAACAGGGAAAACTAAAGAGCGACGCGAGCCACTTTTAGCAGGCAATACATACTTTTCATGGTTTTTTTTCTTTTCTTTAATTAAGTTTTGATTTACATTGGCTTCAACGCTTTCTGGTGCTACATCTCATGTTCGGGCAGGTTTTTCTTTTTTCTGTTTCTATTGCCCCCCAAAACGACTCTTTTAAATGCATTTGTTAAATGTATTTCTTTAATTACTTAGTATATAGTTTCTCTCGGTGAGCGCCCCTTTACTGGCCAATTCCCCTGTGTGGGTATGAGCCATATCTTCTGGCACCACCACCACCATCATCGTTATCGCTTGGCCTTGGGGCTACGTTTGCAGGCCCCAAAAAGGCAGCCAATCACGATTGGCAACGAATGCTACGGGCACGCGCCTTATACCCTTCGCTGCCCTCCGAATGCCGCCTGTGCTCGCCCTGCCAAACGCAGGCCCGTTTCTGCCAACCGCAAGAACGGCTTTGTCATCACGGGCTCGTCACTTACCTCGGCGAGCCCCATTCTCTTCACTACGGGGCCGTGCTTGCCCTCGGCGAGAACGACTCCGTCCACCGCGGGGCTATAGTCCAACCCGGAGCGCCCGGCTGTCCACCACAGCCTTGTCGCTGCCTACCCGACGCTGCCGCCGGCAAACCCGGCACCTGCAGCGCACACAGATGCCACGTCGCCACCACGCACGCATCCTGTGTGCCCTGCATAATCGGGTCCGAAAGGTGAAGAGCCTGCATCAGCCCTTGATGCGGAAGTCGGCGCAAGACCATCATCCAAGGGGGTGAGTTTCTGAAAAACACACTTCACCCCTTCAAAGGATGCGGCTAAAATTCCGGGCCACCTTCACTAACGTGAAACCAGGGGGGGGGGTTAGAGGTATACACTTTTGCTGGAAAAGTCTCGTGTCTTTGAAGCACGAAGCCCTCCAACGCGAGGCGTAAACGAGTGTCTCGGTGTTTTTTTAGAACGCGTTACGAAGCGCTCCAGCGCGAGGCGCAGACGAGTGTCCCGGTGTGTTTTTTTTTTTAGCAGGTGTTAGGTTCCAGCGCGAAGCGTAAACGAGTTTCCCAGTGTTTTACTGCCATGACTACATGAGACGAACGACGATTACGACGACGACGGCGACAACAAGAAACGCCAACGGCCTCAGCCCTTAAGGGGCTTTTCCACTAAAAGGAGCTTTAACGCATTTGAAAATTTCAACCCCAAAGTTCCACGTCACCATATTACCGTTCCAAAGATAATGAGGCCGCCTAATTTGGCTGCAAACAGCCCAATGTGGCAGTACTGCTGGTGATGGAGTTTGTTTCCTTTTCAACCCCCACGACCTTGGCGTTGAATATCGGTAAAAGGTGGAAATTAATGTAAAATGCAGAAGCTTTGAGTGAAATATAGTTGATGAGAAAGTAACCATCCAAACAGCAATCAGATCGGGCTAAGTACTAGTGCAGCTGATAAAGCTACTTGGACCACCAAGTAGGGAACATTGATCAGGGCGCTAGAAAATGTAACAAAATCTAAGCAAATACCGGAGGATTGGCTTCAGATTGGGATGAATTTAACCTGTTCAGCCAAAAGAAACGAAGCCTGTATCGAGTCCTACAGGCCACTTACAGTAACATCAATATTGTTCACGTGTACATACGTTGCGTGAACCCTCTATTCCGCGCATTGCTGTCGGCGGAACGTCTGTACCAAAGCGGTCAGCTTCCAATTCGGTGATACTATCGGTTGCTCTGCTTCCAGCAGTAGACCTGAGCTTTCATCAGACTTGCAGAGCCCTTCCGTTTCAACGTCCACCCCCCCCCCCCCCACCCCCCCCCACCCCCCCCCCCCCCCCCAGCGAACTCGGGTGTTGTAGGTAAAGCTAGGGTGTGCGCGGGAATCCACGCACTTCTGACGCGGCCAGCGCTCTCTCGTGCGGCGTTCTACGGCACATTCCAGCCGGCCAGACCTCTGGCCCCCTGAATTCCTGGCCCTCGGCATCAGTGAATAAAAGTGCGCTCCGTGCGGAGGCAGATCCCGACGTCGGCCTTCAGCAGCAGCCAAGCGAGCCGGCCGAAACGGGGCGAGGCCGTAAATCCCCGCGCGAGCAGGGCCCGTCGCCCTGCGACCAGGCGCGCGCGCGGCGCCTAATCCTGCGCCGCCGAACTGTGGGAAGGAAGTTCAAAGATGTCCGCAGATCGTAAAATGCGCGCTTAGCATGCGCGCGCGCCCGCAGGCCTGCTGCCCTATCATAATTTGCGAGGGGAGGAATGCCCGACGCCGGCGGGCGCCAAGAGCATCTCCGCCAGTGGGTGGCCCTACGGGCTGTGCAGCCTGCCAGGGCACATGGTCCTCTGCCTGATATAACCGGCAACTCCAGTGAGCACCGCTCTGGCTCAAGCTGGCAGCCTCACCAGGTTTCGACTTTGAATTAGCCTCAACCTCAATATAGGAGGTTGAGATCGGGCTCAGCTACCCGTCCAAGGTCAACTAAGGCCACAAATATCGCTTGAATAGCTCTTGGCGGGTTCCGAAGTTGACGAAGTAAAAGGCCGGTATTGATAGTAATGTCCAGGATCACATTGCTTCGGCTTCTGGTTGCTGCCACAGTGTGAAATTTTTTTTTCTAGAAATAATATCGCCAAAAGCAATTCCACAAAGCTCAAAAATTTTGCATTGCATTCCGGAGGGTCTTTTGCGTTGTATAATGTGTACAGTGTAACTGCCGCATTTCTTGCCTGTGTTTCAGTCTAGTTCCTTTAATAAGTATTAAAGTATACAGGGTGCCCCAGCTATCTTGCACCAAGATCTTTAAAAAAAGTAATGGCGTTACTCGAAGAAAACCTAGTGCATAATATTTGCAGTACTGTAGAGAAGCGGAGAGTATTTTTTTCGTTAATAAGACGTAATTAATTAATTGTAATTATTAGGTCTAGAAGTGCTGTCCGAATCACTAAAGTGTCAATGAGGGATTTGTAGGTACCTACGAGGGGCATTTAACTGCGGTATTTTCAGCGACGAACTAATTGCGCACTCATTTATTATCACTGATTAATGAAACGCGCGAAATATGAAAAATACCACGTGACGGCGCTCCCAGACGCACCGTAAAGCAATGCCTTCAAACAGGCTGCCTCTGAGTTAGCCAGAATGAAACAAACAAAAGAAAGAAGAAATCGTGACCGAGTTTGTGCCTTATCTGCCATAGAGTTTCTTAGTAGGTGTATATTGTAAGAAACTGTTATCTGCCACACGCGCCCCGCGAATCTTGCTGTTGCTGCTCCTTCCATGCATGCCATTATCAAGGTGATGCGCTGTCTCTTCGAACGGGTGGCAGGCGAAGCAGTTGCTTTCAATCAGCTTATTTGAGGGCGATGCTTTACGATGCTCGCCGGAGCGCCGTCACGAAGTACTTTTCATATTTCGCGGGTTTTCTTCATCAGTCAGAATAAATGAGTACGCAATTATTTCGTCGCTGAAAATACCGCAGTTAGGTGCCCCTCGTGGGTACCTACAAGTGCCTCATTGACACTTTAGTGATCAGGACAGTACTTCTCGAGTTAGATAATTAATTACAATTAATCAATTACGTCTCATTAACGAAAAAATACTGTTCGCTTCTCTACAGTACTGCAAACATTATGCGCGGGGTTTTCTTCGAGTAACGCCATTGCTCTTTTTTTTAATCTTGGTGCATGATAGCTGGGACGCCCTGTATAATGCATGAAGAACGGGTAGACAAAGATGTCCAGAAGTTTGTCACCGTAATGGGACCGTTGGTTATTGAACGCACGTGCACACAAAAACAAAGTGTAGTTGCAAGCAAAAAAGCACGCTGTGGAATGAAAAACGATGAATACAGCTGTTATACGGAGAACAAACCTTATTTGCCTTCTATTTTTACTTACCAACGTGCCTCGAATAAACTACAATGGCGCTACTCGTGTGGCTCATGAAAAAAGGGCCCATTTAACCTGCGCGAATATGCGAAGACACCCCTACTCGCATTCTTTGGAATACAGCCCAACACCCCCCGTACCCAATCGGACCATCATTCCACGTGCGTCCGGCCTTGAAGTTTTCGCCCGCGACTTTGAAGGATAGCGTAGGCATCTCTACGTAACGAGGAATCATAGCGTGAAATTGTATTTCAGGTTCAACAGAGTACGAATTTTTTTTCTGAGAACGATTTCAAGTAATAATTGCAGAGGAAGTGGTCATACGAGTATGTAAAAGAACGCGTGGTTCGCTCAAGTGCCGCGGTCGCAAGTAAAAGCTCTTAAAACGTAGAAAAACGTAGAATACAGAGTTGGAATAGTTTGAACGTTTTTATTTTTTTGTGAAAGTAATAGCAGGACGCATTTTAGTTCAGGTAATTGTTCAAGAAAGAGAACCGGAGATTGGCCAGTCAACACAGGGTTTGTAGTTGGGAAAGTTGGTACATCTTCGAACGAAGCAGCGCGAAACACAGGACAAAGTGAAGAAATGACGTACACAAGCGCTGCCGTACAAACTGCACGCCTGCCGTAAGTAATGCAGTGCCTGAAAATCATCCAGCCATAGGAGCTGGAACCGCTAATCAGAAATGGCCAGTTTAGCTGCTAGGAATGCGAATTCGAACGTTTTGAGCCGTCATTAATATATAGCGCTAGAGTCTGATTTGCAAGTCAGGAGGCGATTTCAACATCGCCGGCACCGGTCAACGGAAGCAGATATCAATACCCATGAGGAAAGTGCTCGACAGACCACTGACTGACTGGCTTATCCATTAAAGGAACCCTGCAACACTTTTTCAACTCTTTGTAAATCTTAAACGCTTGCAGAACGCAGTCCCCCAACACACCCAGGACTTAGATTAGGGGGTCGCAAAGTACCTCAGCCAAAAATTACTGCTCTATGCTCATCAGATAACTAGTAAACTCGCTCAAAAGATTTTTCTCTTTCGGTGTTGACGTTCTCCGACGGCTCGAATTACGTAACTAAGACCATGTAGCGGCTGTTGGCCGCTTTTCCTTCAGTTGCAGCAATGAACGCTTTTCGATAGCAACTTTAAAATAAAGCCATAAAAACAAAGCAGAAACGGAAGGCGTATCTGGTGCTATGAGCAAATCGCGCAGTGCCGCTCCATGCTGGCGATAACTGTAGCTTTTGCAGTCGTTCCAGGCGCGAAGGAAAGCGTGAAAGCGCTTATCGGAAGTGTTGCAGGGTCCCTTTAACGCCCAGCCGGAACTGCTGAACTAAAAGACTTGAAATCTAGAGGTTACATTCCAATCATGGAGTAAAGGCTCAGTAAGGCTGGGCTTTTGAAAATACATCCTTAAAAAAAGGGGGTAGATTGTGTTTTCGTAATTACGTGATTTTCTTGCTTGCCCATTGAAATAACGAACTACTTTTGCTAACGCATAGAAATGCTTACAAAGTACCCGAGCCGACCGATTTTTCGGACTTGGAGGGGACCGAAAAATAGTCCGAATAAAAGAGCTCCACGAGTAGCAAAAACGAACTTTATTTCATTTAAATAGTAGTTTTAAACGGACGCACACAAAAATCTGCAGGAATTCAGAGGGTTTTCTACTAAAGCGTATCATTTTTGCGCTTCTTGCCTTCATTGCGAGTTTACAGCCAGATTTGGCTAAGAGTGTCAAAGCATGCTGAGTTGTTTTGCTGTTTTAAAACACGCTTTTGTTTGTTTCCACCATTGAGGTTCATTTACACCATGATCGCAGTTAGGCCTCGTAACTGCGCCAGTTATGTTATTTTTCCGCAGATGAAAGCCCTAGAGCACGGCTGGCCCATTTTCGAAATTTGATGCTTTCGCCGATCTTTTCCGGTCAAGAAATTGGGCGCCGGTGTAAGAGCAAATAAAAAACGCACGTGCTATCCGATGGGATTTGAACCCACGTCTGCACAGCCTTCGCACGTTGCCAGCGTAGAACAAAAATTGTCGTTGTTCCTTTCTTGGTGGCACATACCCTCTTGGCGAGGAATCGAGAGGTTTGAGCGGAAACGTGCCCGCTTCACAAGATTAACAAAAGCTATAATTTTGAAACGTAAAAGTTGTATAAAAAGCTACACATGGGCTATGAGAGAAAGAGGGAGAAATAATGAACTTCTTTATTAGCAAAATAATTGCGAAGTGGTGTCCTCATTTCAGGACCCCATTCGTGGTGCCAGCTTCTACGGCCCTTTCCACAACCCGACCCTGGTTGTCCGGACCGGAACTGATAATCAAAAGTAATCCGGAGTGTCTCGTAGCCCATGCGTTTTTGACACCTATAAGTAAAAAAAAACAAAAAAAAACACGGGCTATGAGGCTCGCCGTAGTGGGGGGCTCCTGATTAATTTTGATCACCTGGGGATTTTTGACATGCGCTGAAACCTCCACACACGGCTGTTTTCGCTTTTCGCCTCCATAAGAAAAGCGGCCACCGCTGCCGCGATTGAACCGGCGCCCTTGGGCTCAGCAGCACAACGCCATAGCCACTGAGCCACCACGGCGGGTCACAGCTGAAAACGATGGCACGGGAATACCACACGTGAATACCAGCCGCGCAGAATCCTGTTCGTAAGGAAGCTGTGACGTATCCCAGTTAGAGTTACCAACCATCCAGGATTTACCGGGACTGTCCAGACTTTTCATACAACGTCTCGAGTTCCGAGCCGTACATGTCGGGACAAATACATGTCCCGGACCGTTCATTTGGCTCTTCAATATCGGGGAGATGTCCTAACAAAGGCACGTTCAATGCTCAACCTTTGCGCTGAAAATTGAGTTGGATTTGAGTATGCTTTTAGGAACGAGGATATGACTGTCCATGTTTGAAGAAATCTGTTAAGAGAGTACGCTGAGGGTAGTCTAAGAATCACTGGGAACACTGTGGAAGCAACAGCAAACGTTACCGTTTCCACGTTTTTTTTTTTTTTTCAAAACTGTGCCCCTTGTTACTGAGAATAAGCATCCCATTTCACTGCTGCTAGCTGTTGTTTTCCAAGGGTCGGTCGAACTAAAGGACTGGGTTGAACTAGAGGATTAGGTTAAACCCCAGAGAGTTCAGAACAGCCAATGTTGTCCGGTAACATCTCAAACTTAAATATCAAACGTGCTGCACTCGAAAGCAAAACTTGAGGCTAAGTGTTCATATAGGCCAGTGCTTCTCGGCCATGACTGCCCCGGGAACCCCTTTTGGGCTTGCGAAAGTGATGGGGACCCCACGATGGAGAATATGTTGATTGGTGTCATAATGTCAAACAATTTGTACTTGAAACTGTAAGTCTTCTAAAGACCTAAATGCTGCCTTTTGGGGTATGTTTTTTTTTTTTTTCATAGCTGGCGTGTTGTGCAAAAATCAGTTGTTAAAATATGTGCCACGCAGAGAAACTAAACGCACATGTAATGCGGACAAGCCACCTTTCAAAGTTGCCCTGCAAGAAAGTGCTGCCAAAATCGAGAAAAAAATGGAGGGCGAAAGGTTTTGAGGGAGGTTTCGCGGACCCCTGAAGTGCTCTCGCGCACCCCTGGGGTCCGCGGACCCCCATTTGAGAACCACTGATCTGGGCGCCCACTTTGGAAAATCGGCATTTATAGGCATTTATAAACATTTAGGCACAAACGCCAAAATAGGCATTTATAGGCACTATAAAAACACCACAAAAGCCCTTCTTAACCTCAGATTCGTGCTCATACATCAAAGTGGTGTGATAGGAGCGCAAGGAACAAAATAGGTATCTGCCTAAAACTCGGCCTCTACTCATGAGTACTACCACTCGGGAGTGGTTAATGCATGCCTGATTACGACTCACTCACACTCACGAGTACAGTCATAAATCATAAGAGCGAATGAGTATGTACACTCAAGAGTAGGTAGGTGACAGCTCAGCTCTTGAGTGCTCCCACCTATGTGCAGTACCCTCGGGCACACTGAAACAAGGAGTCGGTTGAATCCAACGGAGCTCTAGTGTTCCGAGTGATGTTGACGAGGTGAAAACGACGATGTAGGGAGAACGGGCTGTTGGAGACGGTGTCGCTGGTGTGGGGCACGGCGGAGGAGCTGGAGCTTCCCGACCGGGTGGACGTCTTGGTGTCCGAGTGGATGGGCCACTTCCTGCTCTCCGAGGGCATGCTGGAGAGCGTGCTCAAGGCCAGGGACCGACTGCTCAGGCCCGGGGGACTCGTGCTGCCCAGCCGATGCCAGCTCCTCCTGGCGGCCCTCAATGATCCGGGTGAGCTTGACAGAGCTGTCGTTTGGGTGAGCACGTATACGTGCTTTGAAGGGTTTAAAGGAGCAGACAACCACCACTTTTTGTGGAGTCCATGTCCGCTATCTTATATAAAAGCCAGGGATTTATTTAGGGGTAACCACAACAAATTTATAAAAGAATTGGTGGAAGAAATTTTCATTTAGCACTAAGCTGTCTAAAGTCTGAAAGTTGGCGCCATGTAGTGCCTAAACATGACACTACCGCATTTATGCGAACAGATCGGTGGGTTTCAAAATGTTAATAAAGAACCGCATAAAGGAACAGGAAAGGCTACATTTTGTTATGGTTTTAGCTAGGGACAAGTCCTTAAATACCTCTTTTCATCTCACGTACCGTAACAAGTATGTTTTCGTGAGGCTTACTGTCATGGTTAACAGCATTTTCTTTCTGATAGCACACATTAGGCGGGTAGATCTAAAAATTCCGATTTCAAACGTTCTAGCGCCCCATCAGGAAAACCGTTTCGGATCAAGTTGTAGTCTTAAAAAAGAAGAAAAAGAAGTTGATGGGCCTTTGTATCCCTCAGACAATATGGCAACACAAGGCTGTAACGGACAGTGGCGTTTCATTCCATTTCTCCCTCACTGGACCACTAGCGTGAAGGGCAGGATCATGATAGTATTCTCCTCAGTCTCGTAAGAAGTGAGATTGCGTGAGGAGTGAATTCTCAAACCCTTTGAGCATAAAACCCTGCATAGTTATCCCAGTAGCGCTTCCAGCATTAAAATGACATAAAAAAGCTGTCACTATCGAGAACTCCGTCTACCCCTGCTGGCAGATCTGCGCAGTAGAAATTCTGTTTTGCAGCCCTGTTTGCAAAACACTCGGAACGGTAGCTTATAATCCGCATTCCATTGATAGCATCACAACCCTGTTTGCAAAACGCTCGCAGCATAGCTTAAAGCGGGCATTCAACCAATAGATTGTCATTTCCTAAATTTTTAGAGCTTCATCGGTGGATGGTGGGCTTCTGGGACAACGTGGAGGGCTTCCGGATGAGCTGCATGCGGCGAGAGGTCCTGACCGAGTCCCACATCTCCGCCAGTGCGGCGAACGTCTGCTCCACCCGGCCAGCCCTTCTTCTGGTAAGCCCAAGTAGACGCCTTCAAAAGTTTTGGAGGCTCATCGAATTTCCCAGCCGTTTGAGCGAAATCTTTTTATGTTTACATGAAAGCATTGCATAACGACCCGTAAAACGCAGAACTGGGCGTTTTATAATGCATACTAGTATCTGTTGTCACGGGCTTTCATCCTTGCTTTTCAAATCCCTCGTTTTTTTTCTGTTACCCTGTTTGGCCACTAGGGTAACAGAGTGGCTAATGAAAGATGGGGCTGTAAGTATCAGAAGGGATGCGGGTTCGATTCCCGGTCGTGGCGGCCACTTTTCTGATGAAGGCGAAAAGCAAAAACACCCGTGTGTACGAGATTTCGGCGCACGTGAAAGATCCCCAGGTGGTCGAAATTAATTCGGAGCCTTCCACTACGGTGCGCCTCATCGCCTGCGTTGCGTAGGCGCGTTAAACCCCACAATCATTCAATCAATCAATGTAAGTATCGGAAGGCCGTTAACTCAGAGTGACAAATTAAGAAAATTCGAGGGCAAAGAATAGTCCCAAGCAGCGCATAGAACGGGAGCAGTTGGATATCTATGGGAGAAGCCTTTCATCCTGAGATAGGCTGATAATGAGGACGAGGATGAGTGCACCTGCTGTATTTACAATATCGTACGTCAACTCAAATGTACGTTGACCTCCCTTCCCACCCACACAACACACACACAAAAAAATAGACAACACACGAGCGCATTCCACAACCAGAATATTTTGGTCACCTGACCTACCCGCCGTGGGGGCTCAGTGGCTAAGGCGTTGCGCTGCTGAGCACAAGGTCGCGGGCTCGATTTCCGGCTGCGGCGGTCGCTTTTCTGATGGAGGCGAAAAGCAAAAACGCCCGTGTGTACGAGATTTCGGCGCACGTTAAAGATCCCCGGTGCTCAAAATTAATCCGGAGCCCTCCACTACGGCGCGCCTCATCGTCTGTGTTGCGTCGGCGCGTTAAACCCTACAAGCAATCAATCAATCACCTGACCTGCAGCTCATGCTTACTAGTGTCTTCAACTAGTGTCTTCACTAGTGCTACTGCTGCTGCTGTCACAGCTGCTGTGGTCCCACAGCACATCGTCACCCAGCGTGAGCCCAGTAAGAAGACTGTGAGCCTAGTAAGAGTAGAAAACAAAAATATTCCAAACGAGCGTTCGGAATAACTACTATACGCAACAGGTAGAGTCGGAAAGCAAACGCACAGTTGCAACTACGCCTTTTCTTCCCTAAATTCTCATTTGGCTTGCTATTGCCGGTGATTGTGGCTCGACCCCCCCCCCCCCCCCCAACTTCAGATTTTCAAATTTGTAAATGTGTGTCGACCTACAATCACGCAAATACGGTACATTATTAATTCATCTTTTTGTAATCTGTCAAACTTCTCAATAGTTTGCAGGAGTTTTTTTTTTTTTTTTTTTGCAATGACTTTTGCTAACGGTGTCGTTAACGCCTACATTGCAGTTTCTATCCCGGGCTCCTGCTTTTGTCATTTGCCTTCGTAACCATCTCATCTTCGAAGAGCGGTCAACGAGTTTTATGAGTGCATGAATAGTGCTGTGTGCGCCTCGGTTGTCGCACTGGACGGGAAACGGAGGGTTAGGCACTGTAACGCCTTCCTGAGAGACGGACCAACTTACCCCTTTGGCCGTAACTACAAAAGCGTTAAAGCCACCTACAAACGCTCTTTCTTGCACTCGCTGTAGTAGCTGCATCTACTTAAAGTTTTGGGCTACCTGTTTCCGCTTCTACTTCCCCCTCAGTACTGTACAAAGCGTTGTTTTGTTGAAACGTCAATTTCATGTGGTCTTAAACTGCCGAACAGAACTTTCTTCACACTGCACTCCGTATGAGCGAGAAAGTGTGAAATCTGTTTCCTATCCCCTTTTCAAAGCAAGACTGAACAAATACAAAGATGCTGAGTATGCAAATGAGCATGTTTTCTTCCCTCTTGCTTTTTCTGAAGCATACAAAGTTTTGTTGACTAAGGTCCTAACTGCGGGTGCTGTCTGTCCGCCACTCACGCAGAACCTTGACCTCAACACGTGTTGCGTGGAGGGCAGTGACTTTGCGACCGACTTTGAGCTTGAGCTGCAACCCGGCACCCAGCCAGTCACTGCCCTGGTCGCCTACTTTGACAGCACGTTCGAGCTTCCTGTGCCAGTAAGTAAAGGAGAGGTGTGTTCACTCAAAGGAGGGCTGAGACTAAGCGCGTTGGTGTTATGGGGTGGCCGGGAACGGGGGTGTTGACTGGTACTTTCCCTTCTGTTTTAGAGAAAAATGAAAAAAAAAAATTCCCTCGCACTTCCCCGAGGGGGAGAGTGTGTAAGTGCGAATGCACGGTTGTTGATTGCGCGATTACGGTGGATATCGTGATCTTGGAGTGGAGAGGAGGCGCCCAACACCCGCAGTCACTGAGCGGAGAGAGGAGGAGGAGAGTAGCGCCCGCCGTTACGGCGAGGGCTACACGAGCGCCCTCGCGCGTCGGAATGCGGAGCGCCCGCTACGCGAGCGAGAGCTCTCCCGCCCGAAGTGGAGAGGAGGCGCCCAACACCCGCAGTCACTGAGCGGAGAGAGGAGGAGGAGAGTAGCGCGCGCCCATCTCCCCCCGTTGCTAGGGAAGACGAGGAGCGCGCGCACCCGCAGCTGTTGCTATGCGGACGACGGCGGCGGACGATTCAGGCTCGCTTAATTAAGAAGTGCATTCGCACTTAAAAATGACTGCGGCTTAGCCCAGCTAACCTTGGATATGGAAAGCAAAAGTTTGGCTCAGTCTGGTTGAGTGTTGGTTCCATTTGGTTAACCTTTGATGTAGCTGTGTTGCCGACCACAGCTCAAAGCCGTTCGGCTCCGTGCAACGCTCATAGGAGGCCCGGCCTCGCCTTAATTCACGGCGAACGCGCGTTCCTGTTCGCCGGGCGCAAGACGGCTCACGTAGCCCTAGACGAGCCAGTGGCGCATGCGTGGGAGGCGGCGGGGTTGGTCGGATGCCGATCAGCTGAGTGCCCGCAACCGCAGCGGCCGCCGCTGCTAGGTGAGCAGAACGACTGAAAACGGGGCCTTGTGCGCAGCGCCGAATGCGGGCCCCACGAATCACGCGATGCGCTTCGAGGGGTGTGTCGCGGGGAGTGTGTCTCCGGTAAAAAGATGAACTTGCGCATCCGCGGCGAAACCGCTGTACGAAAGTAGTGCAGCTTTGCTTTAAAAATTAAAGGAGTTCCACGCAACGTGAAACCTGTTCAAGTGTGGAGCAATGATTGTCCAGAGGGGTGTGGCACCCTCTCTTGACTAGTTTCAGTATCAGACTGGTGTTGATACCAAAAGTAGTCAAGAGGGCGCCGCAGCCCCTGAAAGGGTCTATAAAAAGACATTGGATTGAGTTTTCATTAATTTGGGGTAATTAATGTTTTAATTCGTGTTTTTCTTATTTTATATTATTGCGTACTTATTTGCGGCTTAACAACGGCAGCCTCCGTGGAAACGGTGTACCACAAAGACCACCCCCAACACTTTGCATAAGAGTAATGCGTGCCTCTGTGGTGCAGTGGGACAAACATCAGCTTCAGAACGCGAGGGACCCAGGTTTGATCCCGACCAGAAGCGGTGATCTTCTTGAAGCCTCTGTTCGTGTGCGTGACCACGTGACTACGGTGGCTGACTGTTACCCCGCACGAGCTGCAACGACAAGCCGGGCCCCTAAAGTGCTCCGCACTTTAAAAAAGAACCTGCTACACATACAGTGCATGCAATCCACCTTCTCCCCATTTCCCCTTTCTCCCCCAATGGTCAGTCAGTCCACATTCGCATTCGACGGAAGTCCTGTGAAAGTTGGACAGTGTTAGGTATTTCAAAAAAAAAAAAAAACAGCTGCAGGGCTAGCTAGGGCGCTATGCGGTGGCAGGTATAATTTTTTAACGCCAAACACCCTCGATGATGTTGAGTGACTTTCATGTGATTCCACTGTGGTGTGATGTGGTTGAGTGGCAGAGGTGTTGGGTGAAGCGCTGTGGCAACGGGGTAACATGCGTGCGCTCTTCTTTCACAGGTGGTCCTAAGCACGGCCATTGACGCCGAGCCCACCCACGGGAAGCAGACAGTGTTCCTACCGGGGGAACCGCATGTGCCTGCGCAGGGTCAGTACTTGCTGCCTGCCAAGCAAAGCTGGTGGCCAGGGAAACCCGCGGATCAAAAAAATAACATTAGGGCTGTGCATTGGCAAGTTATAGAAGACTGTGCAAAATCAGCAAGCACCATGCTGCAAGCTTAGAATCTGAAATGTTTCAAGTGCTTTGGAAGTCTTTTGAAGAAAGACGTCTGGCATGTTTGAGACGTACCTTTGGTTTCAAATTTGCTAAGCTTCGGCATTCCAGTATTTGGTCTTCCAGCGTACTTGGCTTCGGCCGTTACTGGTTAATCAGGGGAAAAAGAGAACAAACACCTTTATCTGTTAATCATCTGAATGGAGAAATGTTCAATGGTGAAGAGATTTGCAGTTGGTGTTGAGAGCTCGGGGTATTTTCTTCACATACAGGAGAGAGCACGTTACGAGGCCGCCCGGAGTGCCGACGCCAGGGGAAGCGGGAGCTGGAGCTCACGATCCCCGTAGGCACACGGCAACAGCAGTACGCGCTGCACGGAAGAACCCCTCCATCTGGAAAGAAGAAAGAAAAACATACTAGCCACTTACTTGGGCTATTGTTGGATTGCCACAAAGCATGGGATCATCTACATCCCTGCTTTATTTGGCGGCTTCAGCAGTTGAAGAGTTGTGCTGTCACTAAAACACGTCTTGTGTGTCACCAAGTGGTCATTTTGATAAAAATTTGCCCGCAGTGTAGGACAATACAAATGTATCCCGCATCATATCTCTCCGAAGTTTTGTTTCGTTATCGTCTTAATCAAGGAGGGGGTGCATGCAACGTGCATTGTTATGGAGCTTTATCTATGTTTTTTCTTGTCAGGAGAGGAGGCTCACGTCTCGAGAACACCCTAAGAAATAGTTGCTGCCTTATGTTACATTAGTGTCTCTATATCAAAACTTGCTTGCGTTCTGTCCGTCCAAGAACTTACAATTACAGTGGCACGAATGAAGCGGATAGAGTGCACATAAGGCAGATGCAATTTATCCTGGGCTCCTTCACACCGCCCCTGTTCGAGTGGAACTGGTCATGGCCCGAAATCGACATTACTGGTCAACTCTGCCCAGCTACAATGAATATGAGGACTGTTGTCTGGACTGCCCAGGACCACCAGTGATGCGCTAATGATTACAGGCTTTTCCATGCAAGCAATGGGGTTGCAATGTGGAGGGAAAGGCAGGGAAGGTGGTGTGAATAGTTTTCAAGTCAGTCGAAAAGTTCACACAACTCAGTCGGGGAGATTGTACTGACTTCGTACGACTTCGTAAACGAGCGCATCATGTGTACATGATTTTATTTCTCTCACCCCTAAGCAAACTTTTGCGGCAGGGAAGGAAGTGTATTGAAATGCACTTGACAAGCTCAGATACAAGTTTTGGGTCATCAGAAGTCATGGGGAAAACTGAGTAAACTCCTGTTGAAAAGAAGTAGGTCTGGACATATGTGATAGCTAAGATGAAATGTTTGCCCTTAGGAATGCGTATTACTAGGGGTATGAGCGGGAGGTGTGGGAGCTACCTCGGGGGACATCTGGACTAGAAGAAAGTCTAAATGGAGGAACCCTGTGACACAGGTACGTACAACGGACTGATTTCGCAGTTAAGGTTCACCTATGAAAAGGTATAGATGGTAAGGGAGATGCGGTGTGAGTTGGATACAGTTGGGAAGGAAGGGTGCGAGTTTGGAGGTGGCATCATATACGGGTGTCTCTGATCAGCGAGGATTCAAGGTTGTCCCAGTTATAGGTTGGAGTAGTGAGTGAAACATTCGGACATCGGGAATGGGTACTTTGATTGCCGCCTCTGTAAATGCCCGGCGAGTAAGATTGCAAGTGGTTGTGAGTACCATTGTGTTCCTGGGATGAGCTGTCAGGTAGGGGATCCATGGAAATTGCTCAAAAAAAGTTAAATGACTGTGCAGTCCAGCATTTCAAAATTATTTTCAACAAAGCGGGGCTTTGGGCTCAAACAACTTTTAGGCAGGCTGCACGATTCTTCTGTGTGGGTGCGCACACAGAAGGTGGGGCTTTGAAGGTTCGTAAGGACTTTTTTATGCTTTAATTTCGTGGTCAAATTGTCAGCAATTAAATCAAGTGCCGGGATTTATCGCACATGCTGGCTCAGACCTAGCGTTGACCTAGCCAAGACTCGCAGAACTAAAGCAGAACTGGGCCCTGTTGAAAAGTTTAACGCAGTATTTCTTCCAATTACAGGCAAAACTTTAGACACTTGCTAGCTTTTCCTTAGATAAGGAGCAACGGATGACTTATCTGATGAGTAGTGTGAATATAAAATTTGGGACTGTGATTTGAGTACGAATAGCAAAAACTGACTACGAATCAAATTGAATATTTTGATTCGTAGTCAGCCTTAGTTTGTATAAAGCTTCTACAACACAGCCACCAAAAAAAGATAACTTGAGAAATCCGGACATCGCGCATCTGAGTGCTCGTGTACTAATGTTTGATAAAAAAATAGCCCAAGAAATCGAAAAAAAAGATCAAGACAGGACAAAAAAAATTGTGGTACAAAGATTCGGCTTTTACTGCCACGGAGAAATTCGGGTTCCTTAACATGCTGTTAATATGTTGAGGGGTTTTCACGAGAAACGGGACAGGCGTGTCTAGTCGACTTCTTTAATTTTGATGAAACTTTTATATATAACTCATTTTTCACAGGGAAAAACACATCTGTAGTTCATTTGTGCAAAAATATTAAAAAAAATCCCAAAACAGGCTGGCATGTTGAGCGGCTCGCGGAAAATTTAAAACTTCTACCATTGTAAAACAAAAACTGCTGCAGCTACCGCCCTAGATCTTTTTATGTAAAGGCTTTGCATACTCTTACATGATTTAACGTATTCGTGTTTGGCGCGCAGAGCGGATTCAACCGATGGGCAACAGTGCGGCTAAGGCGTATAAGAACGGGCACGGCCCTTACGCCTAGTACGGCTCACTATTTCTTCGGGCGTGGAAACCCGTACAGCTCCCCGAACTGCCGTAAATGTGGTACCGGTGCCCTGTCCAGTGCGCGACACCTCCTGTGGGAATGTTGGGCACTCAGTGTTCCTAGAGAACGCTGCCTAAAGACACTTGGCCCGCTACGACCGGCAGACTACGAACTTTGGGTAAATCCACTTGGAGCCCCACCTCACAGGAAGCACCTGCTGGACACTCTGCTGATTTTCATCAGAGAAGCCGGCATTGAGGACTGTTTCTAGATGCCTTTCTTTCCCTGTTCTCCCCACTCCTTACTTCCCATCCCTTTTCCGACTCTTGACCGAGGCCTCCGGTCATGTCAAGGGGACTTCTCTCCCTCTCTTTTTTTTTAATAAACGTGTGTTCATTCATTCAAATTCGAACGTATTTTGAAAAATGGACATATGCGAGGCCTTTTTTCTCTGCATCTAAACAAACTAGGTAGTTTAATTTTTTTAGTGTTATTCTTCTATCCGTGCTCAACCTTCGTGCCAATTTTAGTTTATGTGGTCAAGACAGTCCAAAATTTAAAAAAAGCGCTACTGCAGCTAGGTAAAGCATTTTGGTATATTTGGAGTCAATTAAAGAAAGGGCCATCTTCGTCTTTTTTTTTCAAACTTTGGACAATGAAAGCAAAGGTTGCTTTTCATCCCCTACATCAAAAACATGTTGAACTATTTTTGTTGTTTTCCAGCTGCAAAGCGCCAAACATGGCCTTGTTAGCAGTATTGCAGTGAAATACTCATGTGGTTATGTATAACGGCCAGAAACAAGACCTCGAGCTAAAAACGGCACAGGGAACCCCTCACCCTCCATACACCGGTCGACCGAGCACCAAGTTGGACGCCGATATAGAAATTCGCGACCTGAAGACCGCACTTAATGAGAGTCGGAAAGAAAGCGCTCCCGGCCGTGATAAAATTACTTTTTTACACAGCTTTACCGTCGTGCGAAAAATACAACCCAAAAGGACACGCATGCTTAAAAGTCGTGCGGCAGAGCCAACTTTTATAGCTCTAATCACAAACACATAATATTCGGACATTTCCAATGTTCAGAACAGTACAGCTGCACAGTGAATGGAATCAAAATAGCAAATACAATGTTTCTTCTCCTTTGTTTGGTAGCATAGACAACATACACAATACTTTTTGGACCCATTCGAGTTTCGAATATTCGCTCCCCCTGGCCATTTTTGGCGCGTGGCACCTGGAAAAGAGATATGCGATAAAAAACAATGGGACAGGTTGGGGGTGCATTGCAGGCCACAGAGAGGGTGGAGAAATGCTTTGCGAGACCCTTGCGTATCTCTATTCAAGAGCCAGGGGCGTAGCCACAAATTTAGCTCGGGCGTGGGGGGCGGGGGGGGGGGGGCTGAGATTGCACTTCGACCTCCTCCATATGATTTTCTAAGGGATTAAAAATATGAAAAATAAACACATAACTAATAGCTGATAATATACTGAACTGCAATTTACAACTATTAACTGTAAATACATTACTAATAACTGTCAAGAACAAAAAAAAATATTCATAACAAAATTTATTCGCATGTTCCGAGAATTGTGGAAGAATTTCTATCACTGCTTACAATTTTCTGTTTTGTCTACATAAAAAGAAATAGCACTTAGAAGAAATATGGAAATGTAGAACAAATATAATTATGTGTGCCTAACAAACATGGAAGTAAAAATCATGGAAGTAAAGAACTAATTCATCTAAAACTAACAAAGCACGGAGCGGATCGACATAAACGTGCAAAGCACGAAACAAACTTGTGGTGGACATTTTATTTTATTGTCGCTTTGTCATTCAAGAATCTCTTTCTTTTTAATTTTTGCTCACATGCGATGGTTGGGACAAATCTCAACACCTCTGTTTTTCATGCCAATATATTGCGTAGGAGCAGCTTGTCAACCATCGCGTACTGCGGGTAATTGCAACAGAATTGAACCACACCAAAAATAGGCCAAAATGTGCAGTTTTCGTGAAAAAAAGCGAGAAGATTATATTTTGATCAGGGCAACAAAAGTGTCACTGGCAAAAAAAAAAATTCCCCTGCATTTCCCCGAGGGGGAGAATGTGAAAGTGCGAATGCACGGTTGTCGGCCCGCTTGCGGCGCTTGCGCTCGGCCCCCGCAGCCCACCGCCTCGCCGCCTTCTCTTCCATCTCTTCCATCGGGTTTGTAGTATCACGTGTACACCACGCAGTTATCAAGCCGCTATAACGCCGCTGAGTCGCCAACGCACGCCGCTGACGACGTAGTTTGAATGCGTTAAAGATATAAGGCGCGTCACTAACACTGATATCAGCGTCGCGTCCGTGGCTTGGTCGGTAGAGCGTCGCGCTGCGGCCGCAAAGTCCTCGGATCGAAACCTGGCGCCGGATGCTGTTTCTTTTTTAAATATAGAGGAGCACTGCGGACGTCACCGCCGCCGCCGGCGGTGGATGGTTTGGGGTCGCTTATAAAGTGCATTCGCACTTAAAAGTGTACATGTATACAGAAAGCCCGTTCTACATGGTGCGAATTCACCTGCGAATTCGCTGCTGCGGCCCCGCTCGTGCGGCAAAACAGCCCATTTTTTGTAGCTATGACAATAGATCGTTTTGCCGCATGAACGGCGCCGCAGCAGCAAATTCGCGGGTAAATTAAGACCATGTAGAAGGGGGCGGGGAGACGAAGGCCGAAGTCGTTAGCGCACTGGTTTCCGGCGGTGGCCCTGGTTGAGGTACTGAAGCAGCCAGGCTTGCGGCTTAGCCCGCGAATCTCCCCTAGTTTGTTCTGAGCAGCGACTCCCCGTGGGTCGCAGAACATACCCGTGGATGAGGACTTTGCATAGGAGTTAGGCATGCCAGAAGGGAAAGAGCCACCAAGGGAGAGTAGTTGCGTTTTCCGGACAGGATTCCTGGGGTTCTAGACAAAATCCTAGGATGGTTTCCGGCGCAGGTGGTTGCCAAATGGTCGCCGTGCATGACAGCGCGACAAAATTTCGGAGAGGGGGGGGACGTGCTGAAGCCCCATAAGCCTCCCCCAACCCCTTCCCTACGCCCCTGTCGAGAGCCGCTGGTCGAATGAATACGTGCCGAATTCGAGTGATTTTAAATTTATGGGTATTCCCGGAAGCATGAAATTCATCTGTAGCAAATTGTGTCACCCTACATTGCCAAGTTAGGATGCTGGACAGCGCTAGGAGCAAAGTGAGCGGAATATTAAGTCGATTCGTTGTGCGAGATGTCACGATTAATACTGCAGTGAAGCACAACAATAGGAACCATGTGAGTTTAGGTCGCAAAGCACTGAAGGAATTATGTTTGCACCGTCAGATAAAACGCAAGCTTTATGTGAACTAAAAAATGATATACCCCTCCGTATATAACGACGGCGATGGTTGAACATGCAGCTTTCTCGTGGTGGATTCTTCGGTTGGCCAATCCCACTTCGCGAGTATGTGCTACTCTGGAGGTACGCACCAGTTTTCTAGAATACCCACAGAAACTCTCGGGTGTGCACTCTGTAGGCCCAACGTTGGGGTTTGGGGTGTACGGCGCGAATCGGTACCTGCTGCTTGGCGTTCAGTGAGCAGTTGCTTTAGTGAATGCCGGTTTGAGGTGTTAAACTCCAAGATGACACGTTACGCCTAACGTCCTAAAGCTCAAAATGGGAAGATCGGTCTAAAATTTTGTAGCTAACAGCCTTACGGCACGCAGAGCAACGCCATTCTCAGCCTACGTCGGCCTGTGGGTAACGGCTGTCGATGTTCACCTTACAACATGACGTTAGGCCTATGTACGTCGCACCGTCGCACGCGTGCGTCACCTCCTCCCTCCGCTGCACATTAACCTTCAGCGGATGGGTTCGTAACGGAGCTGTCGCCAAGCTTCGCAGGGAAGCGTTCTAATTTTGCTGCACTTCACCCGCAATCATCATCATCATCATCATCATCATCATAGAGAGAGAAAGTCGGCTTTCCTGCGGGGCGTATTCGTGTTACAGACGCCATCAGTGAGAATAATAAAGCTTCGCTTTAAAATTTGTGTCCCACCAGTTGGAACCCCGTGCAATGTGCGGATGACGTTACGGCAGTATACGGTGAAAAAAAAAATTAATTTGTGGACACAAATTAGTCGCAAAAGTGGAACTGCTAGTGCAGGCCCTACCGCATCAAATGCAATGACTGCCCGTGAATGTTTTGTGTGTGAGCATGAAAGGCTCAAACGGGCCTGTTCGGTTTGTCGTGATAAGCGAAATGGGTGAAGCCATTAGTCGTCTAACACTCAACCGGTGAAAGTGACACCTCACACCCCTTGCCCTCTCCCAGTCAACCACCAAACTAATCATCATCGACTGTCAAGCGGCTTCCGAACTAAAAAAGCAGGTAGAATGACAAGGCAAGTGCTTAGGGTCCTCCTCCAATTACTCCCACAAAAGCACGTAAAAATCCCAACAAACCCCGGGCCTCTCTGGCCTTCGCGGAAGCCCTACGGTGCACGTCCTGACCCGCCCACAGGGCACCACTGCAAAAACAGTCGTAGCGCACGTGACAACTGTACTCCTCCCTACGCAGACATTATGCAACACTGCCAATCAGCGAGACAACTGTACCCCACAAGAACAAGCAGTAATAAACTGACGACTCCAATTCAAACACACCCATCCCCAATACACCTACACTGCATCTATCCCATTCTCTAAATTTCTCTCTCTCTCTCTCCCCCCCCCCCGCCTTATATGCCGTCAACCCCCAGTTGCATACTACCACATTGCATGGCGATGCAAAAAAAAAAGAAAAGAAGAAGAACCAGATCTCGGTCAACCTACCCTACAACTGCCATACCTGCGAAATCACGGGATCTGGTTATCGCCCCCACAACCCACACCTTTGATTTACCCCGGAGCAGTGGGTGAGATATGGTTGATCACCTCGCGTCTGGGAGACTTTGATTTCTTGGCCAAAAAGCTCCAATGTTGGCGGTAGCGCACGGCCTAAGGAAATAGGAAGACGCTACCTGATTTTCTTGTTGTCTTTTTTATATTTTCTCCAATAAATGTATATCTTCCTCCATTCCCAACCCCTCACGCGAGCAGTGGGAGGGACTTCTTGTTACTGCTGATGAAGCACGGACACCATCATGGCGCCATTTTTTCGAGCATTAACCAGGTGATAAAAAGGCGCCAGGTGATAAAAAAGGCGTACGCTATTTTACGACAAAAAATCATGCTCACCACAGCGCCTTACGCTTGATACCACATTCTCCCTTGCCATGTAATATGAAACCTAGTGAGCAATACGACACACTGTTTGAATTTTGAGGAACATTTATAAAATTGTCTACTTGTAAAAGCTAGGCAATTGCGCATCTTCATTCATGTTCGAATTTTCGCGCCACTGCCTGCGGTATCATCTTCCCACCTCCTCCTGTCGAGGGTGGACGACTCGACGACGCGGCCGTACTCCCTTCCGTATACCACGTTCCCCTTTGCAACACTGAAATTGTGTACCGCTCCACTATCCCACTGGCTCTACTATCCCACATACGGGGCCACCCGCAAGCATTTATATGAGTACTCAACCAGGAAACCCATCTGTTCGAACTGTAACGCTGGAGGAGGAGCCACATTGTCGCCCCACACGAAAACGTGACCCTAGGGAGCTGTTAAAGAGGGAGCTGTTACAGAGGAGCTGTTAAAGACTAAGTTCTGACCACAACTGCGTGCGTCGACGGGGTGTGTAGAAGACAATCGGGTCGACAAAACTTTAAGACCCTAGGAAACTTGAAAGAAAAAAATCACATTGAAATTGGCCGCTAGGATGACTCTGTCATTGCGCCCAGTATCATATACCTGTCATAATTCTGTTATTTCACAGTGAAGTTGTACACGTTACGGGATTCCGGGCCGCTGTCAATACATGCTCTTGTACGGGAGGGAGCAGACAGCCCCATGTTTGTCCGCTAAAATAAAGCTCTAGTCCTCCAAATCGTAAATTACAAATACCGCGTTTGTTTCGTGAACTCCTTGTACTGCTCCCAACTCCACTGGTAATCCTTCTTCATATAGTGGAAGGGCACTGAATGTCTTTTTAAAAGACCGCTCATATTGTCCCCAGACAAAAAAAAAAAACAAGAAAAACGCCTTTCTAGCAATGCCTTCGTGTGAAGTACGAAGCCGACTTCAAAGGGGTGTGATGTATTTGTAGCGCCTCATTACGGGATTTGGAGGTCGTCATTAAATGACCTTTTTACCTTGATTTCAGACACCATTTGTTCTCCTGGAAAAATGTCTTCCGAGCAATGCATTTATGCGTAATAATGAAGCCGGATTTAAAGAGATTCCCTCTACAGAAGAGCGACTTGATGATGGTTGTATGGTAATGGCGCAAGGCCGACTGGGGCAAAGAGCGCTAAAGCAGCAGAGGTCGCGGGTTCGATTCCCGGCGGCGGCGGCCGCTTTTCTGATGCAGGCGAAAAGCGAAAATGCCCGTGTGTTCGAGATTTCGGCACATGTTGATGATCCCCAGGTGGTCAAAATTAATCCGGAGCCCTCCACTACAGCACGCCTCATCGCCTGCGTTGCGTCGGCGCGTTACACCCTACAATAAATCATAAATAAAAGCAGCAGAAGAGCGACTTAAGCAATTATCCAGCTTTTGCAATATTTTTGCTTCTATTCGGCTCCAATAAATGCTTTATTGCTTCAATCCCTCGTTCTGGGGACCGTTTGCCTCACAAGGTCGTCGACAGCACTAGAGCGAGCAATTCAATTTATATAGTAGTCTTCACATCTCGTACGAAGGGGCATTTGTGTTCACCCAAGTTTACCATAAATCACCTCGATTTGTCATTCTGGACTGCCCAGGGATTCCCAAGCGCAGCTCCGCATCTTTTTCTAAATAATTTCTATGGCGTGCTGGCGAACTCCTCCGAATTTTTCCGGTCTGGCAAAAGAAATATGGCGTCCTTTTTTCGGTTTCTCGGGTCACGGAAGACGGCGAATATCAGCGGCAGCATGGGAGCGCCGCGTGCAATAACATCAGCCGAAGCCCAGCAGCACGCATGCACATAGAGCGACAGGCATGAAAAATCGCCACGCAGGAAGGTTATCTTGCTCCGTGGCGCGGCATAAAATGCTTGTCATGCTCCGGTCACCGCGCGGCCACGACTTGCAGAGATAACCGCAAGCAGTAGTTGGAAGCACTCCGTGGTTGGAAATCTTTTTCTGTCGTTTTGTTTTACGTCTGGCAGAATGTTCTGGAGGACGATAGCGATTTGAAAGAGTCGAGGGGTAGACACAAACCAACCAATCGCAGCACGCTATGATGCTCTGATAAACGCGTTTTACAGGGAACGGTACGCCATCTTGCCCCGCTGCTGCGTATTGCGTGCGGACGAGCTGGCGGTGTGCTAGCGGCGTCGATGGATGGGTGAGTGTTTTCGGTGCAGTACTGTTTATCGGGGAGCTTTGTTCGTAACAAGTGGTGTTTAAATTCTTAACAATAATCCTCTTCCCTTTCAGAGTCGTTTTCTTTTTGTGCCTGTGCCATTCACCGCTCCCAACCGGCTGGTTCGGACAAGCGTATGTACACGAGGGCCTCGCGAACTTTCTTGGGCTGCTGCCTCACAGTCAGCTCTTCGAAGTGGTGAGTTCCGTGGCCGAAGCCCCGGGGCGACGTGCGGCGGGCCCACGAAACCGGCTTTAGTATCGTTCTTTCGCGGGGCCTAATTTCCGCGTATTTGAATTGCGTTTCTAACCGAGCGCACATTCGCCTCGGAGCCGCACGTTTCTTGGGCCGTCGCGACGCAGGGACTCCGACTGTCACCAAAACTTTGCGGTGGCGGTGCGCGTTAGGCTGTAGCTTTCGGGACAGCGGCGCAGTGGCAGGGTTGGAGCCCTTCGTCGCTGCCTCTATTATGGAACTCCTTAGCTGGGAAGCCCCATAAGTTTTGGTGATAGTCGGTCTTCCTTTCCGAACGCTGCAGTAGCCGAGGTATGCACTTTAGTAACGCCTTCCGCTCGCACGCACTCGGTTCACGCGGCGTTCGGAATACAGTCGCCACCTTCAGCGAGCATCATTGAAGCACGGAACGCAGCTCTGCGGTCCGCGGCTCCAAAGTGGGGTCGTGGCAAAGGCGAGTGATGGAATTTGTGTCCTTGGTTCCCTTTCAGGTTGGCTTCCGGCACCGCCTCCGTCCTCCCTTTTTCCTGACCCTTGTGTCGTGTCTTATTACACTTTATCCTTCACGCAAACATGCACTGTGCATCTGGCTAGGCAGGCACACGTCTCCATCTGTCCTATCTAGCTCGATGGCGCGTGTTTTGTACTGAGGTGTTTTTGGGTAATAAAAGTGGTTTTTCCCGCTGTTCGTCGCCTGTCTCGCTTTGCCTTCCAGCGTCCCTTCCTGTTCCAGTCATGCGCAATCCCGGACACCGCAGTCGGTAAGTAACGACTAGCGCCCACAGTCTTGCATTTTTCAATGTCTTCTTTTTCTTTTTTTGCAGTCTCGCGCTGTCTGTGTGGCCGCCTGGACCGTCCCGACGCCCCGTTGAGGAGTCGACGTCATCGAGTCGCGGACGTGCCTTGCCGACCAGCTTCTCGCTCGCGTCAACCTCTCGACCAATGCTACTCGTTAATGGACATTAAACGTCGTCCCAAAATATAGCGCAGTCTTCGTCGTTTGTGCGCAGTTCGTGTGTTGCGCTCGCTGGCTCTGTCGGCTCGAGCGCCCTTCGAGACATGCGCCGGTCTCTCATTCCTCGGCGTTTGGTTCTGTCATCCAACCAGGTACAGAGGCAATTAAAAGAAAAAATCCCGGGCCTTCTAACGTGAAACCTGGTGACAGGCGAAGTATGCAGTGTGTAAGTGCATTCTCGGCGCCTTGGCGTTTTTGCCAACGGAGATGAAACCGTTTGGGGGTGGGGGGGGGGGGGAGCAATAATACAGCGTTGCTGTAAAAGTCTCTTGTCTTTGAAGTACGAAGCTCTCTAGCGCGAGGCGTAAACGAGTGTCCCGTTATTACGCGTTACGAAGCGCTCCAGCGCGACGCGTAAACGAGTGTCCATGTTTTTTTTTTGCTTTTTTTAGTACTCGTTACGTTCTAGCGTGAGGCGTAAACGAGTTTCAAGGGGCTTCACCCCTAATACTAACGGCGCACACATGCCGCACCGTCTGGCTGCACTGTCGGTAAACAGCGCGCATGCGTAGTTCTTTTAGAGCGTTTGAGAGTGGCCTACGGTTAGGGGACATGCTTGATAAAGAAGCGACGCCGGGCATTTATTTTGAGGCGTCTTTTTACGCTCTGTCGCCACCACGGTGTAAGAATATATTCCTTATCTACTACAATCGGGAGCCAAGCGCGCCGCAGGCTCATTGCAGCCACTTGCAGCTAATACGATGCCCTTCAACGATCATCCTGCTTCGTAGCGACGCAGTGAGGAAAGGCGCCTGAAAATAAACAACCCGCGTCCCTTCTTGATCAAGCATTTCCCGTAAATGTAGGCCACGCTCTCGAAGTGCGCATGCGCGCAGTTTACTGATTTCGCAGCCAGATGGTGCAGCATGCGTCGGAGGCTGTGCGCTCCGTTCGTAGTTCTTTTAGTCCCCCATACTAGAGTTTTAGCTTACCGTTTTCGACGGCCCGCTCCGGTATCGGCTGCACGCTCAGCGCAACCAGTTCGCGGCCAAGCGCGGCACGCATGCGCAATGGCGCTCCCGCTTGCTATCGGAGCGGAGCGGACCGTGAAAAACGGTCAGCTAAAACTGCTAAAACTCTCTACTATCGTGATAAATCGAAATACGAACAACGGAGCGCGTGGCTTTCAGTACATGCCACGCATCCTGGCGACAGGCCGCGTATGCGCAGTGCGAACAAGTGTACAAGAGTTTGTGACCAACCATGATGTGGAAAGACCATCCGTATTTCCATCGTCTGTTGGGCGCTCAGCACGAAATAATAAAGAAAGGAATATAGCTGCATGCGCCGTTTTCACTGATCGCAGCAACGAAGTTTGATAAAGCTTGCGTGAGCGGGCGCCGAACGTGGTAAGAAGACAAACCAAAACGCTCACACACCGAACTACGGTGTTACCATATCAACGTTTGACACAAACCCTCGTAACTTGTTCGCACTGCGCACACGCGGCCTGTCACTATAGGATGAGCGGTATGTACTGGAAGCCACGCGCTCCGTTGTTCGTATTTCAATTTATCACGATAGTACGTGTAAGGATTTGCTATGCGACTACTAACAGAGCCAACGTGATTTGCTAAATGCAGTACAAAGATTTAATAGCAATCGGAGAGCAGGTCGCCTAACTTGTTGCTCGTGTCGAGAATTGCCTCTTATGCATTGTAGCAAATTGGAGATGTGCAGAGACAGGAGGCTAATTTTAAGATTCGGAAAACGTATGCGCATGGTTGGGGTAGGGGGGAAGGGGGATATGTTCTTAAGGATATAAAGCGGAGTGAAATTGCCATCAGTGGCTGAAGACAGTACGAATTTTGCGGTGGGTAAAATCTTCAGCCTTCGAAATATGTACTGTATGAGCGGTTATACCAATTGAGCGGCGAGTGAATGACACTGCCTACGCCCTTTGGGAAACGCGCGTAAATGATCACTTATAAGGGAAAGCCTTAAAGGGAAGCTGAAGCACTTTCCAAAAAAAAAAAAAGTTAGAGGCGGATTTACACACTTTTTCGTGCGCTAACTCCGAATATCACATTGAATTTCATCATACGTGAGTCCAACCATCATTTATCTTTCAAAACGCGCGCTCCCGTTTGAAAGATGCGCGCTCTTCATATTTGACCCCTCCGATTGGTCGCGCCCTTCGTTACGTCAAAGGAGGACACCCTGCGGCCGCGCGTGCTGTCGGAGGCGTTGGGAGGCATCGCGCGGTAGTGGCGCTTGCTTTTTCCGCTATTTGTCATGCAGTTTAGTGTTTGCACGTGACTGCAAGTTCATTTTCTAACTTCCCGACCTGTTGATTCAAGTATCTCGGAGCTTGAATTTGCTTTACATTACCGATAACCCCACAGCAGTGACTTTGTGGCGTCGGCTGGAGGGTTTCGTCAGAACATTTCTGAACAGAGTAACCAATATAGCGCGTTTATATTGCTTGAGTTAACATTAGGTAATGCCTCAACTGTTTGTTAATATATGAGAAAACATTTATGCCTATAGATTAATCGGCGTTCTATGAACAATGTCACCATCGAAAAGATGGTACGTGCCCTGCGCGAAAATTTAGTGTTCATGCGCCGGCCGTAGACATCTGCGGGACAGTACTTATGTTACCGGTACATGCATAAATCAACAAACGGACTCTGCTGTCCAATTTCCTTTGTTCGCTGACCCCCCCCTTCCAATTTCCGCACGCGGGCGGTTTTGGCGGACGATTTTGGCGGACGCGATTTGGCGATTTTGGCGGACGCGGGCGTTTTTGGTGGAAGCGCTACGATTCCTCCTCGATCCATGCGTGAACTTGTTCTATCAGTGGCGTCCTCCTGCTTGACTTTTCTTGAAATCTTGTAGCATACTGGTTCCTCCGCAGTATTAGCGGCTCCAGTGGGGCTTGATTTTCACATGCGCGTTGTGCATTCTGCTGTCATAATACGGCCCCCTCGTAATATGACATACCAGACGGAAAGCGTAGTTGAGTTGTAGTCACGGTACGTTTGGTAACAACCACCAAGGGTTTGTGATAAATCGTTGGCCTGTTTCACCATTGCTAGAGCTAAGCCTTTAATCGACCATATTTTAGGGGAAATCCCCAAGGTGGAGTAAGTTTCTGCGAATGAAAGTTTGACATCCACCTAAATGCAGCCATACGGCTACAAAGGAAAGCTATACAGCTTTCTCAGAAACTTCGCAGTTGAAGAAAAATTCGCCCTGGTCCAGGATTCGAACCCGGGACCACCGCTTAGCCGGAGCAGTCGCTCTACCAACTGAGCTAACCAGGAGGCTAGTCGTTTGTAGCGCGAGAGCGAATTGATCAACAACTCCCCTAAAGTATGAACAATTAACACCTGTCCTTCACTTCGAGATGGAAAGTGTAGATACTTGACAAGTGCGACCATCAAGAACTGCTCGGTGGCTGAACCATTGGCTGCTGCCCACAAGGATGCGGGTTCGATCACCGCACCCAGCAGCCGTTTTTCTGATGTAGACGAAAAACAAAAAAAATCACGTGTGGAGATTTCGACGCACGTTAAAGATCCCCAGGTGGCTTAATTGTTTTTCCAGCCTGCGATATACAGTGTGCCTCATCGCAGTCCTGAATAGCGTCAGGGCATCAAACACACCAATATATTGGTTTCTACGAGAAAACCAAAAAGACAGGGTCCACCCCATGGTTTTAAAATTTTCCGCGCCAAGTTCCGACATGCATAATTTCAGCTCTTTTGGCTGCCTTCGGCCATCAAATAAGCAAAACACCAAAAGGTAGCTTTTTCTCTAGACGTCCCTTCCTTTGTCGGACCTTTCACAACCAAACATGTTATTAGTGCGATGGCAAGGAGCGCTGTAGTGCCTGATATAATCATCATTGTTTCAGGAACAGCCGAGGGCTGACAAGTTCCTGTTTTTTAACGTATCCAAATACAGTCGAACACGGATATATCGAACTCCAAGGGGATGTCGAAAGAATTCGATATATCGATAATTCGATATATAAAATACGCCTATCTGAAGATTATATGACAATTCCGCACATCACTGAGAGTTTTCTGAAGTCGTGGAAAACGGTAGTTTACTGTTTTGACCCACAAAGCACGGAAAATTCGAACCGCAGCATGATGACCACCGCACTTTATTTATCATTGAAATGTCTTTGAGCTTCGCTTGTTTTTTCTTCTGCGTCGTAAAGTTCGTCAAATTGTCTTCAAGATTACAAACACGCACAAATCAGAAAATCAACGTGTACACTGTGCCACAACAGAGGCGAATAACACTGATGTAACCTCAGCTGCACTAGGCGTTTCGGAACGTTGTCAGGCACTGAGTGCCGTTATCTTCAGTATCCGAACCGAACACCTCCCCCATGTGGAGGCGTGCAATGAAGTCGCTTAGCACCCGACACACTCCGGAATAGCCGGGGTGGGTCGTGCAGCATTCGCCTTTACGTCAACGTTGATGCGTGCATCGCCCTCAAAACTACTGCGAGGAATTCTGAACGCCTTTTCAACCAACACCTTTTCAGCAGCCTGCACCCGACGAATTCCCACCTTCGTTGCTCCGCAATGAATGCCTTGGACAAAACAAACATACAACGCCGCATCGGTCCCCCTGCACGAGCCACCAAACAGCTCAATCACAGAAAAAGAGTGCCTCCGGTCAATTTATTTTGCTCCTTTATGTCCTTTCGCCCCAACCACTATCCGCGTTCTAGCTATCATGGAGCTGCCCCTCGTGCTAGCGTGAAAACAGCTGTTGAAGGCCATCGAAGCGACATAATGCCGCGGACGCCGCCTCTGCCTCACCAAGCCAGGCAGCTCCTGCGATGAGTCAACATTATCATCAACTCCACCCCATCAGAGGAAGCAAACTTTCAGAGGCACCTTCGGCGCGGAATTCGATATATCGAATTTGCCCGTGATCAGGAGTTCGATACACGCGCACAACACCCCTATACGTTTGCATGGGATTTTCAAGGGGATTTTTGCACTGTTCGATATAGACAATAATTCGATATATCCGTGTTCGATATATCCGTGTTCAACTGTAATGATAATAGATATACCAGAGAAGAGTGTTCGCGTATCGTTGGCACTTCATTCTGCACGAAATTGAATTCCCCGGAGTTGCAGGCACTACGTATTTTGTCTTGGAAGAAGAAAACAGCGCTAGAGTAGATGGCTTGTGTAGCGCCTTGTTTCGTCGTTTCCTTGTCCCGTCTTTTTGCGCTGTTTCGAATTTCAGTATGCACCAACTAGCCCAAACCACCGTTCTAACGCAGTAGATGACACATGCATGCGGAAAGGCAGGCCCGTCCCGTGCTGTCCTATTTGCCCAGCGCTCATCCTTTCTGCTTGTTCTGCTGTTTTGTCTCTTTCAGCGCTGCTTCGTTTTGGAAGGTACGCTTTCACTGACTATCTTCCTACTCTGCTGTTCCTGCTACTCGTTCCGAAGGATGCGGGGATTAAAGAGAGTCTTCCCCAAAGTGTCCGATCTCGTGATTCACGCGTCCAGTTATACCCTTCAAGTTTTCAATAGCATAATCTCTTATAAGACTCCGCAACTTTGCGGACGAAACGATGGTGGAGATCAAGCGGAACAGAGACGTATTCATGGTGGTGCACTTTTAACAAGATGTGGCTCATACCCTCGAGAAGGGGACCGCTAAAAAATTGTCCTTGGTGGCCAAACAATCGAATTCACATGTAGCATTTACGCGGCCGCTATAGTTTTTTTTTTTTTTTCATGCTACTATAACTGATGAAAAAAAAGTCACCTCCGGTATTTAAACGCGTCCCCTGCTAATGTACGGAGGTGGATCGCCAGTACGCAGGCCTTTTCTAGGGGATCAACGTTCAGTGTGATGGGTGATTCCAGAGAGAAGATTGTGATCTCAACAACAACAAAAAAAGGAAGCGAAAGAAGACAGCATGACCCTTGGCGGTTGCTTTAAGCAGTCCCTAGGGTTCGGTGGGAAAGTAACTGGTAAGTCGTCACTACTACATCTGTTTTCCTTAGAATCTGGCCTTATTGCGTACTGTTGTATTTAAAATTGCACAATTCTTATTGAGAAAAAGCACTAATTCAAATGCACCAAAATTGTATTTAGTTTTTACGATCGCTTTAAACTGCAAACTTTTTTCTCGCGCTTTAGTTATAATTTCACTCACTTAACCGGTTCGCGAACCGGCATTTTTATGTTCGACGCACTGATATATATATATATATATATATATATATATATATATATATATATATAAAATAAGGGTTGGATGTCAAGAAATTCTCGGACAGCAAAGGGGGGAATGCGGTAGGTCATAGAAGCAGATGAAGAATTTTTTGAGTCGGCAAGAATGTGGTGAAAAAATGCCCGCCGGGTGGTATCCGAACCCACGACCTCCAGAATACCGGTCTGGTGCGATGACTACTACGCTACCCCGGCGGGGCTTTTTCCCCACCACTTTCTTGGGTATTTATGTTAAGGTATTTTTGTTTCCTGCACTTGGGGGTGGTAGCCGCATTCCCCCCTTTGCTTTCCGAGGTTTTCTTGACTGCCAATCCTTATTCTGTCTTAATTCACCGAGCCCCTCATTTCCCATACCTGATT
>NW_027526203.1:443672539-443872539 GCF_048455015.1 Haemaphysalis longicornis | reverse complement strand
CTTGCACAGATGAAACACCACTCTCATTTTATGAAAAGAAAACAAAGCTAGCACACAAGTAAAATTATTTTCTCTGCTATTCTAGACCAGCGGCAAAGGATGCTAAAGATTGTTTTGTGACTTGATGGTTATTTAAACTATTCCAATTCTGCACAGTTCAAGGGAAAAAAAAAATATTTGAAGCAATTATTGCGGGTACGGAATGGAGTTATTGTACGATCATGGCGTTGTCTAGTGGCGTAACCTGAAGAAAATTAAATAATTTTTCCAATATATATCTTGTAATGCCCATTAATTACTTGATATAGATATTTTAATCGGGATATGTGGTTTCTTTCTGAAAGTGAGGGTAAGTTAGCTCTTACTAACAGTTCAGTTACCGAGGTTCGTCCATAACTGTTATATATGAAGCGAACTGCTCTTCTTTCTATTTTTTCTACTTTATGAGTGTTAATTTGAGTAAATGGGTCCCAGATTACCGCGGCATAATCAAGTATGGGCAGGACTATCGATTTGTTAGCGAGAATACGGACGGATGGAGGTGAAAGTTTCAAAGTCCTTCGTAAAAAGAATAGTTTCTGATTAGCCTTGGAAGTTACTATGTCAATGTGTTTTGTCCAGTTAAGATCGCTTGTTATCAACAACCCAAGCTATTTGTAGGATTGAACCTCGGAAAGAATGGCATTGTTTGTAAAGTATTGAAAATTTAATTGGTTTTTCTTGTGAGAAATGGACATGTACACCGTTTTTTTTTTTCAAAATTGATTGACATTTGCCAAGCCTCGCACCAGGAAACAACCTTGTTTAGCGACTCGTTTAACAAAACTTGGTCCTTCGGGGATTCGATTTCAGAGTAAATAACGCAATCGTCCGCATATAGCCTAATATTTACAAGGATATCATTTACAATGTCGTTAATATACAAAATAAATAGAAGGGGACCCAGAACCGACCCTTGGGGACGCCAGAGTCACCGGCAACCCTGTGAGATAAATGATTGTTAAAAACTATAAATAGTTCCCTGTTTTTCAAGTAGGCCGATATCCATTAAATAAGTGGATCATTCCCGAGAATTTTTTCTAATTTGTATACTAATTTATTGCGCGAAACCTTGTCAAAAGCTTTTGAAAAATCCATAAAAATTGCGTCTGTCTGTTTGCCATTATTCATTGAAGTAGCGAATTCGTGTATTGTTGATACCAATTGTGTCGTTGTTGAAAATCCCTTCCTGAATCCATGCTGATGTTGATTTAAGATGTTATGTTCGTCCAGAAAATGTGAAATACTATGGTGGATAATGTGTTCGAGAAGCTTACAAACGGTTGAAGTTAGCGAGACAGGACGATAATTTTTGACACTCTGCTTGTTTCCTGATTTATGGATAGGCTTGACTCTGGCTGTTTTCCAGTCGTCCGGAACCTGGCCCTCGCGCAACGATTTTGTAAAAAAGAACATGGAGGTACTTCGACATCCATTCAGCGTATCTCTTTAAGAACGCGTTAGGGATATTGTCCGGTCCAGAAGATTTTCTGATGTCAAGGTTGACAAGCATTTCAATATGCGCTGTTCACTAACTACAATATCGGGCATTCGCGTCGAAATAGTTTCAAAGAGCGGTAATACAGAGTTATCACAAGAAAAAAAACGATTTGAAATGATCGTTGAAAGCATTTGCAATTCGAGCATTGTCGTGCGTGAGAATACCGCCGACATTAAAGACGTCACACTCTTTCGACGTGGGCGAAATGCTCCTCCAAAATTTCTCGGAACACGAGGTCAAGTAATTCGGCAAGGACTCCCCAAAATAACGCTGCTTATCTGTTTGAATGTGATTTTTCAGTTTTACTGAAAGCTTGGCGATTTGTTCTGAATACGTTACGTTCAGACTTCGTTTTTTTCTTTAGACGCTTTATTTGCCTTCTTAACCTCAGTGTCACCCGAGAAATCCACGGATTTTTTCGCTTCGGTTTTTTAGTTACCAGAGGCACAAATGATTCTATGCATTCCTTGACAATGTCCTTAAACCAGTTTCATAAATTATGTAGATCAGTTTCATTATTCGCAAAATCGTCAAAGTTGAATGAAAGGATATCTATAACAGTATCATCCGCACGATCGAAATTAGGGAAAGATAAAAATGTTAATTTCTTGTCGAAAACTGTGTCACTTAGAGTAAATAGCACAACATGATGATCGGAAATTCCAGGAAATATCTCAGTACTTGCTTTAGGTGTAATTGCCTGGTTAACGAAGAAAAGATCTAGGGTTGACTGAACGGTACCTTGAATTCTTGTGTAGCCTTCAACTAACTGAAGGAGGTCAAGACTGTAGCAAATATCAAGCATAGCTTCACCCGAAAGGTCGCCCTGCTTCAAGGCAGAACTTTTCCAATATACATTAGGTAAATTATCATCTCCTGTAATTATAATCCGGTCATCATGCTTAATATTCAACTTCAAATAATTTTGCAATTCGTTCAGCACGTCAACAGCAGCGTTTGGGGGCCTATAAACACCTCCTATAACGTAACGGACATCGTTGTGGTAAGCCTTACAAAAAAATACCTTCTACTCCTGGTATATATGCCATTCTACATATTTTAAGGTTTTCTTTAAAAAGTACACAAACACCGTCGCCTTTACTACCCCGGTCATTTCTGTATGCGCTGTAGCCAGACGGAACAAACTCACTATCGTAAACCGAGTCGCTTAGCCACGTTTCCGTCAAGACAGCAATAGCTGGATCATGAGAAAGTATTAATGCTTCTAATTCAGTGGCCTTATTAAGAACGCTCCTACAATTCACATTTAGTATTTTTAATGGGCCGGAGTGCTTGTTTTGTTGTCAATTCGGTTTTTTGTTCAGCCTGAAGCGTGACCCTTTTCCTTCATCCCATGCAAACAAGACGTCATCAACCTTGAGCTTATCATAAACTAGTCTGGCAGCCGCGCTGTCTTTCTTCCTCTGAACTTTTCCACAATTGCTTCCGTGTTTCTCGAACTCGTTTGGAAAAGTATTCAGACAGTGACAATGTGCTTCCCTTTTTTTAATGCACTCGACAAAACGTTAGTTTTTTCCCGGTAGTCAAGAAATTTTATGATCACAGGTCGTGGCCTGTCATTTGTTTTTTTGCCAAGCCTGTGACATCTTCAATGCCCGTTACCGTTATTTTTAATTTCTGTTGAAAAATATCTTCCTGTACTTTTGCTTTCAGATCCTCATACTTTTCTTCAGAGGGCTCCTCTAAACCGTAAATGATTAAGTTATTCCGGCGGCTTCTATTCTCAAGATCATCTACTTTGTCAATAAGCGTTGATACCTGTTTTTCAAGCTTCGATGTTGACAACTTCATATTCTTAACCTCAGTAGACAAACTGTTAAGTTCATTCAATTTCTGTTCGAGGCTGTCTATGCGATCAGCTACACCTGAAATTCTTTCAATCTTTACTTGCGATTCCTGAACGCATTCAACGACAGAAGTAAGCTTTTTTTGGCCTTCCAACAGTTCCTTCAAAATATCTTCGTTAGGAGGCCCTGGGTTTGATTCGATATCCCCACATGCCAAAACATCCCTTGATAACAGAACAACGCTGTTAAGAAAGCAATGAACACACAGTGGGCAGGGCAGCAGTACCAAAATTCGGTCGTCACTACATATACAGTAAGCAAGATGGTGACGACTAACCTGAAGCACAAAGCAAAAAGGATTGCTCAGCATGTTGCCTGCTGTGCTGCAGCCATGCCCACTGGCGAACGACGGGACCGGAGGTGCTCTTATAGCCCTTGAATACGGCACGTGATGTGATGTCACAGCAGTAGATAGCCACGCTGGAACGATGAAGTGAAGTTCAGCCGTGTCGCACGTGGTGTTCTTGATAGGCGCCGTCAATTGCAGAGCAGGCCCCGGTCCGTGTTCCGCGCACGTCCCTTGAAGATAGTCCAGTGCCAGATGGATGCCCATAAAAACCTGAAGCACAAAGCAAAAAGGATTGCTCAGCATGTTGCCTGTTGTGCTGCAGCCATGCCCACTGTACTGCAGTCAACAGAAAGTCAATTATTCAATTTTCGTTAATTGGGATGCTGACAGAGCTAATTATCATCTCACTTTGTGTATCCCTGGCCACATAACTTATTTGCACATGTGGGCTTGACGTGCCTCCCAGTACGTAATTTTAAGAAAACCATAAGGCTAAATTTTGAACACCCGGTATAACAGATAGCCTCCTCACGACGCCACCCTGCATACTCAACACGATTTTTTTAATGGCAAATATCACCTGACGTGAGTGTAGCTTGCCAGGATCGCGGGGATTGGCGAAACGGTGATGTGAAGGCATTTCTTACTTATTAAATGCGTTGGGTGAGACCTCCGGTGCCTGAGAGTGACCGCACGCATGCATCCCACCAGAGCAAGCCGCGGCCAAACTTTTGTCGATCGTCGCCACCTTCCTGAAAGCCTGTTCTCTGGCTATCACTTTCGTCGTGAATTTTGGAAGCCAGTCAGAAAGGCTCTCCCTCGCACCATCTTTGCATGAAAGTCGGCCATGAAGCCCCGCTCATGTATGCCGCCACTCTAGAAATTTGCCACCAACTTTGCCAACTTGTCAACTTTGTCAACTGGATGAGTATGCGCGAAATAATGTGTTCGCAACGATGAATAAAAAAAATCGCAGCCAACTAGCATCAAGACCACACTCGCAGCTCACCCAAGCTCTTGCGTAAACACAGGGTACATGTTAGTCGAATTTCCAAATGTGTGCCTAAGGCAGACGTCATATATTGTGCAGCGAAGGAACGCGCCATGCTGTCGGCCTCGCTTTCCGAAAGCGAGGAGCAGACCGTCAGCATTATCCCACATCGCCTTGCTTTGCCCAACTGACTGTAAAACAAAGGAGGCTTAATTTTGAATTCTTTCCGGCCTTCCGGCCATTTAGGTATACGGCGATAGCTTGCCGCGTAATGCCGCGATAGCTTGCCGCGGCGATAGCTTGCCGCGCATTTTTTTAACCGGAGAAAGGAAATATGCAGACACCTACGCAATCAATCTCACGCAATTACATTGCCTATTTGCCTAGTTACAGGGCGCGGAGACCCCAAAGAATGCAGCGTGATTGAAAAAAAAAAAGGCGTGCTAAAATTTCTCGGAGCACTAAAGTCTGCTTACGCGCTTCGAAGGCGAAAGCCTGGTGTGCTATTGGGACGGGTACCTTCGACATACACGTACCATTCTTAATCAGTCTTAATTCATTTTATTCCACATGAATGGACCCTAATCCATCTTAATCCAACTTAATCCCACTTTAATTCATTCTTTTTTTTTAATTCGCATTTTTGCCATGCGGCATATAAAGAAAAGATGAGACATTAGGTAGAATAAAAATACCGGGTACAAAAGCACAGGTAGTCAGGAAATTGATGACCCTGTACAAGTCTAAAGGTAGGCATGGAGTCCAGTCTCGTGTAAAAAGTTCAGCAGCGACCTGCATTAGCGGTCTTCGTGCACCCACCGGTTGAAGTCCCCCGGTTTATCCCACCGAAGACCAACCACTCTTAGCGCACTGTCCCGAGCTGTTCATGGTTCCTGTGCACGTCCACAAAAGATGATTGACATCAGCTTCAGCCGCCGAAGCCAGACACTTGGGACATGTTCCTGGGTCTTCTGGTGCGGGTCTCCAAGTCCAGGTGACTGAAGGTGTGAGAGCCACCCCAGCCCGAAGCCTCCTCAGAGAAACTTCCTCCACCCGGGAAAGATTAGGGGGGAGGGAGCAGACACACGGGGGAATTAGGGCACGTGTGTCCCTTCTCAGAAGAGATTTCATGGCTAAAAGGCGGGAGCGTGGATCACTAGGAAGAGGGCTAGGGGCGGATTCAGATTCAGGTGGGGCCGGAGAGTGCGAAAGATTGTCCGCTAATTGGTTGAAAAAATTGTTACCGTGCCCCTGCACCCAATGTACGCGTACCATTAGCTGTGCTGTCATTTGGAGGCTGTGAATGTGCTGGCAAATCAGGGGAGTCTTTTTAACTTGCTTTAGGTGCTTCACAGCACTGAGCGAGTCTGTGTATATATGCGCCTCTTTGATGTTAGGGAGGGCACTTGCAGCTTTGATTGCGTCATATACAGCCTGGAGTTCCAGTAGCAGCGGGTCTGGCGTGTCGGTGGAATAACAGCGCGAGCCTTTCAGTGCTGAGTGTGTAGAACTGACGAAAGCGGTCCGTCCTCCGTGCGGGAGAAGGGCTGCGTCTGTGTACAATACACGAACTGTGGTATCTGAGGTTGGCGCTGGCTGTTCACGGCGACAAAGCTTCGTTGTCTTGTTGGTTGTTATTGCTGTATAGCGCCATGGTGGAAGGTCGTCTATGGTTGAAGTCACGGGAGGCTCTTTACAGAAATACGAATGGAGCGCTCCGACCATAGGTATGTAAAAACGCTTGAGCTTTCTTGCTTCTTCACGCTGATTTACAAGCTCCGTGATAGTATTGAGCTGAGCGTGCTCCTGTAAGATAGGAATCGGAGTGAGTCGAGGAAGTGCCGTGATGGTTCGCATGGCCTCTCTGTTGATAGCCTCAAGCCTCGCCCATTGTTGTGCTGTCAGTCTGTGAAACTGCGCCTGGTAGAGTAAGCGCGGCTGTAGAACAGCGCGTACAAGTCGCCGAGCCACCTCCGTGCGCGCTCCTCCACTCCGCGTGGCAGTCCTGCGGATCAAGTGCAAGGTCGTCGAGGAGTCTTTCCGTGCCTTTCGGAGCCAATGGATACCTGAACCCGACTGGTGGATCTGAAGTCCCAGCACCCGCAGCTCTTCCTTGGCTGGTATTGCGGCTGAACCAATCTTAAGTTGACAGTTAGCCTTGGAGGCTAACTTCCTCCCCGCCTTATTAGCCACTTGTACATAGCCAGACTTCTCAGCGGAAATTTCCAGGCCGGCTGATTGAGCAAAGGCATGGAAAACATCCAGGGCTTGCTGCAGATGACGACACTGCAAGCCGAGGTCTCGGTTTGTAGACCACAGTGTGACATCGTCAGCGTAGATGAGAAATTTAACACAAGGGATGTCTTGTAGCTTCCATGCCAATGGTGCAAACGCGATGTTGAACAGTAGAGGCGCTAGCACGGAACCTTGCGGTACCCCTCGGTTCGATTCGAACAGGCCAACAGGCTTTCCGTCCACTCGTACTGAAAACGTCCTTGAGCATAAGAAGGAGTGTACCACTTTGGTGACATGAAGTGGAACCCCCAAAAACTCCATGTTTCTAAGCATTATTTTGTGTTCCACGTTGTCATAAGCCTTGGAAATGTCGGTAGCCACCACAGTTCGCACAAGGTGGCTGTGGGGTGAAACATGCAAAATATCGTCAGCCAGAACAGACAGGCCGTCCTCAGTACCCAGGTGCTGTCTGAATCCGATCTGAGCGGGATGATATTTTCTATTGTGCTCCAGCCACCAGGATAACCGAGTGGCCACTATTCGTTCAAATATCTTGCATATTGTAGGTGTCAAGGAAATCGGGCGAAGTGCACTAATACCAGTGGGAGGTTTTCCCGGCTTGGGCATTGGCACTACCACTGAGTGTTTCCACTCGGGTGGAATGACACCTTTAGCCCATACATCATTCAATGAGTAGAGTAGTGCTTCCAAGGCCTCCCCCTCCAAGTTCTTGAACAGCTCATATGGGATTTCATCATACCCTGGAGAAGAGTGCGCCTTGGATTCTTCAATGGCCGCGATGAGCTCGGCCATCGTAAATGGGTCGGTTATTCCTGAGACGTCCGATACATCAACACAGGGAGGGGCGGCTGGAGGTTGTCGGTAGTTCGGAAAGAAACTGACGGCCGCTCTGTCCGCAAACTCCTCTGGGCTGATGTTGAGAGCCAGGCGAATGCTAGCTGATGGATCCATCACGCTGCCACCCCGCTCCATGGCGTGGAAGGTTCGCCATAAGGCCTTGTTTCCAGTACCAGAGCCAAGACCAGCGCACCAGTCATTCCACCGGCGTCGTGACAACTGCTTCTCGTAGCGTCGAGCTTGTGCTGCGATACGGTTTGCCGTGACACGAGCGTAGAGTTGCTTCGGGTGGCGATTAGCATGGAGCTCTGCTCGGCGGCGCTCTGCCCAGAGTTTAAGGAGGTGCATATCGGGCGTCGGCTGATCCTCATTCACTGTTGTGCAGTATGTGAGGACGGACTGCAGCGTAGAAATGAGGTTCTCCGCAGTTAGCGAAAAAGCTCGTTCATCAGAGCGGACTTTGTCCCAATGAACAATTCTTACCTGGCGACGAAGCTTTTGCAACTTTTTCGCGTGCAGGCCAACCAAAATGGGCGAATGGTCGCTTGCCCAAGCATCTGGCTCCGGATTCCAGGAAGGGTTCCCGGGGCCAAGCCACCACGTAAGGTCCGGTGCATGAGACCGAGTTGAAGGGATGGTAGGTGCGGTAGAGTTAAGCAAGGAAAAGTTCATGTCCGTGAAGGTGTCGTGAACCTGTACTCCTCTTTTAATGTCGTGCTCGTATCCAGACAAAGTGTGTGGCGCGTTAAAGTCCCCTCCTACGAGTATGGGAGTGCCTGGGTACGTTGCCCTAAGGTGATGGAGCCAACCTAGGTTAAGGCGTGCTCTGCCTGGCCTTCCATAAAAGGACACAAGAAGGAGGGGTGTTTTGGCTGTGCGTGTTAAAACCGCAACCACCTCCTGATGTTGGTTACACCATTTCTGAAGGTTGATTGGTGTTTGAGGAACACTTCTAACGATGTATACTGTCGCTTTTCCAGGTGCATCACCACTGCGGTTATCCGGGATGGTAGGAGTATGATAACCGATGAAGTGGGGGAGAGGGCATAGTTTGTTTGACTCCTGTAAAAGGAGTGCCCACACTTGGAGTTTACCGGAGTGAATTTTGGTTTTTAGCTCTCCTAATTTGTTCGAAAGACCTCTACAGTTCCATTGTAGGATGACCGGTTGACGGCTGGACGGACACTTAGCCATGGCATAAGCTAGCTTGTATTAGTTTGGTTAGCTTGGATAGGGTTTCAAGTATAACGGTCCAGATAGCTGGATCATAAAGGCACATTTTGCGTTCCTTACAGTGAACGCGCTTCAGCGCGCTATTTCCGGAGAGCTGCTACGCGTGTCTTCCTTTGCCGCAGTGCCTCAAGCTGTTTCGATAGGTAGGCTATTTGAGTATCCAGGTCTTCGTCAACCGAAACAGCTTCATTCAACTCCCAGGAGTCTTTTGGCGTTTTCTTTGGAGGTCTGTGATTTTTAGAATCGGACCCCTTGAGAACGTCCGAATACAAACCACCTGTTGCATCGGGTTCCCCAGGCTCTTCTACTGCAGAACCCTCAATGGGTTCCAGGACCTGGAATCGATTGTACAGTGTAGCCCTTGCTGAACTGGTTTCCCGACAGCGAGCGCGGGCTGTGGCGCGCTGTTTAGTGGGGCACTTTGCCGATGTTATTTCATGGTCATCCGTCTCGCAAAGCCCGCAACGATAGCGTGGCTTGCCGTCGGAGTTTATTCTCTCTGTGTCCACAGTTGCCAACGGACAGTAGTTTTGCTGGTGACCTTGTTTAAAACAACGGTAGCAGTACATGGCTTGTGGCCGGAAAGGCTTTGGGTGCAGTACACAGCCATTGTAATAAAACCTTTCCGGTGTGGTAGAAGAACCTCGTACGGTGACTAGGTAAGTCCTGCTCTTACCCATACGTCGGAAAGCCAGCACCTCGTGTGCGGGGGACCGTAACTCACGTAGAATGGTCGCAGGGGAGTCATTTTCATCAAGGTCATACAGGACGCAGCGCTGCACATTGGGCCCAGAGGCAAAGTAAGAGTGCACTGTCACGGTACCATCGCTGGAGATCGGAATGATATACCACAGACCTTGTAAGCGTCATCCAGGCTGGCAAGGTGGACGGTTATTGTATTGGACACCTTATGAACCATGAACCCCTGATAACCCTGGGTGCCTAGGCACCGGTCTATCACTTGTTGAACTAATTTGACGGGGATAGTGGTGACGTCAAACCTGGTGGTCGGTTTAATGTGAACCCGGAATGAGCGGTCGGGGGGTGGGGTTGGGTAAATAGCGGTACGAGAACTGCTGCAAGGAGGAGCGGGTGCGGTGGAAGCATCTGGGGTGACCCTCACCTTCTTAGTGGGCGGCGTATCCTGTGCGGGGACCGTTTACTCCACCTTTATCCATCTCAAACCACCTTAACCCTACCTCCTACCTGTCTTTACACGATCATGTCTTTACACGACTAGCATGCTTTTGTTCGCTTCTGCAATGACAAGTCATACAGGTTTATTTCTTTAATTTTCTTCTCCATGGCCGTGGTACTGGAATCGCGAGAGAAGTCTCATCAGGCAAAACGGGCTACGCGTTTTGGATTGATCCGAGAGAGAATGAAAGAGACTTGGGAAGGGTCAGCCAAGGCCAGCTGTGCACCCCTCGCGTACGTGTTTCTCTTACACCGGCGGTGGGGTATGCGCATTGAAGTTTCGAACATACCACTGAGTCAGGCGGGCACACACGCAAAAAACCGACAGATAAATCAGGCTGCCATTAGAAAAACCAGAGCTAAAAACAAAATACCTTCAATTCGTCATATGAAAGCCGAGATAATTGTACGACTCGAGACATGATAAGTATATGTCGCTTACGATACAAGCCTGCGTGTTACCGGTGTTAGGGTGATGAGCAATTATCATCTATTAACATTTCTCAAATCTAAGCCACGTAAGCTATTTTCTACACCAAATAGGTTGTCAAGGTAGTTTAAGAGTTGAAAGGGGTCTGTAGGATATCCAGATATAATTCACAGTATCTGCGAAGTCATGCAGTCGGGACGATCGCTGATGCAAACGAGAAACAGCAACTTTTCCAGCACTGGCCTTTGCGCACCCTCGTAATTACAGCATGAGAAGGGTAATGAGCCGTAATTAGGGGTTGAATGTTGGGTTCGGTTAGAAAGGAAGTCTCAAATCCACAGGGGCACATCTTGATTGATGTTTACTTTGCTAAGCTTCATGGTTACCAAGTCGTAAGACAGTATTAACGGCCTTGGCGAAATCCCTGTGCCGCGTACATTAAGCGTAGTTGCGATGCGGCTGGTGAACGCAGCTCCCCATTCCCTTATCAGTCTGGTGTCGAACCTTCGCTTTTATACCTACTGCCTTGGAGCTTGTGTCCCTGGTTTGCCGGCGGCTCCTCGATGCTCAGTAAGCCGGCGCCGAGTCCTTCGTCGTTCGCCGCGCTCTCCCTTGCCCGCTACTCGCTGGCTCTTGCAGACACCGCTTCTCCGATTACTCGCTCGCCGCTGCATGGCTAGGCGCGTCCGCTACGAATGAACACGGAAGCGTTCTTACAGCTCTGGATCTCCCTGGGTCGGTGTCGTTTTTACGGCGCTGAAAACCCCTTTATCGGTGTTTTGCACTGCGGGAGCCAGCTGAGGGTACGCGTCCCTTCATCGGCGCCCTTGCTGCGCTCTACGCGTCTTCTACGTCCATGATGTATTCAGTCATTCTGCCTTCCTTCTCCGGCATGCCAACGTTGGCATAGGCACGGACGCACCGGCTCTTATCTTGTACAAAGAGGCACCGGCCACAGACGCCTCCCTGGAAAAAAAAGAAAAATAATCGACGAGGATGGGATTCGAACCCACGCGGGCAGAGCCCAATGGATTAGCAGTCCATCGCCTTAACCTCTCGGCCACCTCGTCTGAACGAACAGGTGCTTTCGCTGCAGGACGCCAGCCACGTAAGTTTGCTCCTTTGTGTTTACTTCCACCCGTTGCAGCGTCGAACCACACAATTAATTATTCGACACACATTAAAGATTCGGCGGAAAGCCCAGCTCTTCATCATCCCTGAAACCTTTCCTTTTATTTCGGAAGTTTTACGCACCGGAGTTAAAATGAGCCATGCGGAGAGCTGCGGCTTAGTTTTTACCACCAGGGTATCATCAAGCGGCGCCGAAATGCCTACAAACAGGTGCTTGTATTTCTTTCCCCAGCGGCGTAGTGGGGAATGCCAACTTGCAATCGTCCTCAGCCCACTGAAGGTTTATTTTATAAATTGGGCAAAATAAAAGATGCAAAACAGCCACGACGAGGATGGGATTCGAACACACGCGGGCTGAGTGCAAAGAAATAGAAGTCCATCGCCTTAACCTCTCGGCCACCTCGTCTTTTTTTCCCTTATTGCCTGCTTCGGCACATACAAAACACTAAAGTCACGAAAAAAAAAAAAAAAAAACACACAGTCACACGTATTCATAAAAGCCGCCAACCTGACTTTGGCTGACGTCATGCGGGTAAAAGCTTCTTAGGCGTACCAAGGATTCCCCGCCTGCAAGACATTCGGGAGGATTCAACACATATTTTTGATTTTCCACGTATGCACTCATAACCTCACTGAAACACGGTCTCGGGCTTCGGGCATCGATGTTCGAGTACCTCGCGGCCATTCTTGCCTTCCAAATGTATTCAACCCAACAAGCATGATCAGGTCGTAACGCATGTCATCCTCTCTTTCTACAGGCAAGTACCGTATGCCTTGAGTATCCACAGACAGACACTTTTTCAGGGTCCGTTGGAGCACATCCCACACGAACACATGCAACATTCCAACAATCGATGAATACATGCTGAACAAGTTTTTTTTTTTTTGACCAAAACATGTTTATTTGCATAATCCATATTCAGTATATAAAGAAAGGACACATGACTGTGCATACCGCCCGCCCTGCGGAAATGTTACTCTTTTTTTTTTTTTCTTGATAGGTATTTAGCTTGGGTAAACGAGCATAGCCTCAACTTAATTCTTGGCGGCGACATTACGTAAACCTTCTCGAACCTTCCTCAATTCATAAAGAACTATGCCTAAATATATAAAGCAACGCTTGTGTAAGTGTGATACGTGAACCTTCTCGTATCGCAGGAAACACAGCAACACTGCTCGACACATTTATCACCAACGCAAAAGAAATCCAGGCGTGTGGCACCATAGCCGCTCATATTGGCGATCATCTTCCCATATACTTATTAATGAATAATTTAACGCCGAAGACGAAGCAGTTGTTACCTAAACGTGTGAGGAATATCAATGAATGTACGCTACGAAACTTTAAGAGCAAACTTGAGCAAGTTGCGGGGGACGACTTATAGGCACAGTTAAACCAAGATGAGTCATGTGCAGCCTTTTATGAGACATTTGAAAAAGTATACAGAGACTGCTTTCCATAAGACAAAAGAAAGCAACCATCAAAGGCACGGAAACCATGGATAGAGAAATAATGATTAAAAGCAATAAGAGCTAAAGACGCAATGTAAAACAATTTCCAAAAAAAACTAGAAAACCATATGACCTCAGAAAATTTAAAACCTGCAGGAACAAGGCTAAATCAATTACACGCAGCGCTAAGAGAGCGTATACATGCACACCTTATTCAACGATGAAGTCATTTAAAAAACAGACGTTGTCTGGAAACGCCTAAGCAATTTAATAAACCCCAACCATAACCCTAATGGCGATGAGGGAAGTGTAAATGGCAACATTATAGAAGGTACAGAGTTAGCGTACACTTTCAATGACTTCTTTTTGCATACTCCGAACATACCTCATTCCCGCAGCTGTACGGATTATATGGGACGGAAAGACATTAATAGCGCATTTTTAAGCCCGTCACAAGCGAGGAAGTGCGTAAAACGCTCCAACTACCTAACAAAAGCAAAAGCTCTGATATTGATGAGCTGCAAATACAACCTGTGAAGCATGTATCCGGTATAATTGCTTCTCCGTTGGAATATATCATAAACCTAATCTTTTCATGTTGTATATTTCCAAAAAAAAACTTCAGATCGCAAAAGTCACTACTAGTTTTAAAGGCTGCGATAAAAATAAATTATCTAACTACAGGCCTCTATCTATCTATATATATATATATATATATATATATATATATAGTTCCAATTTTTCCAAATGTATTTAAAAGCTATTACAGTCGAACACGGATATATCGAACACGGGTATATCGAATTATTGTCTATATCGAACTCATAAATTATCCCCTTGAAAATTCTGTGTAAAAGTATAGGAATACGTACGTTTATATCGAACCGTAGTTTTCCCGACATCGGGTATATCGAACGCCGCGGGAGCTGGTAGGTGCTCTTCGGCGGTCGCTGCACCCCCGATTGAGGTTGAGGGGGATGTGGACGAATGCGCGGGCATGGCGAAGGTCGGGTACAGGAGGCGACTCCTCGATAGGCTTTTGATGAACCTCCGCGTGGGCACCGAACTTAAGGTTGACCTGTTGGGAGCCATACGTATGATGACAAGCGCTTGGAACCGCGTGAAGAAGGAGACCGTGGCCAACTGCTTCCGGAAGGCAGGCTTTGTGACGGCCGAACTTTCAGAAGCTTGGGAAGACGGCGACGACGACGACGAGAGCATGGGCGACACGTTTCGTGAGTTGTCGTCCTTTTTCCCGGCTGCTGTTCCAGCCGGAGTGTCTGCCGACGACTTCGTGAACGCTGACACCAATGTTCAGGCTGTTTCGAGCCTCGGTGACGAGGATATTGTAGCTGCGGTCGTACGAACCCAGGCCGATAGCTCTAGTGGTGAAGATCGTCCGGACGAGGAGGCGGCTACACGATCGTACTCCGCGGGTAAAGTGGCCGCTGCGTTCAGCTTGATTCCCCGTTGTTGCGGCGGCATGGAAGGAACTGGGCTGTCGCACCTGGACGGCCTCGAGAATATTGAGACCAGCGTCTTTAATTTCATTTCCAGGACTAAGAAGCAGGCCAATATCAGCGATTTTTTTTTCACGGAAATAAAGCGTCCTGTTGCGTCGTGAGTGCGGAATTAGTTGTCATTCTAGAATGCGCCCATCGGTAAGTGATCGTTCGCCATAGGTGACGTCTCAGAGCCCATCTTTTTTATATCGAATTTTTCATATATCGAACTATTTCGCGACCCCCTTGGAGTTCGATATATCCGTGTTCGACTGTACATATTAGGATGACTAGTTTCTTGAACAATCATGATATAATAACACCTTTCCAGTTCGGCTTCAAGAAAGGCAAGTCTACCGAATCAGCACTGTTAACTCAAAAAGACCTAATTTTAAACTCGTTTGAGGAACGTTGTTATACATCGTAATATTTACGGATTATTCAAAAGCGTTCGACTGCATTAATCATGAAACTTTATGCTTAAAGCTGGAGCATTACGACTTTCAGGGGTGCTTTCTGAAACTTTCAGCCATATTTAGAGCACCGGCCACAACAGGTTGTAGTTAAGGGCAACCACTCCGATACAACGCCCATTCGTTCAGGTGTGCCACAGGGCACTATACTTGGCCAATTCCTATTCACCGTTTATATTAACGATGTTGTCCGCATTGACGGAAACGCCAAATTTGTTATATATGCTGACGATTTAACCCTACTTTTTGTGGCCCAAATATTCCAGATATAACAAAAAACGCCGACAAAACTCTTGCGTGATTATATTCCTGGAGAAACAATTCTTCCTTAAAAATTAATATTAATAAAACAAAGGCTGTATTCTTCAGAGCCCAAAATAAAGCCTTGTGCTCATCCAAACTTATGCTTGATGCAGAATGCATTGAAGTTGTTCAATCGGTAAAAAGCCTAGGTGTAATATTTCAAGAAAACATGGTATGGGACTGCATCAGATCCGATTACGGCACCTTCGTGCAACCGGACTCCACCCTGGCCGCCCTCCAGACCTGCAGCGCTGGGTTCATGGACCATTTCATCGGCACCTTCTTGACTGTATACGAGAAGAACACTTGTTCGTGTACCTGTGAATCGTGAACCGTTATGCCGCAGGGCAAACTTTCGAATTGAAAAAAAAATTGCATGTTAACAGGCATGGTATCTAGGATTCGCTTTTTCGTACCACCCTCAGTTAAGATGATCATTTACAACTCTTTATTTCTATCCAACATTTCGTATTGCCACCTGCTGTGGGGTACCACTGCCGACTCAAACGCATCAAAACTGATGCTAGTACAAAAAAAGGTACTCCCCATAGCGGCAGATGCCCCTACGATGCGCACACAGCCCGAATTTTTAGGCCCTTATCAATTACACCTGTAAATGATCTCTATAGGATGCAACTACTCCGCCGGTACAGAACATGTCTGAAAAATAAAAACACGTACCTGAATACAATAGCGGATTTAAGTTTAAAAAAGAAAAACTACCCTACACGTAATAATGATATTTGGAATGTCCCCCACTGCTACACCAATTACGGCCTCCAGATGTTGCGGTACCAGCTTCCTCAATTACCGAACACGTCAGGTGTTCAATAACAAAGTTTAAAAACGTTGTTAAACAATTCCAGGTTCATAACCGTTTTCCTTTTTTTTCGTTTTTTTTTTCCTTTGTTTGCGCAAACCTACGCACAGATTGATTGTTGCTGACTATTTATTTTTTGCATAAATTAAACGTGAATGTGGCGGTGTACTTCTGTGTATCTGCATGGTACATTTATTTGCACTGTTGTGAGAAATTTACTTAGTTGTGTGTAATTTGCATAGTTGTGTGAAACTTACACGAATTTATGTGTCTCATGTGTTTGCTATTTTTTGCCTTGTATACGGGCCACTCTCCCAGTCAAGCCCATCCACGGCTCTTTGATTATGCCCCCCAGCATCGAGAACTCTTGTAGTTGTTGATGTTGGGATAAATATTTGAAAGATTTGATACCCGCTGTAGAAAATCGCTGTTAACGTAGAAACGATCCAGCAGAGTCTGGAACGAGCGGGGCGCGCCCCAGTCGCAGTCCCACGCCACATCAATTAAGTCGCTCTCTCGTAAGACTCACGTCGAAGTGCGAGCCGAGGCGTCGGCTTTGCCACGGCTCCCCGCCCTGTCGCCTAGCACTTTAACCTCCGCAAAAAACACCCGCCGCGGTGGCTCAGTGGCTAAGGCATTGCGCAGCTGAGCACAAGGTCGCGAGTTCGATTCCCGGCCGTGGCGGCCGCATTTCTGATGGAAGCGAAAAGCAAAAACTCCCGTGTGTACGATATTTCGGCGCACGATAAAGATCCTCAGGTGGTCAAAATTAATCCGGAGCCCTCCACTGCGGCGCGGCTCATCGCCTGCGTTGCGTCGGCGCGTTAAACCATTCGATCAATCTCCTCAAAAAACGGAATTTCATCGTTCAGGACGCCGGTCGCGGAAGTTCACTCGTTTGTATTTTTCTTACTTTTCTCCAAACTTTGAAGCGCCGAATCACATAAATATTCAATAAAAATTCTACCTTCAGGGGAAAGCGTAGCTCTTCTTCATCACAGGTCTTTAATTTTGGTGTTTTTTTTTTTTTGTTCTGGAGCAGTACGGAAGATAATTTTATGTAGGTTTAAAACTGGCAAATAAATGATTTTGCTAAAACCATGAAAATACCTTTTATTAGTTATCAGCGAACTACCACTTAGGCTTGGAAAAATTACAGTGCCTGTGCTTATGAGGTGCGCCGTATTGCTAATGGCTAGAGGTTCATTTTGACTAGACGTTCATTTTGACATCTTCCATTCCCGCACCGGAACGTCTACACGAAGACGTTCTTAATTATTCGCCCATAGGCGAAATCGTAAGCGAAGAGAACTTGCCCTCTTCAAGCAAACTAGAACAGGGCGCGAAAAACGAGGCGAAAGATTAGAAACACGAGGGGACAGAGACGGGCGCTGACCGCGAAAGTTGTTTGCGTTCCTTGAATAAATTTTTGGAAATTGCAGCAACAAAGCTCAGTTGATGTCTGCGCCTGCCTCGCATTCCTCGTGTCCGTCATTGAACTGAGCCCTTTGAGATTATTTACACAACGGACACATTTAACGTCAGATATATCTTTATAGAAAAGAGCCACGTAGCGCTCAGGAGGAAAATGTCGGTTACAGGCGTCCATAGAGAAATATGTAGGTGCTAGCATACATCATTATTTGCATATTCGTAGATTGCTAGCTTTGCTTTAATAAAATTGAAGGGCCATTCTGCCCTTCAGAAACGGGTGGAAAGCAAAGGTTCTACATGTACCATGTCCAACAAACAATAACATCAATGGACATAAAGGAATGCGCGCTAGAAGAGTTTTATTTTGTTCGAAGTGTGACAAGAATGACCGGGTAGTGAACGTCTGCACCGTGGTTTCAACCTTCACAGGAGCATTGATGACTTGCTTTATTCCAACATGCCGACCGCCGAGTGTGCAACGGCGAATGTTCATGAACCGATGTCGCAGCGCAACCAAACGCCTTCAAGAAGAATCGGGTTTTCGTATTTCAGGCAACGTTTTTCTAATCTAAGACGCTGGTTTCAGATGCTCACGTGCACGTTCTCCCGGCAGACCAAATGGGAAGGCGTCCCGTGCGTGGCTGCAGTGCAGCGTCCATTCTTTCCTGAAAAAAAAAAAATTGTTCATTCTTTGTTTTCTTTCATGCTCTCCACGGGCACGTGAGCGACGGATTGGTCACGCTCCTTCTCTTCGTTTCCACCTCCCTTTTTTGTTTTGTATTCTTGCTCTACGAGGGCACGGTAGCGGTCGCGTTCATTCTCTTCGCTTGCGCCTCCTCTCTGCAGCCGGAGGCCCGCGAAGAGGTTCGAAAAATGAGAATAAGGGTTTACCAGCCTCGCTGTAATATGGCTCGGCTTAATAATGTTGCGCCTATGTACGCAGCTTGGCCGTAAACCCATTCGACGCTCCGCGATGCCGGTGGCCATCCTGTCCTCCGCAAGAGGTGCGCCTCGCGCCTCGCGGAGTTTACGATGCCTGTTTTTTTTTTTGTTTTTTTTTTCTGTCTGCCTCGTGGACAGACGTGCAGAGAATCGGAAAACGAACTCTATATATCCGCGCTATAAACTTTTAAATTAGTTTTTTTTTTGTCGCTTCTTAAAAAGAACTTGATGTTTTGATAATCTGCTCACCATGGACGTCATCATCGTGGTTGTTGAGAGCCTCCTCATCGTAGTGACTATCATCATCATTGCCTTAGGCCATTGCCACGCGTAGGAGTGCACGAGACTGCTTCTCTTTGTTTTTCTTTTTTAGAACCGCTTTGTTCTTTTGCGCACAAGTGCTTTTTGAGAAAGCAGTGTCGCAGCGTGTTCCACACTTCAGCGTGTTCCACCACGGCTTCCCGCATCCAGAGTCTCACTCCACTGCCATTATCCGGGTGACAGCAGAGGCCGACTGTCGTCAAGATTGCCTCCATGGAGCCGCCTTGTCCCGACGACACACTCCAGAATATGAGGGGTGACCTCCAGGAATCCGCCATTACGGAAACGGCTGCCCCGGTAGGCACTCCCAATACTCAACAGTCGGATGCAGCGGCGGGCGTCGCGTCGCCGATATATCCTCCGAACTCGATGGGAAACTCTGCGGCGACCATAGCGCAGGCAAACGTAGCTGGGCAGCCCGGTTTGCGACGTCCGCGGCATGAGACTCTGTCAGCGGCAGCTTGTTCGGAGGATGACGGTGAGCAAGAGGACAGCGAGAGTCCCGGCCGCAAGAGGGCGAGGCTGTCGCCCGGTGCAACCGAGGTGGAGGCTGCGCCGAGCACTATGGACGAAGGCGCACCTCGTGAGCCTGAGGTCCAGGCGCATCTCCAAGGCGCTGAACAGGCGTTCACCGCAACACCCTCGCCGAGCGTCGATGCAGTCGAGCTTCGTAACAATTTTTACGCCATTGCTGACGTGCTCGAGGCAGCTCTCGAAGCACTGCTTCTCCCTGAGCTTGAAAGCCTCGGAGCATACGTAGACCCGGAGGCGAGCGGCTCGCTTCGTCCTGAGCTTCTTCAGAGCCTCGGGGCATACTACTTCGATCCTGAGGCGAGCGGCTCGACTGGAAGGACGTGTGCGGACTGCCAGCACCACTTTGAAGCACAAGAACTTGTTGTTGTGCTTCCCTGTGGCCACGAGTTCCACGCGTGGTGTGTTTGCAGGTTCGTCGTGGACGACCACACGTGTCCCCTGTGCCGCGAGGACGCCTCGGGAGAACAGCTGTGACCGCGTGCAAGCTTACGTAAGGCTACCCCCGGGCACACCTATACCACTCCGGGACGCCGGCGCATCAACAGCGGTGACTGCTTGAACGAACTCTTCGTTCCACACTTAGAGCCATTAAGGGGAGAGGAAAATAAAATTGTACTGAGGCTTTTCAACTACGCCTACTGTATTTTTATGGCGCCTGAAAAAGCGTCAATTCTTTGTCGCCGCTCAGCACCTTGAAGTTGTTCAACCGTCCCTACTAAGCCTGGCCAGGAAGAACACACACGTCTTACCCCCCCCCCCCCCCCCCCCCTTCTCCCCGTTTTCATTCAGGTGAAGCCGATTTACTCGGTGCCACTCAGGGGCGCCTCGTCGTCACAGCCGACCCCTATTTCACAACTGTTTTGTAGCGTGAGCTACACTGGCCGAGGTTGAGCAGTTTCGCGTGGCTCCTGGAGAGCCGTGCTGCGCATGCGCGAGGAGCAGTGACGTCACACGGCGCACTGAACGTTGCTCGCTGCCCGGCGTCTCTCACACACCCCACGCGCCCAGCGTCTTCGCCGACCTCCGTTCCGCACGTGGCGGCCCGGTCCACTTCATCATGCGAGGGGTGACCGGGTGTGGAACCGATGGTGCGTATACCGCGCGCGCGCGCGTGCGCGCGTGCGTGCGTGCGTGCGTGCGTGCGTGTGCGTGTGTGTGTGTGTGTGCGTGTGCGTGCGCGTGTGTGCGCCTGTGCGTGCGCGTGTGTGTGTGTGTGTGTGTGTGTGTGCGCGCGCGCGTGTGTGTGTGTGTGTGCGTGTGTGTGTGTGTGTGTGTGCGTGTGTGCGTGTGTGTGCGCGCGTGTGTGTGCGCGCGCGAGTGTGTGCGCGTGTGCGTGTGTGTGCGCGTGTGCGTGTGCGTGTGCGTGCGCGCGCGGGGGGTGGGGGGGTGTGGGTGTGTGGAGCCACTGCTAATTTTTTCCTTCGCCACCACCGATACGCCTCTCTCAAGTTGCGCAATCGGCTGACAGCGGCGGTAGCGCCGTAATCAGGTGATTGCGGAGAATCAATAGTAGCGCGAATAGGCGTCAAAGCGACCGAAAGCCGCCGCTGCCGTTGCTTCCTCAAATTCCACATCGCCAGTAGCTGGGAATCCTTCCGCTTGAAGAGCAACGTGCCCGGTTGGAGCTCCGGAGGCAGCCCAAAATTCTTCTTCAGATTGAAAGGCTTTCCAAACGGCATTTTCACCGGTGTTTTCATGCCTAAGTGTGCGCCCATCACCAGTTGCCGATTTCTGTGTGCCTGGGTTGGGGCTGGAAGGGCGGGGGCGTGAATGCACCGCTGGGCTTCATGCCGGTGGCATACACAACATGTGCTGGTGTGATATTTAAACATGGAAGTTTCATGGCTCAATGCGCCCTGTCAGCTGTACTACGTAGTTGAGCGGTTTGGATCTGGGTTGGGGTGTTACACAGTCAGTAAGATGCCTAGACGGAGACGGGAAACGGGCAGCCACATATTTGTCCGCTAGAATACTGCTCGAGGCCTTCCAGGTTTTAACTCGCTATGGGACGGAGGCATATGTAGCTCGCTTGGAGAAAGAAGAGCTAGAATTGAAGGAACATCGGCCAGAACAGAAGCGCGAATGGACGCGAAAACAACGGAAAGCCCCTGCCGCCGCCATTAACCGCCTCAAGTACCAGCTCTTCGAGTAGCTGCGATTCCCTCCCGGTAGAACAGCAACTTCTCCGCTTGGAACGCTGACGTGACCCAATATTATATACTTGCTCAGCTTAAAGGGATTTCGGAGCGGCATTATCGACCGTGTCTTTCACCTCTAAGCGTGGGCACATAGCCGGTTGCCGGTTTATGTGCGCACGAATTGCGAGTAGAGAAAAGGGGGGAGGGGGCGTGCACGCGCAGCTATAGGTTTCATGCCCTTACTGATGACATGCCCATTGTGATGGCGGGAGGTTTAAACGTGGGTGTCAGATGGCCCAATGCGGCCTTTTCGGTGTCGTCAGTAGTCGAGGGGATTGGGTTGGTGTGTTGCACAAACAGTAAGATGCCTATACCGAGGGAGGGAAACACAGCATAGCTAGAACAGCGCTAAGATGACACAAAGTGAAGAGCGACAAACACGGACGCTGAATCAGAACTGTTTATTTTTGGAAAGACAGAATATTTATGGGGGAAGAAAACCAGCATGGCTATCTGTGTGCCATTACGGCAAGCGGAAAACAAAAAACAGGCTGTGAAAGCTGGTATATTGATTGGTTATGAGGTTTAACGAGCCGACGTTACACAGGCGATGAGGCGCGCCGTAGTGGAGGGCTCCGGATTACTTGAACACACGGGTGTTTTCGCTCTTCGCCTCCATCAGAAAAGCGGCCGCCGCGGTCGGGGAAAGCTCGTATCTAACACGTGAAACATGAACTATTTCCTATATCGCCAAATAAAGTATTTCTTTATCGAGCAGGGCCATGGACGGCGTGCTTATGACGATCGTCTGCTATGGATGGAGAATGCCTCGTATATCTCACAAGTGCGCTGGCCTCTGCTTAACAGATAGCTCCATGTTTTTCAGCTAGAATAAAGCTATAGGGTCCTCCCAAGTTTCAATCAGCCAATTGGCTAGGAAGTATGCTCAATCGCATACCACACACACACAAAAAAAAAACGTATCTTCTTTCGTGCATTCCGTGGACTGCGTCCACTGCAGCTTCGCAGGTCATCCGTCTTCACAGAGGGGAAGGGCACTAGTTTTTTTCTCTCTCGTTGCTGTCTCATTTCAAGAACCTTTTCCGAGAGTTTTAAGATGTTGTTTGTGTTATAAGCTGGCTAGCTTCTCCATAATTCGCGGCGGAATCACAATGACATTAAATAGAGCTAATTTCTACGCTGAGTTTCGTTGCAGAGCACCAGCGCTGTTTCACCAGTATTGCAAGCTGCGCCGATTTATTGTTCCCTAAACCATATTTCCGTCATTCGTTTTTCCTCCAGGCCCCGACGGCATGTTGTGTACAGAGCCCGCACATTTTATTCGTGAAACATTTTTTGGGGTTGCTAAAAGTTCTCCCCATATATTTTACTTAAATATTTTATTGGTTTTCAAATAAATCCTTCAGTTGTCAGTCCCCATACGGTGTTTTGCCTCCTCCGTCCAGTTAAAAGGGTGGTTTACGTTTTACAAAATCACGTCCCAACAAGTCCCCCTCGGTCTCTAGCGTCGTGCTGGTACGTAAAGGTGAAGTGGAACCACAGTGAACTCTTGGGGAGGGGGGAATGGAATTTTTTCTACTTCCTGGGGTGGCTTTCGATGGGTTGTTGTTAGGTCATAGCACCGCTGCGAGGGTTGCAGACAATTCAGCGAACGCCGTTATGTAGAGCGCCACTTCATAGAGGCCGTTTTCTCGAACCCAGTTTCATCGAATGCCGTTTGGTAGAAGGATGTTTCATCGAGGACGTTCTATCGAATTTGGTCGTATACAGTATAGAGCAGAGCCTATAGCTAGGGCGCATGGAGAGAAATAAATGAGACTGCTATTTCTTTTGCGCTGTTATTCCATCACAAAGAACTTTGGCACGTGAATAAGCATTGATGAGTTCGCTAGATACTGGCATCTATATAAGTCTTTCAGGTAACGGTATTTCAAAATCGCGTAATAATGTAATTGACAACTACCGCTCGTGGGAAGCCAAAGCTCTGTCTTGATGTTACGCATACATCGTCGACAAAAAGAGAGAGAGAGAAAGAGAGAATAGTCTTTAATGATACTGGTGAGGTTAGCCTGGCCAAGGCGCCTAGCTTGCTACACCAGATGTATGAAAAAATGAAATGAATGAACAGATGATGATAATGACTGTGATGAAGATGACGCGCTCTATAAGAGAGTCCTGTTTAAAGAGTCTGATCAAGTCCTGTGCTTCGCAGGAAAGACAATAGAGCTTTTGTCGCTCGAGATGCTCGTTTAGAGTTCGACCAAGGGCCTAGCACGTCACTAAGAGTTAGTCCTCTAGAAAGCGGACGACCCAAGGACACTAAAAGGGACGTTCTATAGCTGCTCTATACCGCGTACACTCCCATAATACGTGGTCCAAGTCCTCACGCACGTCACAAAGTGCAGAAGGGGGAAGCGGCCTGTTTCATCTTGAATCGAAAATAACTTGTGTAAGCGACATTTAGCCGCACGTGGTGAAGAACCGCTTCGGCATGCTTGGAAAGTCCGTCAGGCATCCTAAAGGTCCCGTGCGGGTCTATGGAGTGAAGCGGTGCGTAATGTTGCGGCGCAACAGCCCACATGGATCGCTGAAATCTCCAGGCAGCCTTGGACGCTAGGGCAGAAGCATCTTTTCTGGAGAACGGTCGAATGTAGAGCGTATTGGAAGTGCCGAGTCGTGCGGTCACCATTCAAGAAGGGCAAGCCGGCCCAGAAGTATAACCATGCTCCTGAAAGCACATGGGAGGAGGTCTTGCCTGTGAATGAAGCATTAACACGGATTGCTACTCACACTACTAGAGCTTCTGTAGAGATCGTCCAGGTAACTGCCGACATTCTGTAGCCATTTTCATGTGCTGGGCATCTCGGCGTATCCTTCTTTTTTTTTTTTTTTTTTTTTTTTGCTACGCAGCATGTGTCCGGTTCCCTGGGCACTGCAAGCCGAAAAATGGCCGAAAAATGGCCCATGAAGATTCTTTAAGCGCTGTTCCGATTGGCGCCCATCGCCTAAGCTCCTGTTCACGCGTTTTATAGTTGGTTGACGACATTTTTTTTTTCTATTTGTACGTACACAGCAGCAACCATGTACATCCCGTTCAGCAACCTGCGGTCCACGGGTAAGTATAATGCGGCTCCCGGCACGACGTCAGAACCCCCTATACTTGTCACTTCCTATATATATCTGAAACCTGACATGGCACTGCCCTCAAATCGGGTTAGACTGGAACAAAGCAAGATCGCTTCCAGTTGGAATCGCCACACCCATACTCTTACTTAAGACCGATAACGTCTTCACTTCCTTTCTTTGCAGTGTAAGAGGGAGGGAAAAGGTGGAAATGGGTTGTGGAGGGAAGCTCGCAGAAAGAGTGATAGCGGGTATCCGGTGCGAAACATTGAAGGCAGAGAGGCGAAGAGTAGAGAATGGGGTTGATGCAGTGAAGGATAGTTCGGCAGGAGGTTGTGTGGTTTAGAGTAGGTGCACTGCCAGTTGTGAGTGGCCTCGTGGGTGAGGAAAGGCTGTGGGGGAGGACGTATCCTGCGGAGGCGGTGTAAGTGTTGGGTAATGTCCCGGTACGAAACTAGAGTGTCTCGGAAGCTGGGGTGCCAAGGGGCGAACCAAAAGAAGGGCCTGCTCGGTTGACAAGAGCTCGAGCTGTACGGTGGGCCGCTTCACCTGCTTCTGCGCCTGCGTGGGCTGGGGTCCACAGCAGAGCCACGCGGTGTGGGACAATGTTCTACGAGAGGTGATTTTGAGGGCGATTGGGGGAAGTAGTCCAGAGAAGTTTCGAATTGAAGATTGATGAGTCCGAAAGGACGACTCTGGGTGCGGGCGACTGCAATGGGGTGAGGAGGGTGATGGCCGCTTAATCGCGTTCATGAACACAGGAGGCCATCCGTTCATCGCTCGCTCCGCGCGGGTACGGAACGCCTCTACCAGCGTAGTGGGCGCTTGAAGGTCAGCTTGGGCCCGTCTCTCGAGGGACAGACATTGTTAACAATGCGGGACCGTATGCACATAGTCAAGGCCAGTGGCAATGTCCGATCGTCACACCAGTCGCAACGCCTACCCTTTGACCCCCGCCTGGGAAGCTGCCCTCCTACGACTCGATCCTCACCAAAGGCCCGTCTTCCCTAGACCTTCCTGGGTTCCCCGACAACATGCACAGACTGCGGTACTTTAACTAGACAGCCCGTCTAAGCCGTTTTCAAACGAATGCAACGTGCCTCCCTCGCTAAGTCGGAAGAGAGCAGAATGAACTTTGATTTCGCGACACAACATGACAACATCGGGTGGGAGTGGGATTTGCCGCAGAGGGTGGGGCATTTCTGGGAGCGCAACGCATTCGGAAATTGAAGCTCTATGCAATAAGCGCAAAGGACTAACTAGCGTGAGCCAGCGCGAAGAAACAAAAGACTACCGAAGAGAGTGTTCGTGTGTCTTGTTTTTTCGCGCCGTTTCACGGTTTCACCGTTTTACGGTTTTACTGTAGTTTTACTGGTTTCACGGGCCTGCATGCAATCCGTGTTGTAGGTCAACTTTTCTTGCCCCTATATTTGTAGAGAAATTGATGTTAAAGAGATTTCGCTTGTCACCGTCAAAGAGCAACCAAGCATTAGAGAAAATTTTCAGAAATAAAAACCCTAAACAAACCGAGAAACAACTTTCGAATCGTTCAAAGCAATCCAATCCACTAGCCATCGAAACAAGTGCCAAGGCGCCAAGCAAGGCCATCCTCCCTGTTCTGTGGCAAGGCGCTTGCATCAACGTTGCTTCGAGCAATCTGAAACGTCTTGACCGCTTCATAATTGCCTCCACATCAGGAAAGCACGCTCACATTGCACTCGATGGACAGTGCAGTAAGCGTCATCTTGCCAGCAGCAGGAAATGGCGAGAGAATGAACTTAGAAACGCCCAAGCAGTTTTGCGAAGTGCAAGGAAAAGCAATTATGTGTCACACAGTTGACGCGTTTCTGCAACACGACTGGATAACAGAGATCGTCGTAGTGTATCCCCCAGATAAACACGAAATGATGGTCGATACATTACGCTCCGCTTCCTTGCTGGAAAAAGTTACCCTCGTGCCTGGGGGTACGACGCGACATAGGTCGATATTCAACGGCATGGAGCACTTGGCTCAAGATCCTCCTGACATTGTAGTCATTCACGACGCCGTCCGACCCATCGTTCCAAAAAAGGCGAGTACGAACGCGCGCTTTTCCGTAAATATTTTTTGTAGCGCTGTGGAGCTTTATATAACTGCTCTTTTCGCAGGTTTTAGAGGAAGTGGTGCGCGAAGCGAAACTCCACGGCGGAGCAGGACCTGTTGTGCCCCTTGTGTCGACAGTTCTGAAGATCGGTAGCAAGGGATTTCTGGAAGAGTCACTGGATCGATCCAAATATGTTGCGAGTGAAACGCCGCAAGCATTTCAATACCCGTTGCTGCTGAAAGCGTATCAAAAGTGCACCGAGGAAGAATACAGCAGCGGCACCGAGTGCCTCGCGCTTTTGCAGAGGCACTGCGCAGTGGCGCCCAAACTAGTTCCGGGGACCAGCGACCTGTTTAAAGTTACCTACCAGAGAGACCTGTACGCCGCAGCTGGCGTAATTCAGAACATGTAGGACAACTCTGCTGCTCTAATTTTGCAGCGCCATTCGCATGGTCCCTTTGCACATGCCAGATGGCGAAAGCTACATGTTACATAGCCATGCAGCAGCTGCGCATTACTACATAAAAGGTGGTTGGTGAGGGTGGCAAGGTGATTACACTCAAACCTCGTTATAACGAAGTTCAAGGGGAGCCGTAATTATTTCGTTGTATCCATTATTTCGTTATATGAATTTTAAAAGTTTACGGCAATGTATGCTCATTTGGGCGCACAACTATAAGCATGCAAAGAAGGAAACCTCCTCGCAGCCTGCTGTACCGCTACTCGAGAACACTAGCGAAGGAAATTGAATAGAAGACAAATATTTTCCTTGCTGATTGCGCACACTGCCTATGTTATTCGGCAGCTAGAAAAAAGTCCATGATGCTGCTTTGTTTGGGACATCGGAAGCGAAAGACTTCCTTATCAGCGGTGGCCACCTCGTTGAAACGACGTAGAAGGTCAACCGCATCGAATGCCTGCGATGAAGCTGGCACGTCTAATGCGTGGGCATGGTAGACCACGGAGTCTTCGGCGTCGCTTGCGTTGGTTTGTGGTTTGTCGGGCGACATCTGCGACAATAGCATCGTCGGTGAGCTCCTTCGTAGTGACCGCGTCGGAACGCTGAGAGAGCCCATCTTCCTCGCCCCGCTACTCTGGTTGAGCCAGGAGGTTCGCTTGCTCGGCTGCACGTGGCGTGGCTGCACATGGCTATGAGGTCGACACGGAGTTTTAAAACAGCCAGGCCGAACTAGTGTCGAACTCCATGGAATACTTCACGCACCGTGGTAGGGTTTTTTTCCGTTTGGGAGACTAATATAGTTCGTTATATCGATTGACGGGTCAATTTTACTTCATTACAACAAGGTGTCAAATGCATGGTTTTCTATGGCAATTCAAAGGGGAATTGAATTTACTTCGTTACATCCATTATTTTGTTATATCCCGTTACGTTATAACGAGGCTTGAGTATACTATCAAAGCTACTGTGGCATATCGATTTTCGTTACAATAAATTTAATTGTCAGTTAGTATACACAAAAGGATGTTTGGCGAATTGGGGCCATTCCAACTTGATATTACTTTATTAGGTGCCCTAATTTTATTTCAGCTACAGTGGATGCTTGTTAAATGAAAGTTGCGGGACTGTTAAACAGCCTTTGCGGTGGCACAGTGGCTAAGGCGTAGTGTTTCCAAGCTCGTGGGTTCATTACCTATCTGCAGTAGCTGGTATGGGCGGACAAACCAAAATGTGCGCATGTGCAAGATTTTGCTGCACATTGAAGATCTGCAGGTGAACTAAATTAATCTGTAGCCGTCCACTGTGGGGCACCTCGTAGCACGGGAGCAGCATCGGTGTATAAAAGCAAAATTTGAACATTCTTTTTGCTTTGCTTGGCTTTTTTGACAAAACCTGTTGGGAAATAAAAATGTCACTAAACCGAGCTCCTGATAAATAAAACAGATATTACTGGCTTCTGGCACACTTTAGCGAAGTTGCCGTTTTAGCAATTGACAGCAGCATAAAAATGCGCAGTATAAAAAAAGCAAGTGGAAGTGACTGTTTTGCTATGACTCTTGCTTTCTCTTTTCAAAGGAGGCAAAAACCCTACTCATATACTTACTGCTTGGTGAAATCATGTGGGGTGACCAAACATCTCGGTTCCGAACATGTCCTGGGCGAAAAAAGGCTGAAATTGACGAAATCTTTCACTGAAGTCGAGTAGCTCTGCTTTTTGGCACACAGATTGGATTTTTGCAAGTGATATTTATGTTGGTTTTGTTTCCTCTTTAGGTATAAGCACCCTTGCAATTTACCGGATGTATAAAAATTTTGAAAGGCACCTCGGACCGCTCATGTGTTGTAATGTGAAAGCATTACATTAAATGTTGAGCAGTGTGGTGTTGGCAGTAGTGAATTGAGGTCGATTAAGAGGACCACTGGCTTATGCTCAGCAAAATAGCTTGAGAAGTAATTGTGTTCTCGTTATCGTCATAATCCTCTTTCCTTTGTGTCGTTTTCTCATATGTGGTAAATTATTGAGGTATGATAATCACCCCAGTTAGCCCAATGTAGGCATTGTAAGCGTAAACATGCTCTCTCACCTTTTTAGTTGGCATGCACAGGCTATTAGTGTATGTAGGCCTCAATACATATGCCTAACATGATTCTAAGCAAAGGCCACAACAATTAACCAGGTCCACCTTTCGTCAGCTGCAACCAAGGAGTGGCAATGGTGCATTGGGCAACCTCACCTTTCTCTTGTGATCTTTTACACTGTTGATCTGTGAAGTGTTGTGTATTGTCAAAGCCAGGAAATAATAATAGTAAAAAAAATTGGCTCTGGTGCAGAGGATGTGTGCTAAATTCGCATTCTGAAGGCTCAGAGTTTGAATCCCAGACCACAAAAGTTTCTTCCCTTGAATGTTATTCCACTTGCACTGTCTGCCATGTTTTTTAGGACCATTTTTTAGTCATGCTGACACCAGCCGAAACCCAGTGGGTAAAAGGACTAAACAGTAAAATAAAGTATGAAAATATTGCGTTACCACTTGCTTTTTCAGTGCATCATTGTTCTTACCCGCCGCAGTGGCTCAGTAGCTAAGGCGTTGCGCTGCTGTTGAGCACGAAGATGCAGGTTTGATTGCCGCGGCAGCCGCTTTTCTGATGAAGGCGTAAAGCCAAAACGCCCGTGTGTACGAGATTTCGGCGCACGTTAACGATCACCAGGTGTTCAAAATCAACCTGCAGCCCTCCACTATGGCGTGCCTCATCGCCTGTGTTTTGTCGGCGCGTTGAACCCTACAGTCAATCAATCAATCAGCAGCACTGTTCTTACATGTTCCCATATTTGCAAGCATTCTTTCAAATCAGCATGTTTAGTAATTTGCAGTTCATTCATTGTTATCGTGACCCATACAGCTTTTCTTAGTGCCTCATTTGTCTCACCCCTGCGATAACCTCAGTAATGTGATTAACATGAGGTTGCACATGAATGTGCTCGTGTACTATCGTGATTAATTGAAATACGAACGGTGCACGTAGTTCCGCATTCTAAGCAAGGGGCTGTGCCTGCACAGTAAGAATAAGTTGCCAGAGGGCTTTCCCTACCTTATGCTTGCTGTGCATACAAGGCCTGTTGCCAGGGGGTGCAACATGTACCGAAAACCCATGCACCGTTGTTCGTATTTAAATTTATCAGAGTAGTACCTGGAGTCAACACCACGAGTGACATTGGCAGAAGGCCAAGTTGAGCAAAATTTCACTTCAAATTTATCCTGAATGTGCAGCATGTACTTTCAAACAAACTGTGACATGACAGGTAGCTTCGTGAAATTCCTATCTAATCAATTGTTGACATTTGATTAATATGGCTCCGTAGCAGGCAACGTTACATTTGTTGGCATATGTGCAAACAGACATCTACTAGAAGTCACCTCACAGTGGCCGGCCAGCACAGAGAACCAGTCCAGCTCCACTCTACGCGTGCACAAATTGCACGCACAGCAGCTAGCTGGGTCTGTTCACATCACCCGCTTGATTGGCTGCAGCACCACTTCTACCTGACCATAATGGTTGTGCCGTTCGCAGTTTTATTTTGTGATTATCAGTTTGTGCTGGTTGCTCGCAGTGTGTCTGTGCATATTCAGGCATGACGTGGTGAACCTTGCAGTCCTTCCAGTGAAACCGTACAGAAGCGGTGTTTGCAGGAATTTGATATTTTCGGTGCAGTTGCCCTTTAACAGCAGACCGTCCAGAGCACAAAGTAGTCCGTTAGTGGTTGCAGTCATACTCTTTATTACATTGATTTGTTCTGCATTCCCATTGCAACCAGAACTGGCCATACACTTTGAAGCACAAGAGCACAACATGTGTTTAATACTAGTATTGCATCTGAGGGAATCCCCCCATACAGGAATGCAGAATGACAAGACATTGCCTACAGGCTTGCGAGCCAGGATTACAATATAAACTCTATGCACAAATAAAGCTCTGAAAACACCTGCACAAAAGTGTAAAGTCATAGTTAAAAATGTCCACAACAACTAGACAGTACGCTGACATTTCTATTCTCTACAGAGAAGACTACTCTTAAGGAGGGGGCCATACACATGCTTAAAATTCCTTTACGGTCACAAGTATAAACATATAAAAAACAATCACTTCACATGTGAGCCACAAAGTTTCTGTAAGAAAGCCGACACATTTCTTTTACGACAACACCCCTCCGCAATAGTGTTAAGTTGTTTTTAAGTTCGTTCCTATGCTCGTCCACATTCATGGCAGTAAGCTGATTATGCCTACAAATATTTACAGAAGTTATCCACAGCTCTACCTCCACTAAATTGTGGCAACTGCAAGCAGTCAAGCAAAGCTGATTGATGATTAAAGTTAGGATGCTGTAAAAATGGTACATGCACAATAAGTACGGCTCTACCTTATATAGCGCGGCAAAGCGTGAGCTTGAGCAAATACGCAGCGATATGTGCCAGGACACAAATGGTACTAGTACAGCACAATTGCATGCACAACCGCAGTTCAGTGTTTAAAAGGGCATGAACAAGCAATAGCACTCATCAAGCATTGGCACATACAGAGATCAGAGCTGGCATACATTCACACCGCTAGGCTCACAGTCACATGTCTCTTGCACCACTTGTTATGCAAAAGCAGCATAGCAGCAACTTTCCTGAACACAATTTAGTGTGCTAAAATAAACACGTCGTTAAATTCGAGACTACATAAAGTTGCCACTTGTGTACTTCGTAAAGATGCTTCATGCTGTAGCATGGGTGTCGGCAGGATTTTGTCTTGAGGGGGGCAACCCCGTTGCATTGTGGGGGAAGAGGGAGAAGGTGGGGGGAGACGGGGGGAAGTGCTGGTGGGGCACCACCTTGCCGACACCCGCGTAATGTAGTCTTGCCACTGTGCACACGTTGCGGAAAATGGCCGCACAGTGGACCCCCTAGTTACCGGTCCCCCAACCCAACACATTTCTTTCTTTCCGTGCATAGCTATGGCAGCTCCGGTATGAGGAGAGACCTTGCCTCTGCACAATCTGGGATGCTGCAGTTGTGTGCCAACAAACAGCATTCCCATGCACCAGACTCTGAATTAAAGAGTGCGCCTGAGGGGCGTCTCTCCCAGAAGCTCCCAGCCTCGCAGAGATCAACCTTCTGTGGCCTCAGATGCACTTCGTGTCATTTTTTTAGCAACCTCCTGGGGGAAACTCAAATTGCGGTTTGTAGGTGGCCGTTCAGGTTTCTTGGGCAATACTGGGGTTCCCTCTTTGCTGCCTTCCTTGACGGGGAGAGGGGGTTGTGGCTGGAACAAAAATGAAAGCTCTTTAGTGCATCTTGATGTTAGCTTATACCTTTCACACTTATGCCGTTGTGCTGCTGCATGCTGAGCTTCTTGAGTGCACACAAGAATTTGCCAGGCCTCGGCAATAAGGCTGCACAATGGTGGAAACATATCAGATACTATGGGGAAATTCTACGTGCACTAGACCATTACGGAGAAGGGCAAAGGTGAGATAGAGCAGCCTAGAAAAGATGTGCCCAAAAAAGAATAGGCAACTGCATCATGTACCAATGACCAATCTATCCCCTTTGAAAAATGCAAGCGAAGGATGGTTGATAGATGGGCAGAAGTAACACAAGGTAATAGTGTTAGTGTTTGCCACTTTAAAGGGCGTTAGAGTGGTAAACACCCTAAAAATGCGTGAAGTAAGGTACTGGACACACCGGCCACTAGCATGCCTAGCCTCCTTTCTATGACCGGAGGGGCTGCAGTCAGACAAATTACTTTCCGCATTCACAACAAGTTGAGGGGCCTGCGTCAATTCATGGAAATTTATACCACATTATTTTCTACTGCTTCACTACCTGTTTTATGTATTTTTATTTTTTAGTACCATATAATTATCAGGCACTCGGACATGAACACTCGGATGCTTTTTTTGTAGGCATGTTTCAGAAGCTCAATACACACTAAACCGAGGTCATTTGTGTTTGAAAATACACAGCTTGATGTGCAGTCAGTTTTTACTACTCATATTTATAACACAGTTCCAAATTAGATATTTGCACAGTTCTAGTAATGGGGACCTAATGCTCTCATACTACAATCTTCCACGCATCGCAGGCCATTTATCCTTCAGCCAGGGTATTCTGGTGAGGAAAGGAAACGAAGTGTGTAGCGAGTCCCCTCAAAGTTACGCACACAGCCAAATTAGGCAGGGCAGGAGAGGAACACTCGGGAGCTCACTCGATTCTTGGTCATGCCAGGAATGCTTAGGGAGGGCTTGCGGGCTGGCAGGGCCGGAGTGTCGTCAGTGAGGTTTGTGTAGTCGGCATACGCTTGCTTCTGGGGAAGGGGTGGCGGCCTGTCCACCTCTGGGGGCTCCGGGGAGCAGCTGAACGGGAACGAGGGGAAGCTCATGGCTGTGGCCAGGCTGGGGGTCGTTGCCCCTCCTGCAACAGGCATGGTCACGGGCATTTTTAAAATACACTGTCCACTCGTTATCTAAAGGAGCGCATCCAAGCTGCTTCAAAACTTGGACTCACGCCGCACAGCAGCGTGACTTCCCCAATCTACCGTCAACACAAGAATAACCAGAATTTGGCCACTGAATAATGCATTTGGAAGACCCAGAAAACTGTCATGATTGCCTGGCCTGTTACCTAGCCTGACTATTATTTTATTGGATTGTTTGACGAGTTGTTCTGCACATTAAACCGAAGGCCAATAAAAAAAAAATGCAAGAACAAATGCGCTAAAAAAAAAAGTGAAATGTCTAAGACTGAAAAAATAGATTCTCAAATGCAAGAACAAATGCGCTAAAAAAAAAGTGAAATGTCTAAGACTGAAAAAATAGATTCTCAACGCTAGGAATCCCTTGGGGTAGCGAAACGTATTCATATCCTAAATTTCATCATGAAGAATGAACTAAGCAAGCAGAAATATGCACAGAAAATGCAAATTTGCGTCCCTTGGGTGCACCTGCAGAAGTCCGTTACATGTTCTGTGTCTTAAAAAAAACACCCACCAACAATGCACAATGATTCCTCCACTCCTCGCGCAAGCTGCACAATAAAAGCAGTTTTTTCATCCACAATACTGACTATAGGCGGCTTTCCACGCGCCAGACCCGATTTGACTGCAAGTCACTTACTGTCCCGCAAGTGGTGCTGCCAACTTTGGTCTCTAATATGCTGAGTTATGCCACCTTCCTTGCAAGCCCACCCTCATCGCTGAAATATCACGCTGAACTGCATTGAGCAGATAAACGGCGCCACAGCCTGTTATGTGAAATCACTTCTCTGCACTTCCGACAGCTTTCACGTTAAGTGTTCCGGAACGTCTTTAATTTTTTTTATATAGATACGTTTCCAACGTAAGAAACATCTGGACGAGCGTGCGACGTTCGTTTCTTTTTGCAGTGGATCCCCAAGTGTCAGTACTGGAGAGTGGCCATCTAAGGTTGTGGAAGTAATGTTCTTGCGCCAGTCCCGTTTTTTTTTTTAAATATTCTCTAGTTTGTAGAAGAGAAGGGCGGCTGTCCTGCGATATCTGTCGTATCCTACTGCTCCAGCAGATAACAAGTGGCTTCTCCATACCACAAACCATAACTGCAGGATGTACTGAGATAGCAGCTAAGATGAAGCTGCATTAAATGACTCAAGTTCTGTGTGGGAGTGTGACTGCCATTTTGTGCCTTACACTGCTTTTACCTGCAATTTTTTTCAGTGTTTTGCAACAAAAGCTGCCAAGCTGACACCCCTCTTGCAAAATAATGGCACGCTAACACTAAAATAATCATCGTTACAGCTAACGTCATCACTTCAACCAAGAAGCTAAATGTGAACAATCACGACTGTCGCAATTGTCTTTGTTGATGCAGGGACAGTCAGCGCCATTGCACAGTATTCCCTTTATGGGTTGTGCAGAGTCACATCGGCTCTGATCTGGATAGTGGGGCCCACATGCGGGCAGTGCTTGTATGGTATCCATATAGCAAAACTTCACTTCTGGCCACAAACAACTCGCACAAAAACTTTGCAAAAGCAAAGAGGAAAGCACCACACGGTGACACCATGCTCATTAAGCATGCAGTGCCAAAAGTTGCCACCCAGAATCACCTTGAGATGGCGGTGTTGAAGGTGGGAGTCTGAACTGGCCACTGGATGGTCTGCTGTGCCTTTTCTCGGCCTCGGACCTCAAAGGCCGGTGGGGAGTGAGCTGGGCAGAGCACAAGCGAAAACACTCTTAAAATAAGGCACTACCTCAGAGGCCTCAAGGCTGCCTGCAAGTTTATCAAAGTAATATCATCAATGTGCACTGCAAAAAACTGGCAGTTATTGAGTGTATCCACAGCTCACATTGCCAACACCGTTTCTCATTTAACCTGAGATGCCATCTTGATTTTATTCGTGTTGCCTGTGGCAGAAAACTCAGAATGCGTGGCCATGCGCCTGCGAGAGACCGAGCCCACATTTAACCTACAGACGAGTCACTTTAACCAGAAAGCTCCTGGCACATCCCCTCCTACGGCCAAGAGAAATGTAAAGCCAAAACAAAAACAACTTTATAGAAAAAGCCGGCAATGTACATGATGACCCGGGAGGGGTAGGTTTTCTCGACTGAGTGCGGTGATGTTTTTTCAGTGCGTCTGACTTCCCGGTGCTGGTAGTTTTCTCCTAAAACGGAAGTACAAGAACTCCACAGTGGGATCGTGTAACAGAGACGCCAGTCTTAACACTAGGCTATTCTGCTACAAGGCTCCCGTTCGCCAGTGCGCTCGCCGTGCGCTGTGAACTCAATGCGCGAACCGCCTTGTTGGCTGTCATCCACTGCTTGAACTCCGAGGTAGGCACTCGCTGCACGGAGGTGGGGGGTGAACTCCCCGTCGTTTTAAACCTGGTCGTACTAGTAGGAATGGAAAAGTTGGGGCGTTGTTGTTAGAAGAAGTAGCCTTTGCAAGTTTTATTCTTGCATGACATGTTTTGAGAGCATCTGCACCGAAAGCTGTGCAGACAAGGAAGACACCTGATGGTGCTGGCTCATTAGGTGCAAGGGGGCCTCACAGAATTGTTCACAAAGAAATGTCATACCCAAAAGTGACTTCATCATCGATAGCGTTGCCGAAGGCGATCTGAAGGGAAATCTGCAGGGGTGGATGCCTGGACCTGTTGCAATTTACGACTCTGTTGCAACCTAACTTTCAGTCCATTAAAGGATGTGCTAATTGGTTTTTTTCTTACAAAAAATCAGAATGGCTGAAATTAAATTTTTCTTTAGTTTTCTCTTTTGTGTAACCAATAAATATATATTTTCCCTCGCATTTAATGACACATTAATTTTTCTGCCTGCACAGCAAAAGGTTACTGGCACAGATGTGCAAATATGCGAAACCTTGAGTACTTCACAAACAGTGCTTGCTATTCGATTCGCAGCGCAGTTTTACATACAGTTTGAAGTATTTGAAGTTTACGAACATTTGAGAATAATGAATAAGAAAGCATAAGTTGGCTCTGCCGCATGACCTGCAAACTTTCAAGCTTCACTGCATAGCATGCCCTTTGGAATTGGCTTTTTCGTACAACGTCAAAGCTGCACAAGAACGCCTAACACGTGTAAACCTTGTGTGAAACGAGTGTGTGCTTACGCTCTGGTGCATGCATGTTATAAGCCCATAAGAAATTCCCTGTCAATATAGCGGCATGAGTGAGAAATCAAGAGTTATTCAAGTTGAAAATTTAAAATTTGGGGGTTTAATGCACCGAAGCTACAGCTGGGCTTTGAATTGCTCCGCAGTGGAAGGTTCCAGATTAATGTTGGCCACCTGGGGATCTTTAGTGCACACCGAAATCTCGATTCATGGGCATTTTCGCTTTTCACCTCGTCTGAAAGGCAGCCATCATGGCTGGAACTTGTACATGAACACTTGGATGTGGTAAGTCCTGACTGTTTTTTTTTTTGTAGCTATGTTTTAGAAGCTCTATACACACTAAAGCAAAAATATCCATATTCAAAAATATTAGATTCAATTCACAATCAGTTGTTACCAATTGTGTTTCAAAATTTTCGATTCGATTTGCAGTCAGTTTTTGCTATCAGTTTTTGCACACCGCTACTCTGTGGGGAATAAAAACATAAATATATATAAAATAGACTGTTTTCGCCTAACTACATAACAAATTGCATATTGTGGAGTGCCACTGCAATGCACTAAAGCACTTCCATAGGGTGTCTTTGCCTACACCACTGCTACCACAACTACGTACCGTATTTTTGCGCGTATAACCTGCACCAAAAATGCGAAAATTTTAAGGATAAAGCAGAGGTGCGGATTGTATGCGAGGCATTGTCCTCAGTGAAGCTTCACAGCAATGCGCGTTGTGCCGTGCACCCCCTACAACAGCAATAGCGACTAAGCCAAAGCCACTCTTATCCCACTCACATTGTTAATTTTTCACACACAGCGCAACAATATAACCACCTGACAAAGAATATTGGGCAAGTCAGTTAAGGTTTTCCGTAAAGGAAAAGCGCCGCTCAAGAGTGTGAGTGCCAATACTCAAAAATACCATGAAAACACCGCTCCATACTATGATGATGACAGGTATGAGTTGGATTTTGTTTAGACTGAGGTGGTGGCTTTCGCCACCACACTGGATTTTTAGTGCCTAATTTAATGCAAACTGTTTTCAGGCCGCGTCCATAGGCCTGATGTTGCGGAGTGTCGAAGCGCAGCACATGACGAGGGCAGAAACACAGAAGACAACACACAAAGCGCTAACTTCCAACTTTAATGACAAAAAACCCAACCACCACATATATAGTGCACTTATCAGCCAACATGCCTCATTTGAATCAATCAGGATGTAGATGTAGACAACTGGACTGCTGACCTGTCGAGGATGCTATTGACAGTTTTGGTCTGTGCCCTTCCAGAACGATGCCGGTGTGTTGTGTGAAGGCCTTAGAACTACCGAGTTTTTACCTTAGGTCTACCTTCATTGATTGGGAAGGCAGGCCATACTTAAAAAGAAACAGGATCAACGTTGGCTCGTGCATAGCACCCATACTCGGTGATATTTGTACTTAGCTAAACTGGATACCAGCATAGCAAACTCCCTGGCAGGCACAAAAATCAGAAAGGTATTAGATTACCTGTTCCTCCGAGAGTCCACTGTTTATGAGCTCCAATCAGGTGTTGACAAAATTCTGGCTATGGTTTAGACAAAACTAGCACCCCTCGAAATTGCGTTTGAGCTACCTGTCCAGAATAGAATCCGCTTCCTTGACATTTGTTTTTCTTTTCATGGCAATCAGCTACGAACCTGGGGAGTGATAGGAAGCTGTTGCTTCCCTCTCACTCTGTCCATTCGAAACTTGTTAAAAGAGTTATCTGTGCTTTACCAATGCCCTTAAGTCTCGCGGGCATGAAATGGGCCCAAGCTTTGCAAAGCAGATGATCCGCTTCGTAGAAGCAGGGTACCCAACTCATGTCATGGTATTGGTGGCTGAGAGCATACTGGAAGTCACGCATGAAAGAACCTGCTGATGCGCAACTGCCAACGGAAAAATGCCAGGTGGCGGTGATCCCGTACCTGCATCGCTTGTCCCATAACCTCAAAAAGATGGCTTCTCGCTCCAACATAGAAGTTTTTTCTGCTCCCGAGAAGATAGGAAAGCTCAGCCGATTGACAAAGCCTAATAGCTCTGCGAAGTCTCATGCAAGACAAAAAACAGGAATAAATTTGTTGAGTGCACTGAGCGTGTTGTGCACCAGATACCGCTAGGTTGCAGCAAGTTTTTTGTGGGACAATCAGGCAGATGCCTGAACGAATGCTTAAATAGCTACAATTTTTGTAATCAGAATGGGGGCTTCTTTCTTGATTTACACTGCAAAACGTGTGGCGGTTCTCTTCCCCTCTTTGAGAAGTGTGCTGTTTTGGCCAAGCACTGTCATCCCCTTACACGTGAAATTTTGGAAGCGAAAACCATTGCTGACCTGGGTGAACGTTGCGTTTTGAAACCGTCGGTGGCTCTTGGGGCCAAAGAGTTAGGTTTTTTAAGGTCAAACCTGTGATTTTTTGTCTGGAGTGTCTGTATTTGGCGCATGCATTTCCTGCTTGCCCTTGCATGCCTCTGGCAACTTTCTGTCTGTGAAGGTTTTTATTGGTGTACTCGTATTCTGATACTTTTATCGTTTTATGACAATGTTATACTTTACACAGTTCTATTTGTGTCGTCGTGATATTGACTACGTCCTGGTTGGTTCAAATGAGGCATGTTGGCTGATAAGTGCACTGTATATGTGGTGGTTGGGTTTTTTGTCATTAACTTTGGAAGTTAGCGCTCTGTGTGTTGTCTTCTGTGTTTCTGTCCCTCGTCTTGTGCTGTGCTTCGACACTTCGCTATGTACTACCGTATTTACTCGCATAATCCTCGCATTTTTTTTTCGGAAAAGTCAATGCGAAGTTAGGGGTGCGAGAATTACGCGGGGAAAAAAAATACGGTGCACAGTGTTGCCAATTTGCCTTCTGCCAATTCCGCTAAATGCACCGGTCGTTTTTTGTATATGTAAGCTCAGTGTTGCCAACAGCAATTTCTTTTTATTTTATAATTTACAACGTAAACAGTATCCCGTCGATCAGTGATCCTTTGCTTTCTGGCGCGCGCCCTACCTCGTCGTCGTCATGTGCGTGCCCTACTTGTGAAGCTCGACAGTAACGCACGTTGAAGTCGGTGACGCCGAAGTGCCTGCCTGTGGCGCGGTTGCCGTGTTCGATCGCGTACTCTATCGCTTTCAATTTGAAAGCGGCAGTGTAGCTGGCGTTCTTCCCCATGGCAAAGCGGCACCAAGCACAAAACAAAGAGATCAAAAAGTTCTCAAAATGGCAGCGAGCTATCCACCACTGACGCAAGTGACTCACTCACTGCTGCTGCTCAACGACGGCGACACGACGACACGACAGCGGGCTGCGCGAACGTAGTCTAGTTGCGCGCACGCGAAACCGGCTCAAGTACAGTGTGAGTAGCGTGTTGGGGCGCCTGTTAAGGAGTAGCCATGCAGGTTGTTAGGGCGCCTGGATGGCCTTGGATACACTGCGCTCACCGCCGAACGGAGAGGCGGCGGGAGAGGGCGCGCGTTGGAGAGCACGTGCACCATGCGGGCTTCGCGAGCAGGCAACTTTCGCCGCTGCAAAGTTGGGAGTGCGAGGATTATGCGAGGAACCAAAAAATCCAAGTTTTGGTGGCTCACATTAGGGGTGCGAGGATTACGCGAGTAAATACGGTAACTCGCCCAAACCAATACTCTCTTGATGTTGCACAGTTTTATAAGTGGATTGTCAAGGCATGAAAGGCAATTCAGATGAGACGGTTCGCCAGAGTTTCCAGAAATGCTGCATTACAAACAGCACGGAAGAAACTGAAGAGGATATTGTTTATGACAGTGATGACTGCACCCCAAGTGGTATCTTTAGCGAGAGCAGTGACAATTAGTGATTGTGGCTTAGGCCATGCAGAAAATGTATTCAATATGCAAAATAAAGGTAGATTTTAAGCGTCAACAAACGTCATGTTGCTTTAGTAGCTTTTTTCCAGCCTTTCCTGTATAAAATGTGTGAGCAATACGCAGGGATATTTATTTTTTTCTATTTGGGGAGTGAAAGTGGGGGTGCGGATTATACGTGCGAAAATATGGCATGACCACTGCTGCTCCAATCTCTGCCATTACCACTACTGCTACCGCCGCTACCCTACTAGTACTGCTACTGTTACTATTACCACCAACATTAAGGCTAACACCACTGCTATATTCAAAATTAAAAGTGAGCTTTAGCCCACCACAGCAAACACCCTTGGCTATTAAGCGTGCCGTAGTGAAGGGCTACGGATTAATTTAGACCACCTGGGGATCTTTGATCAGTGCTGAAATTTCAACACATGAACTTTTGTTTTTCGCCTCCTTTGTAAAGACAGCTGCCACAGCAGAGAATCGAACCAACGATTTTGTGTTTAAAAGTGCAGTGCCTTAGCCACTGAACCACCATGGCAAGTGGGGCCGCTTTACCGTTACTCTGCACCTTGCTGCGAATTTCTGTAATGAAGACATTGTAAGTTTGCATATTTTGTGCCATTACCTTTCACTCAGTTAATAAAATGCCAGTTTAAAGCGGTGCATCGTGAGAGGGTGGCTGAAAAGTAAGTTGTTATATTCCCCCCCCCCCTTCCCCCCCCCCAAAAGGAAGGGGGGGGGGGGGGGGCAAGTTTTTGTGGGTTTCGTGTTCAAACCCCCCCCCCCCCCCCCCCCCCCCCTTTCCATGCAGCCTCTTGTCACCACACAACCGGCTGTGTTTTTAGCAAAAGATAGCAGCCTTAACATCTCCACCAAGGGTTGCGTGTGGATTTATACAAAGGTTAGCCCCTTTGTGTAACTCATGTTTTGAAAAAGTGTTTTTAAAGACAATAAGAAAACTCTTGACTAGAATGTCGCAACCAATGCACTGCAAAAAGTTCACCCTTGTTCATATCTGCATGAAGCTCGGAGGAAGTTCGTGAAAACAGGGCATGCAGTGGCGGTGACAGTGGGCCCACGCTTGCCTGTTCATTCAGCTCAATGATGGGTGCCTCCGAGCCGCCTTTGTCCGTGGCCAGCGGCAGGTCGTACCACTGCGACTGCGACTTCTCCTCGTGCTGGGAGCTGAGCGATGCGGCCGAGTTGCGCCGCAGGGTGAGCCCCGTGCTGTCGCGGCTTTTCTTGCCCCCCTTGAGGGGCGAGACAACCGAGTTCTGCTTCACGAAAGACGGCATCAGTGGCCTAGGTGCGTTCTGGGGCTTCCCAGGCACACTTGGCAAGCTGAAAAAGGCCCAGGCAGCAACAGTGAAGTGCTTGCATGGCTGGCACATGCCAACATGGAAGCTCACGAAGAAATAGCTGGCTGGTCTAAATGAATAATAAAGTGTGCAACCAAACACAAACACGTTGACTGTTGCAATGAACTACCAGCATGGAGTCGTCTTTACTGAAATTGAAAGACTGCAGCCTCTCATGCCAATGCTCGTGTCAATTTGAATGCTAATTTATTCAAATAAGTCGTCTAATGAGGAAAACAGGAGAAAGAGCGTTGATTCACCAACTACTTCCCCACACTTGTGCATAATGCATACAACTTGCACGACTGGCCAATGCCAACCAAATTAACTGACTGGAAGCTGCTGTGTTTAAAATTTAAACTGACATTGCAGTGTGGTGATACGGTGATTACCAAATGGCTGCAGTGCAATAACGTGGGGAAACAAACCGGAACGAGACGTGAACACTACCAGCAGCATAACAAGCAGCGGGGATGCCGCGCATCTCTTGAGTGGCTCTTGTAACAGTGTGAAAGCTTTTGTAATCGAAACAATTATGATTACGAACAAATCTCGCAAGCCGTTTTTATCATAAGGAACTGGGGGTTCAGGTGAGCTTAGGTCACCCAATTCTAGTTACTTTCAATGCCTAAAGCAAGAACAAAGCCGATGGCTACGCCTACGTGACACACTGATATGCCCTACTAGGCTTTACTAGCTTTGATAAGTGACTCAAAAGTTTCATTTTCTTCACTGCCTGTTTCTGACTATTCCCCCAAGTATCTAACAAGGCATTATTATAGCAGAATAAGCAGGTAATTCAAAATCCACCTCTTTAAACACTAAGTCCTGAGTGATGGCAGCAATGTTTCCCATTAAACAAATTTTGTAGTGAGGTATGAGCTGCCAGATCTTCAGAATGAAACAAGGTTGTATGTTGTCTTCATGGAACCTCTGGTAGCTTTAGAGTACCCATTTTAAGGCACCAGGCACCAATTTATGGCCTCTTTCATGTAGTTCATGTAGCATTAAGATTGTTAGACTGGCACATGCTTGCATTATTACTCTAGGTCAGGGGTCAGCAACCTGCGGCCCGCGGGGCACTATTGTGCGGCCCCAAGCACACTGTCATAACTTTCCCGCCCTCCCTCTGTCGCTTCCCTTCTGAAGGCCGACACGCCAGTTTTGACCTCAAATGGGGTTAGATGGAAGACAAGAACGGAGGATTGATCGCGTCCAGTTAGCATTGCCCCCCATCTTCACACTTGGCCAGATCCTGCAAAGCTCCCCTCCCCACCCTCACCTGATTTGCCATCTGGCGCTCCGTCGTATCAGCTACATCTCAAAAGGTTCTCTCCCCCCCCCAGTACCACATAAAATGCAACACACTACACAATTCCACTACTCCTGCACTACTGTTTTATTTAAACATCCCGTATCACTTGAGCAAAACAAGGAAACTACTGAATAAAAGAGGCCCAGAAGCTTTGTTTGCAAGCTTCAGCAAGTTTGACACTTTCGATACATGTGAAGAATACTTTTACAAGTTACAATGGCAACAAACCCCTAAAAAGCGATCTAGATATTTCGATATCACCTACTGAATTTGCAAGACCAGGGCACCTAAATATATGAAAATATATTTCAGGAAAATAGTTACCATTAAGTGTTCACATACTAATTGTTTACAACTACGCAACACTTTTCTGATGGAGGCGAAAAGCAAAAACGCCCGTGTGTACGAGATTTCGGCGCACGTAAAAGATCCCCAGGTGGTCAAAATTAATCCGTAGCCTTCCACTACGGCGCGCTTCATTGCCTGCATTGAGTCGGCACGTTAAACCCTACAATCAAACAACAACCATGCAACAGAATAAAATCCCATTTGCACTGGTTAAAAGGTGATCTGGAGAAACTGTTTGACTTCTAAATACACAGACATCATTGTCAGGTGCAAACAATTATTGCGAACAATATTCCTGCTGCAGGTATATAAATACATTATGTACCATCTGGCATAGAGCCTAAGATCTGGCGTCAGAACACATAACTGTAGTGACAAATGTTGTGGCCAGTTACTAACTTTTGTGCCATGCTGTACATACCACGTTGCACACTTTTGAAATCAATAAGTTTTCCATTAACCATAGCTTATGTCAGTATTACGAAGCTTAAAGTTTTATCTTCATGCACAAGCACCACAACACTCAGCAACACTTTAGCAGTGCAATCACATCTGCAAAAGCATAACAGTAGGTATCCTCAAGTCACAATACGTGAAACTTGCATGGGCCAAGTGAACAATCTAAACACACTGGCCTTTTCAAATTGCGTGCAGCAGCTTATGTCACCTAGACATCACCCACCGTTTCTACCAGCTAAACTCCTGTAGATGCTCAGCTTTACCTCAGCTACAGCATCAAAGCTAACTTAAAAATTCTGGGTCAACTGCTTATGCATGCAAACTGCATAGCAAGCCTTGCATGATTGCCTTCGCATTACTGGATAGATGTTTAAAAACACTACCCAATACCCACTACATAAAGTCACATCTGAGAGTGGTCTTGCACAGAGAACACTGGATTCTGCCAAAAAAAGAAAGAGGTAAATGAGCAATACCTGGACACAGAGGCCGTCTTTTTGTTACTGCTATAAACAAAAAGAGGGGGAGGGTCGGGGGCAAGAAATGTGTTAGTGAAGTTTAAGGCAGCACAGTTTTTTGTTAAAAGTGCACATAATAATGCCAGCTCCCCTGCCCCGTGAACGACACTTATGCATCTAGGCAGAAATGTTATAGTCAACAAACTTCTCAACAAGAAATGTGCCAGCAGGTATCAAGCACTGTGACGAGCACTATGTTATATAGCTGTGAGCTTGCATGTTTGGGCCTGTGTGCGAGTATGTGGCAGACACAGCGAATAAGTGAGGTCATGGTGTCACCTACTGCCGGGCTGAAGCTGCTGTCGGTGGATGGAGGGAAGTAATGTTCACATCACACACACTGCGCTGCCACCACCACTCCAGCATGTGGCTACACTTCCACACAACAAAAAAGACAACCAAGAAAATGATAATGAAATGTCACCTGTTGATTGAAGTTATGGCTGCGTGCTCGCAGAAATTCATCCTTCCTAAATATGGCACACTTATGCCCTTAGGTATCGTCATCGGAGCGTGCTACAAAAGGTGCTGGTGGCACTCACACTGCTGCGCTCACCCATCTTTAGTATCCTCTTAGATGTCACACACACAAGAAACTCTATCAGGCATCTCGAGTAAAACTAAACCTCGAGTTTGAAGAAGGCTGGCATATGTGTTTTAAAGTAGTATGTTGTAATAACAGGTGTCTTGAAAAGGCTATCCTCTTTTCTTTTTTTTTTAAGTTTGCAGCTATATGCTTACACTTTATTCACTTGACACCCAATCTTTACGCCCCAAAAAATGATAAAAGCGGGTGTGCATGCTACATTGGTCACAACTGTGCCCACTTGATGCATAGTGATCTGTTTATGCAAAACTTGGATGTGCTTGACTGCCCGCCTTTTAGCTTGAGCAGAGCAGCTGCCTGAATCAAGTGTTTTGGCATCTAGACTACAGGTTGCACTATCCCCGCATGACAAATTTCTATTCAAACAGCCGAAAATTTGAAATGCTCTTAATGCCTCCTTTTGGCAGCAGCAAGCCAAAGGTCCCATCAGATGATGCTACTCTGCTATTACTATTCCTAGTGCATGCAGCGAAAGCTGCGTACCATGCGGATGTGTACCATGTGTACCATGTGGCTGTCTGTCTGTGTGTAAAGAAGGGGGCCTTTCATAATTGCAGCCCCCTATTCCCAAGAAGGCAAAGCACCGTTTTACTGGGCACGCAACATAAAGACGCTTTTCCATATTGCAATCTTCTTCCCTGCTGGCAAAAAACATTCCCTTTCATAAAAATAACTGGGCGACTAGACTAGGCAGCCTGCCGGCCAAACTGGTTGCTTTAATGCTTAAAGGAGCCATGAAGAGAAAACACAAGTTTGGTTCACTCAAAAGATTGCCTCGTTAGAATCATACTGACACCACTTTTAACGTAAACTTCGGTCAAATAAGCTACATAATTATGAAAAAAGGAAATGGCCATGCGACCCACCAGCTCATTTCCCGCAACTGAACCTATGATGTCACATGAGCTCAGCTCTGCGATTGGCGGAGGCCGGCAGAAGCAGACGCAAATTAGGTAGAGCTTACTAACTAGCCGAACGAGCGATTTGCGCGTAAATTTAGGGCGCATTCTTTACAAAGGAATAAGAATGATGGGACAAACAGTGGAAGTTACGAAAGCACATGTAAACATAGAAGTACTGATGCGTACTGCTGTTCGTACTGCGCACAGCATGCTTGATTTAGCTGCACAGCACTACGGGGCTTGGGGTTGTCTCAGACGACACTGGCCGATTGACGCAAGCAACGGTGTCTTACGTGACCACATTTATCGAGCGAGCACTGTTTCAGGGAACGAATATTTTCTCCCAGAACAAAAATAAGCCACGTTTAAATACGGGCAAAAACAAACCAAACGCTTGCCACGGTATGGTGGCGCCATCTATGTTCGGGAAACGTAAAGAAACGCGGGAACAAACCAACACCGCTATACAGGGTGGAGACAACCTTTCAACGGTCCCGTGCCGCCGCGATTGGGCCAACGTGCTCATTGCGTTGTTCTTTTCGTTTCCCACGAGACCTAGCAACGCGAAACAGGCAATATGATTCAAAATTCTTTAGTAAACCGCTTTGCGGCGATAATTTTAGAGCGGTTTTGACACAATGACTTGCTTCGGCGGCGAGCGAGCGACCCAAAATGGCGGCGCCAGCGTATACTTGTCTCGACCCTGTACGGCGGATGCGTGAATGAAGGTATTCTAGGCTGCAGAGCGGTCGGTTCCTGTGATGTCATTGCAGACCCCGAACACAAACGATTTAGCGGGAAAATCAAAATTTTAACCTAAATTGTTTAATTTCTCAGTGAATAAAGCATCGTTTGTATCCGGCCAAGCGCTGGGGGCACTATAAAACACGAAATCTTTCGAATAAAACCAACTTGCATTTTCTCTTCATGGCTCCTTTAATACATCTTGATACGCAGCGCTACATTTCAGTATGGTTGCGAGCTGTGATGCCCGTTTGAAAGTCCCACCAAGTAAATTCCCCCCAAATTTGAGCAGGTTTATGCTGTGAAGCGCTGCTCTTTACACACCAGGAAATAGGTGACCAGGCAAAGGTCACCAGGCAATAGGTGACCTTTGTGTTATCAGTATCTGAGAAAATCTGCGACTGTCTATGCCTTACAAGTTCTTTCACCAACAGAAACCTAATTGTAAGCAAGAAAGAAAGGCCAGATAGCTTATTCGATAAAGAATCTTGAGAACCGAGACGCATCAGTAGAACAAAATTATGTTTTGATTCCAGAACTTGCCTTTGAATTCGGCACAAAAGTGGAAAAATATAGTACTTGGAAACATATGGTAAAACCAGCTTGAAGGGTTTTTTAAAATCAAGACGTCAGGTAACACTGTGCCAAGCACAAAGTTTGATTGAATAAAATAAGCAAACTAAGCGATAAAAACACTCTCAATAACCCTGAACTACTATAATGCAATATAAAACGATAACTATTTAGTGCAACCTTTCAGAATAAACGCCAACTAGCCACTTTTCTTGCTATACTTTGCCTTTTTAAATGAAGTGCCTCGAAACTGCATGCTTGCCTGGAAAACACTTTGTTCCTCGTACATCATGCCTTTTTAAAACCATGACAAGGTTTTAGTGTACAATACCAGACAAAATTTATGTTTCCTAATAAGCACTACATATTCCTGCAAATTCTTACATGCAGTACATCACTGGCAGAATTAAAAAAAAAAAGGGCCCATCTCCCCGCGAGGGGGACTCGAGTAAATGCGTCGCACAGGGGGTGGGTGTATTGCGTTAACGTTTAATGTTTGGGGAGTTGGTGGTAGTGAATGCGTTGTATCAGCAGCTTCTTGACGTAGTTTGAATGAGTCAAGGATATAAGGCGCGTTCGTAGCCTTTCATTCTGTGTCAGTTTTGTGGCGCAGTGGGAAGAGCACCATGTACCCCGTGTTCCGCCCACAGGTGGTGAATGCGTTGTATCAGCAGCTTCTTGACGTAGTTTGAATGAGTCAAGGATATAAGGCGCGTTCGTAGCCTTCCATTCTGTGTCGGCTTTGTGGCGCAGTGGGTAGAGCACCATGTACCTTGCGTTCCGCCTGTAGGGTCGTGGGATCGAAACCAGGCGCCGGTAAGTATTATTTTTTTATATAGTGTAGGGGGAGGGGTGCGGACCTGTTGTTGAGAGCGAGGAGGGTAGCGTGATGCGAGAGAGGAGGAGTGGGGGAGAGGGCGCACCTGGAACGGCTGTTGCGGACGCCGAGGCACGCCGACAATGCCGGGTGACATTGTGAGTTAAAGAAATGCTCTGCATTTAAAAATTGTAGGTATTTCAGACTGCGAAATTAATTGTCTGATAGCCCATAAGCATTGTTTTCAGGGGCTCGTCTCTTCGCATACACCTCTACATATGTTTGCCATACAGACCCTAGGGCCTTTTGTTAAATAACCCATACGGCCTATGTCTACCTTTGAAGCGCACCGTGTCACGCATTGTGGAACGGCAGACAGATTCCTGGAGGATTCACCAAAGAATGCTTAAGCATAGCATTAAAAATAGAAAAAAAGAAAGACAAAGTGCGAATGACATAGCTAGTCTGGGGCATGTGAACATCAGCAGCAAAATCAGAAACCTGCCCTGTTTGGGCCCTTCTTACCTGTCTGGTGCAAAGACAGAGCTGTCAGTACGCTCTGTTCGTGAGGCTGGAGTAAGCGGGGGCATAACCTTGTACCGCCTGATAAGGATAGGGTGTTCATTGAGCTCTGGAGGAGGGGCCTGGGGGAGGGGTGAAAAGGACAAGCATCAGTCGGCAAACTTCCATGGACAAAAGCATTCAATCTAAGAACCATTTACTTTGTACCTTGGGTACACAGTGCCTTGCACAGTGTGTCGCCATAATTAGGTGTTCCAGGGGCAGTGCTGAAAGTACCTAAAGGGCAACCACGTAACCACAATGCCTGGTCACATCTCAGGCATGTGAGCGACCCATAAAACCATATTGGGAATTCCGTAGCTGCTCCTGCGCTTCGACTTCCCCCTGACACAGACTATGACAACTTCGTTCATTTTAAAAGTCCCCTGGTGGCCGTATGGTTTCAGCCAAAGCATTGCTACAGCATGTGTTTGCTGATGGTTACAAACAGTCTTAGAGAGTTTGCTTTGTTTAGCATTGTTCAAGCTGGGACAGTACTGCACCACTTTTGACTGCCAAGCAGTATACCTTTACCACCCAAGAGATCTGTTGTGACCGTCGGTGTCAATAGAAAACTCCCGTGAACAAATAAAACAAATTACTGGCCCCGCCAGGAATAGAACCTGGACCCGTAACGAAGCGACAGCCCGGTGTCTTACCGAATAAGCTAAGCCCCACACGAGTAGACGGGAAGACAGACAGTGCACTCAAACAAGCACAGCGGCGGGTCTACCACCTGTGCTCGTTCAAGGCCCTCGTGTTAAAGTGCACACAGCGTAATGTACGATAACACTGTTTATGCCGTTTGGATTAGCGGCGGACGTAACAGCGTCTGGGGAGGGGTGACGGTAATGCATGAAACAAGAGTGAGGGGGAGGCAGTGAAAGAGAATACAATAGCCGTGCGTGCCGCCCTCCTCCTCATACTTCGCGAGACACTCCTCTCCGCTTTCTTTCTGCCATCGCTGTTTCTTTCTGCCATCGCTGTTGCGCTCGGTCGCCTCCGGTTTCACTCTTTCTAAAACCGCATGCGTGAATTCAAATGACGTAGCATGGGCAATCACTGCGGGTGTCGTTTACAGCTTCGCAGTCCCACCTACAAGCTTGAAATGGAGCCAATTTTTTTTACTGAGGCACAATTTTTAAATGCCACTCTCCCTATAGCTGCAACTTGCTGTTTTGATTGAGCACAACAGCACAAATTTTTAGTGTTTTAATGAATACACGAGGAAATACCTCTGGCAAATCAGGACACTCAAACCTGTCAGAATGACTGAGATTTTTAAATAAATTCTGTTAAAACATAATAAGTACTCACCCCTAAAAGAATTTTCACACTTCAAATTGAGCCAAAACAATCCAAACATCGATATGTTCAGAAACTAAAAACTCCAACGTTTGGGATGTCAGAAATAAAAAAAGTTGGAGATATCCGGCCATGTTGCAAAATTTGTTTTATTTGGCTTCTATTCTTTCCCCTAATGCTTCAGAAGTGCCTAGAATGTTTGACTCTTAACAAGTGCATTTTTAATCTTCTTGCGCAACAGCATATGCATGACACTTCCCAGCTAGAATTACAATTCTTTCCATGTTGCAGTGCAGGCAAATTTCGGAACCTGTAGCACTGTAAAAATTGAATGCTCGGTTCAACATGGTCCTTTACTTCAAGTTCACTGGATCTCCCAACTTTTTTGTGTCCAGTTGAAAAGATTGATTGATTGTAGGGTTTAACGCGCTGACGCAATTCAGGCGATGAGGCGCGCTGTAGTGGAGGGCTCCGGGTTAATTTTGACCACCTGGGGATCTTTAACGTGCGCCGAAATCTCGCACACACGGGTGTTCTTGCTTTTCGCCTCCATCAGAAAAGTGGCCGCCGCGGCCGGGAATCTCCAGTTAAAAAGAAAAAGAGAGAAGAAATGAATGGGGTGTGTGATGTTAGATGTACACCTGGTCAATGAAAAGATGAAACCAGTGATCAATTCCTTCACGAATGTTAAACTCACACAATACGACGTGGTTCTGTGACGATACTTTCCTTTCATCTATCTTTTAAAGTGAGATTCTCGTAAATTACGATAATAAAAATCAGGAAATCTAAGTGGTTTGTGCGTCTTATCAAAGAAGCCCCCCCAAAAAAAAGGCTCAATTAGGTGGCGACAAACAACTCTTTTGTCTTATGTTCTCCAGTTCTCAAAACCTCCTGAAAGCAGAAATATTTGGGTGACAAACAAGGTTGGTTCTATGAGAACTCATGTTTAGTTGAGCTTCTATGGTTCTCTATTTTCATGACTGGATGCAACAGCCAAGTTCAAATTTTCGTTATTCCTAGTCCCCGCTAATGAAATTGCATGTGCATGAGCCAACCAATAAGCAACAACTGCAAATGTGGCAGGCCTTCGTATTCTTATGGCTACACAATGCCGGAAGCTTTACATAGTGTGTTTGCGATAAGGTGTCTTTTCATATGTGGGTTTTGCAGACAATTTTGCCGACGACAGGCTCGCGACGATAAATATACCGAATGGATTCCCAACCATACAGACAAACCCCAACGCCAACAATACCTATTCAAACGGCATATTAGATACAACGATGCAAAAGTTTGGTATGGTCAACTTCACCATGGTTTCTTTAGCAAAATAAAACCACTCATTACAACGATTTTATTGCCTGTTATTGGTTATAAAAATTTGGTACAACTAGAGTGCGCGAATTTGAAAGGGAAAGAATGCACGAAACTAGAGAAATATTCGACTTCGTTATGACTCAAACTTCTCAGTGCATTCATCATGCTTGTGCTTCGAAAGACCCCATTTTTCTGGATTGTAGCAAACAAAACTTACTGCTTTTTATTTTATCTTCACTATAACACAGAGTATGTTTGAATATACACTGTTATTTGCTGTATCATTAATTAAATCACTTTATGCTTGTGGGGACCCTTGTTTCCCTATGCCTCGCCTGCACATGTTTTTGCGAGCTGGGAGCCGCCATTTTGGGCAGCCGGCGCGTCACGTCAGTCGTGACCTCTTCGTGACCCCGTGTGCGCGCCGAACCGGCTCGCCGCGAACGTGTGCACTAGGGCGCGGGGGAAGGAGGACCAGTTTGCCACCTTCCTTCGCGCCACCCTCTCCCCGACCTGGGGAAGATCTCCTCTCCCCTCCGAGCTGACCTGCGGGACGAACGGGCGCTCCGCCGGGGAGTCGACTGGGCGATTTGGTCGGAGTCGGCTGGCTCGGCAGTGCCTACGCTGAATGCCCCGATGACGGTGAACCCAGTTGGCTCCACGGACTCTGCCGAGAGATTCTGCCCTGATCGGTCGCCACGGGATGCCTCCCCTGCTCCCGCGGCCGTGACGACAGGTCTGAGTCCAGCGGCTTGAGCGAGCGACAGGAGCCACTGTCTCCCCGCGAGCGATAGTCGTGTTGTCTGGTATATGCCCTGTATCTGCCAGGCAATAAAGCCTCATTTTGGATTGCTGGAGCCTGTCTACCGCATGTGAGTACCCGAACCCGTGCGTGAGTCTTCGGATTCCGCAGGGCTAGTGTACGGCGCGTAGCGTTCTCTAGCGAAGCTAGCCGGGGTCCTCTGCTATCCCGTACGTCAGCCCACAATGCTTACCTTGGCTTTTTCTACTAAGTTCATTAAAATAATTATTGGCACAATATTGTAATGTATTTTTCTGTCAGTTCAGCATTAGCAATGTCAAATCAGCTCATACATAATATGCACGCTACGAATTCTTGATAAGTAGCCAATAAATTACTTTATAGGTAAAACTATTCCAGCAAGCAGTGGTTTGTGTGCAACCAGCCTAGACACTCATCTAAAGCCAGCCATACAGAGAAACCAGCCTCCTTGCCCTCCGTGTATAAAGTTGCTGTCCAAATACAAGAGCAAGTTATGTGACCATGCAACAGATCAAAGGCAATCCAAAACATACAAATACATACTTCCAACTAATTGATCGAAGATAGTAGCAGGGTTTAAACAAGCCGCAAAAAGCCTGCTTACTGCTTTGCCATAGGTTTCTTCAATGTGAGCCTTGAGCTTTAGATATTTCTCTTGCATGTGCGAGTGATACGGCTGAAGGCTCTCAGGGGCTTTGTCTCTGTGAATTTCTATGCCGGCTTCCAAAATTGGTATCTGCAAGAAAAACAAAAATTCAGTGCAAACATCCGTGAACCTGCACACGTAAAAATTGTCAGAAGTGGTGATTCGCTAACCATTTTATCATATTTGTTGGTTAACCTCTTCAATTAAAAATATAAAAGGCTGTAAGTCCAGATTTCTACCACATCAGACCACAGCAACATGTGGTTGCAACATGAAAAAGGCTGGCAGCATGTTCTCCCAGATGTTATCTGCACGGTTACGCAGAAGGCATGACACGCTGGCTTTTGTCCTTTTAACAGCAGAGCTGCTTAGGCCGACACAAATTCGTCCGGCGTACCCAAAAACCTCGAAGCCACAAGAAAAATTGTGGTTTCGGGAGGTCCCAGGAATCAAACGCGGGACCTTTACATCGTGACACTGGCAACCTAACCACTGGGCCACCCCAAAGGCCTGAGGAGTATGAGGTTAGCAGTGGGGGAAAACAATAACATGTGCAGCCAATTGGAAGGGAAAAAAAAAATTGCTTCCTGTGGTCAGAATTGAACCTGGGTCCCTCATGTCATGAAACCGGTGTCTATCCAATTGAGCTATCATCGCACTGCAGGCGCACAGCTTTTCCTCTGGGTTAGTAGCATGGGTGTTGGCTTCAGACTTGGCCGTGGGTTCTAGCGCATGCTAACATGGTCCACTTTGGGAAAGATGTGAAAGCCTGCGGACGAAACAATCCGGGCCTGCCAGTCATGAAGAACTTTCAGCGGCACGTTCGGGAATAAATGTGAAGTGATGACATATGGAGCGGAAATATGGTGCCTTACTAAGCAACTTGAAAGCAAACTTAACTTGGCTCAACAGCCATGGAACAAATAATGATCGGAGTAACACTTAGACACAGGAAACGAGCTTCCTGGATCAGCGAACAAACTAGAGTAGAAGATATCATAGTTCAAATAGTAACGAAAAAGAAATGGACTTAGGCGAAATGACAACCGGTGGACTACCAGGGTGACAGAGCGGGCACTGCAAGACTGGTCTAGAAGAAGGGGCAGGCCGATTACTCGATGAAGGGATGAAATAAGGAATTTCAGAGGCAAAGAATGGGCTCGAGCAGCACGGGACAAAAGCGGTTGGAGGTCGATGGGAGAGGCCTTCGTCCTGCAGTGGACCTAGCGGGCTGCTGCTGATGACAATGATGCAACAGCGGGGCCCATACGAGGGGAGAGGGGTCGCCAGGGGTGCCGAGGGCTGCTGTTTCTCCAGCCTAGCATCACTAGTGCAAGCTACACCAATTTTTCGTACTCTCTCCACTTTTGTGTAACAGCCAACAATGTTCTTTTTGCCAAGAAATAAATAATTTAGGCTGGCATTTCTCCCTGCCATTCCCATTTCATTTTTCCATTACATTCAAGCACCCGCCACAAACTGCCTAGAGCAAGCCGGTGCCCGACTTCAATCGATCGCTGCTGCCTTCCTGAAAGCCTGTTCTCATCAGGTTTCACTTGTGTCGCAAAAATCGGAAGCCAACTGTATGTGAACCTCAAGCTTCCAAGCAAGTGCTAGCAGCTGTCAGGCAGGATGCGTAGAAAGTACATGTGCGAGTTTGTGGCCGCCACGTTCTGGTAACCACCCCACTGCGTTACTAATCTCTGACTTCAGCTGCTGGCTGTTGTACTACACACATACATATAAATGCTAGAACCTATGGACGTGTGCCCTTCCTTGGAAAAAGTTTTGCGGACCCCCACGCGGAGACTCTCACGTCCACACACATGCACCTTCTCTGCACTTGTTCCACAAGGTGAGGTATTTCAACAACACCAAAACTGAAACAAAACCTGCTGTCCACGATGACGCTCTTATTTCAGTCATAAAGTTCACAAGCTGAGGTTTGTTTATTTAAAAAAAATGCATGACCAGCAAAAGTTCCTGCTTAAATTTACGTGTCCCTGCTGCCTTAGTGTGTATCAGAAAAAAAACACTTAGGCGAGCTCCACCAATCCCATTTCGCCACGCATTTGCGATTTGTGAAGTCAGAAATTGTAGTGCGGGAAAGTGTATGCTGCGTCAACACCTGTTTTTATGCTTTTGGCATTTTTTAAGTTTAAAAGCAACTTCTGCTGCTGTGAGTGGTAAACTTGTATTCATGATACTCTAACCTACCCAAATAGCCAACTTGGTAGAGTGCCTTTTAAAGTACCTCGCTACATATTCAGAGACACAAAATATTTCGGAAGAATTCCCATCTTACCTGACACGCAATCAGCTCTTTCAGCCTGCTGATCCCATCAGACTCCGATCTGTTTGCCTCTAGGAATTCAGGAGTGAAGAATGCCTGAAAACAAATTCATGTAGGACATTGCTTCATTTAGTCAACCATCAGAAAATCGATTTCACACATGGCTCAATAGTAGTATAACAATACACGACTCCTAGGGCAGTGAGAATATAATACCCATGTGAATAACACAATATTCAATTCAGCTATGAATCGAATAGCACTACTAAAATATTCTGAATAAATTTTTGAAATAGTATTTTGAATTTCAAAAACATGCATTGGCACTCTCTGCTGTGGGCGGCAGGCTTTCCCACCCTGCTCCAGTGACGTGCAGCTAAACGGCAAGAACAAGGTGCTTCTGAGCAGCGACTCTTATCTCCTACTTGGCATCAGGCCAACTCCACTCTCCGGCTTCTCTTTTTGCATCCTGATAACGTGGTGGCGCTCAAGCTGTCCCAGTAAACGCTTTCTATATAAGAAAGCACAGCTTCGTATTGTCATAGTCCGCCAGCCCCCGGTTTTCTGATTGAATGATATGTAATGGTTCTCTCTTTTTTTTTTTTTCATACGGGAAATAAGAAAAACAATGAATTTGTCTAGCTTTGCACTTCTAGTCCCCAAGATAAAGCTTTCTTGACCATGCACATTTTTTATTATGCACTTGCATTTGTAATCATGCACTTGCTTTGCTTTTAGTATCAACTCTTTTTTTTTTTACCAATATATTAGGCATGACATGCCCTTTTTGGAATCCATATTGAAAATACTTGTGGGTGCGTGCAAATACATGCGCGGCACAAGTGCTTTTCAAAAGCAAAATTTATGACTTGTTAGTACTGGGAAACAAAGCCGTGAGCAAGTGGAAAGGGGGGTGATAACACCATGCCATGAAGGTTTGCTGAGGAGGGTTTACGAATCACGCTAATTTTCATGCCTTTCGTTGCCCCATATACTCGGATATTTTTTAGTGCTGATTTGAAGGTTCATGAAACTGCCATTTGCATTTTTTTGTTCATAAGGGAATGGTGCTAATCATACAGCTGGTCCAAATACAGTCTAACCCATTTACAACAATACTGAAGTGCCACAAGAGTTATCCAGTAATTTTTTATAACCGGGATGGCAGAAAAAGTTCCCTTCGTAACCATCTGGTGGTTTTCACCCAATATTAACAAAGAAGGGAAATGCAACTGCATGGCCGGCCACCCAGACTAAGCCATCCGCTTCAAATCTTTGAATTTCTTTTTTAACAATTGGCAGGTTGCATATCACCAAAGTGGCACCGTTTTCTCTCTTTTTTAACATCAGTAATCAACAGTAGCCTAGATGATCCCCTTTAGTGAATCATCAGTTGTATTGCATGAGAAATAATGTTTTTTTGGAACGGTCGCTGCAATAAGGTGTTCCAGTGGCAAGAAGGGTGTGTTGTCAACTGTGGAGTGTTTCGGTGGTATTAAGTATGTCATTGGCTGCCGTGGGCACGTGGTGTGGGGGAGGGCGATTCTGTGCATGTATATGTAGCTAAGACATCTCTCCATTAAAACGAGTTGAAAGACGGCGCTTGTCCTGTTCCCTTCCTTCTTTGTGTACCTGTTATTTCGCGCTGTACCCCAAGGTGCAGGTGCACCAACTAGCCCAACTCGCCACCTTGCTACAAAATATTCTGCCTTCTCCTCAGTAAGCTACAGCTCACCTTTAGCTAGCAAGTCAGTAGATAAACAAGCAGATATGTATCATAGAAGAATATGAAAAGATTAACTTTTTTTTTTTTCCAAAATTGCCCTTAAAACTTTATTACTGAAAGGTTAGGGTATGCAGAAGAACCATATCAAGCCCTACAGGAAATGAAACCTGAGAACTACACACAAAACGGTATTACTGCTAACGTCCGACTGATCCCAGTGACGCAAGTGCTGGCTCTCCTCTACTTTTCAAGCCGAGCTCAGCTGCCGCTTCATCAGAGGGCTAATGTTACCTTCTCGTAGTTGCCGATTCCCCCGTTGACAGCAGCGTCCACAATGCCCCCCAGCAGCATGCTGAGCGGGTTCAGGGGCAGGCTCGGGTCGGCCCTGTACTGGAGCACGGTGTCCCGGATCTTGGTGTTGGTGGCCTCCATTGTCTCGATGGCGTTCTGCAGCGGGCTCACTTCCACCGTGTGGGTCTTGATGACGGCGAACCAGCGCAGGATGCCCGGCAGCATGTAGGCCGTCTCCAAGGTGGTTCGCTCGAGCCAGATGTTGCCAATGTCACTGTCCGAGTCCTTCTCACCTCGCCGCAGGGGTCGCGAGTACGTGAACTTGCTCACCTCGTTCACCTGCAAGCATGCGTGCCATGTCAGCCCTTGTTTCAGTTGCACGCCACGGAATCACATCTAATGAACTCAAAGAACAGCGCGGATAAATGATAAACAGGCCAGAACACAGCTACATGCCTAACTTCTTAAATACTTCCGGCGACTTATCTGAGTAGCAAGCCCGTTTTTTTTTTTTTTTTTTGAGAAGCAGTGTCACGCGATAATTTTGTCCAATTTTCACATGCACTCAGGTGATACCAATTTGCATCAGAAATCACAATTTTGTGACACAAATGAAAAAACAAAACTGGTTCTGAAAGGGCATTTCCTGAGCTGACCCCCAAATGGCTTTACCTGTCTTGGAAATGCCTTGAACACAATACTGACATTGTCGTTCAAATTGTACTATTTTGAATGGGTAGGACGGCTAACAAAAGAGTACATTGTTTTTACAGGGAATTTGGAGGGACCAAGGTGATCTGTCGTAAGAAGCGAATCAGGGTTCCACTCTAATAATTGCAACTTTATGATATCAAATTAACATTTGCGAACCCACCTCACAAAACAATGTTTTTCTCTCAATTTCTATGCTGCTTGTCTAAGCTGGAGGCAGCACACTACAAATATGATAGATTTTGTTTGTTGTTGTTAAAACTCAATGGCTTATCGTGATGAACTATAGCAGCAACATGCAAGTGCTTGCCACTCCTGCCCACTTGGTTTGTTCAGCATCCAGCAGCAGGCTCACCCTGTAGTACTTGAGGATCTGCTCATGCACAGGCTTGTTCTGGAAGCGCTGCGGGTTGTTCATCACAGGGTCCACCTTGTTGATCTGCAGGTACTGGGACTGCGACTCGGTGACGTCCTTGCCCGGAATGGTCAGCTTGGTCAGCAGCATGGCGTTGGGGAACTGGTTCAGCAGCCGGGTGCTGAAGTCGCTCAGCCGCTCGTACTCTTTTCCCCTGTACACAAACACCTGCAATGCCCAGCACTCGGGGCATCAATATGCCAGCACTAAGAAGTTACACGACTACAGATTTAAACAATTAATCTCTCAGACCACTGCGCTCAGGAATACGTACTATTGAGAAGAAAAGTTCATTTCTTCGTTATCTGGCAGCCAAGCATCCACTACACTCTGAGGTGTGACATATCGCTTATGAACATACCCCATTGTTCTGCAACCAGGCATTGGAAAAATAAACTTTGGGAACTGAGAACAAATTCTTCATTGCTTGGCAGCCAAGCATCTGTTATGTTCCTAAGGACGAAACTCTGACGTGTGACATATCGCTTACAAACCCCACCAAGTGGAGAAATCAACTCTGATGGTTGAAAACGCACTTTGCAGATCCAATGTAGACTCCTTTGCAGACTATTTGTACCAAATGTGAGATTAATTTCTGAGCCTGTAATTTCTTAAAACAGGCAGACACGAGAAGTATCAGGTAAGTAGGCACAAGCTTCCAATTGCAAAAATGCCCATGACATAGAAAAATGAATAAGCAAGTCCCTGTCTACATTCAGCGTGAGAAATTCCTTCGCCGTCATGCTAATCTCGCACCAGAGGAAAATAAGCTCATTCGATGAAGCTTACCCAAGGTTCAACAACAAATAAAACAAATTCAAATGCGTCACTTAGACTAGAAAACAGTAGTTCGACGTCACAGGGAAACAGAAAACCAAGGAGGGCAATGCAATTCTCTTGAGAAGAAATTTCAGTGAAAGTTGAAAGAAAAAGTTTCAGAAGAAAAGAGCTGTGAACAAAAAAATTGCACATATCACGAGATCATTTTACGCCTACATATAGGGACCGGGCAGCTGGACGGGTGGCGCCACCACTCGGCGCTCCCCTCGTCAGTGGAATGAGCCGGTGCATTGGACTACACAGCCTCCCGTTGTTTTTGTCGTGTTTGCTTCGGTGCTTTGTATGTTTTGGTGGCGTTGTGAGCAGACATGTGAGATGAAACGAAGCCTAGACAGATGTATTGGGTTCTTAGATGCAGTAATGACTACGTAAACTTGTCGGACGCGTCTAAAGTTGGGTATCGGCTGCAATGGCATGAGCGCTTTTTGCAGCGATCTGCGCTTGGCTTCACTCGTTTTCAGTACGAATAAAACTACTATTATTAGTATTATTTTCTTCTTAAATGCACTAACAGCTACGCAAACTTATTGGGTGCTTGTAAGGTTGGGGAAGGGCCACATTGACATGAGCGCTTTTTGCAGCGCTCTGCGCCTGGCTCCGCACGATCTGAGTAGGAATAAAACTATTAGCAATATTAGAATTTATTTTTACCACTTTAAATTATCTTCACCGCCACCTGCATACGAGATGAATTACCGTGTAGCCGTAGAAATGTTGCGGTTACACTTTCTGTAACCGTGAGCTTTGTACCTTCGGTTTTGGTGAGCGACACTGTGACAGCATGGGGGCCTGAAATGCCTGAAAGCCGAAGTGGAAATCCCACGTTTGTGGTGGTCATTTTTTGTGGTGATCAAGTTATTCACCAACTCAACCGCCCAAGCTACAAACCACCCCTCCTCCTCTTCCCGTTTTACCCCCTGCGTAGAATAAAGGCTGGCAGCGATAGTTAAAAAATGTGGCAGTGTTAACGTCAGCCGGTGTTTTTTAATGCTGAAGTATTCTTTATAGAGTACCTCAAAATATCGTGTAATGCCTGGTGAAGACACCAAAAACGCGCGATTAGTTGCCTCAAATATGAGTGGATGAGCCTGAGTCCTCCACCACAGATACATTTCCGACACGCTGAAAAAAGTTTAGATTTGGAGAGGGGGCATGGAAGTTCAAAATTAAACAGCAAAATCATCTAGCCCTCCGTCTAATGATTATGATGCTTGAACACAAAGCTTTCTTCGTGCGAAATCGAATGGGAAATGGTCAAAGTCAAAGACACTGCGATCAAAAGACCAAACTGCGTGCTGGTCAAATTCGACACTTAACTAGTCAAAGTTTAAATCCAGAAGGCAACCAAGGAAACCCATACGATAGCGCTTTGCGATAAACCATTATCGTCGTTAGACAGAGGTGTGCATGATTTTTCAAGCGTAGGTGGCAGCTTGTAAACCGACCGCACTGGTCATTCAGTTGTGAAGCTGAGTACAGGTTTCGGGCACCCTCCTTTCATCTCTCGTGTATATTGTAAGAAACTCTATGGCCGCAACCACTAGCAGCAGTGACGCGTATTCGAGGTGCGCGGTGATTGGACGATGGCCGAGATAAACCAGGTTTGGTTTCGTTTCCGCGCAGCAACGGCTGGCACACGGCCTCATCGTTGGTTGGGCATTCTTGATACCTCAGGAATCGGCATACTGCGATTCTGCCATGTTGCTCCTGTCTTTCGTCCTTCAGCCACGCAGGAATTGGTTTTTGAAAAACCATTTACCAACTAGCCAGCAACCATTACAATTCTTGTGAAGCAATGCTTCTCCACGACAAGCAATAACGTTCTACTGTCATGCGGTATTTATTCCATCAACGATTCCCGATGACTGTAGTAAGAGCATTTCTGTGAAATTAAACACGTTTCAGCCGTAGGTAATGAAGTTACGGAAGCGTCATCCGTCACAATTTTTGTTTTGAGGTAAATCTTCGAAGACACAGCCCAACTTTGTCTTTCGCCTGTGCACGACGTCGACGCCGTATCGTCATCAACTGACAAAGGCCAGCGCCGCAGCATTCCTAGATCGGTTGCACACACCGGCTTTGTGGGAGCATTTAGCGGCAATATACTCCTCGATTCACGAAACTGCATGCAGGCAAGAAAAAATTGCACGAAGCAACGAACTTTCACTTCCAGCTTGACTTCCAGCTTGGCGCATTGAGCGTCGTCTGCTATTTGTAAATACTGAGTATGGGCGTAAATAACACACATGGCATGCCTCGTAAACGTCACATCCGCGCTCAAGATTTACCGATCTCAAAAACGAACGTGGGGTTACGTACGCTTTGCAAGCTGTACCGCAGAAAAACGACAGGAAGCCATGCACAACTACGCTGCGCTGACCGCCACCGGCATTCCACTGACGAGCGGTTCGCCACGGGTGGCGCTGTTCGCTGAAACGACGGTGGTGCCATACAACGGCCGCCCGGTCCCTATAGGGACCGGGCGGCAATTGCATTGCACTGGGTGGAGCTGCCGTTTCGGCGAACAGCGCCACTCGTGGCAAACTGCTCGTCAGTGGAATGCCAATGGCGGTCAGCGCAGCGTTCGTATGCACGTCTTTCCATCGTTCAGCTGGTGCGGCGAGCAAAGCTAGGATAACTACAAGGACCTTTTTGGGATCGGTGAACCTTGAGTAGAGACCACCTTTACGAGGCATGCCATGTGTATGATTTACACAACCGAAAACGATGCTAAATGTGCCAAGCGTCAATGTCGAGCTGGAAGTGCAAGTTCATTTATCACGTATTCGTTGTAATACACACAGCACATTTTTCATGCCGTATTGTTGCCTGCATGCTGCTGGGCACATCGAGGAATATCTTGCAGTGAAATGCTCATGCAAAGCAGGTGTAGGCAGCCAATCCACGCATGCTGCGGTGCTGGAACTCGCAGTTGATGAAGAAACAGTGTCATACACAAACAGAAAATTTAGTTGGGGGTACTTTCCCAGATTAGCCCCGACAAAAAGCTGTGCTCAAGAAACTATGCTACATACCACCATTGTTTACGATAGAAACACGGTTAATTTTACGGCAATACATTTACAAAAGCCACTGTGATGCGTTAGCAAAATAAATACCGCATGACATTAGAAAGTCATAGCGCCATGTGGAAAAGCAATGCTTTATGCCTTTACTAAGACTGGGTTGCTGGCTACTTGGTTCGTGCCCTTCGAAAAAACAATTACTGCATGGCTGAACGAGAACAGAGACAAGACGGTGCCTAACAGCTGCCATTAGTTTCATATCCCAATGCTGTGGTTATGTTTTACCAGATGTTTCTACCACCTACGCTTGAATAAACTGAAACAGCATCACTTGCGCTGCACTGAAACCGTTACCACTAGTTGTAGGTGCAAGTGAAAACCCCACCATAAAAAAAAAATTTGCAGAAATTTTGAGAATTGTCTATTAACGCATAAAAATTCTTATTCCATGTTCCCGTTTGTTTCACCTACCGAGCGTTTGCTCGGCGGCATGAATTTCTCAACCCAGACAGCTACTTTTTTTTAGTTATTCCCGTCAGGGTGCTGGAATTTCGTCCGTCTTTGATTTTGCCCGTTCGTTGTTTTTTCTTCTTTTTTTTTTTTGTTTTTAGATAGACACATGAAAGCCCACGATTAGGTTCGTTTGCTGCATTTTCAGTATACCTTTTTAATTTTATTTCTAGCTACCTGCAACAGCCGGTGGTTGCTAATTTTACTATCAGTAGCCCAACTGGGCGACTTGTTTTGCTTATTATATTTTTTTTCTTCCCAATACCCTCCCGCTCAGATAAATGTCTACTCCACCTCTTCTTGCAGTGTTTTACATTTCCACTTTTATAACGATTAAATGTCTTGACACGGCATTAGACGGTTCGCACTGATGTACTTGGCACAGAATGTTTGCGCATTAAAAACCAAATGTTGATGTTAATTTACACACCTTGTCACATTTTCTAACAGCTTAGCAGTCTATCGGTGCTAGCCTTTATTTCAAACAGGAGGGGAAATGGGAGGTGGCGGAAAAGGGCTTGTAGCTTGAGCTGTTGGATGGTTGAATTACATCGACCCTCAATGAAATGACCACTACAAACAATCGCAAGCTCCTATGCTGTCACTTTTCGGAAATTGAAGGCATCAAGCTTACAGAAAAAAAAAGTTGTAAACTGCTGCAACATTTCCACGACCACACGGTAATAGAAGTTGTACGCAAGTGCCTGTGCCCGAAACCGCTGTGACCAAAATGGGTAGAAATATTTCAAACCGGTTAGAAATTAATACGTTTGCTGTTACTCCAAACGGGTTGCACAAGGCGTACAGGGCAGCAAAAAGCAGAACTGTGCATACCAATGAGGTTTGCATACCCCACCTTAGAAGCGTCCAACTAGTTTACGTAGCTGTTACTGCATCCAGAAACGCAACCCAACTGCCTAGACTTAGCTTTAGCGGGCATATGAGCTCACGACAACACCTAAATGTTAAAAGCACCAAAGCAAACATGACAAACCCAACAGAAGAATGCGCACTCAAATGCAGCGGCCCGTTCCAGTAACGAGGGGAGTGCCGAGCGGTGGTGCCACCCGTCCAGCTGTCCAGTCCCCATTTTGGGGATCGCGGAGACCTGGAAGAGGCCTCGCTCATTCCGATAGATTGGTGGTGACTAGCAGGCAACGTGCTTAGCATGGTGGTGCCTTGCGGCGAACTGAAAATTTTCATAATACTGACAATGCAAATGTCCACGAATAAAGGCTTGTAAGAAACTTAAAAAATTTACTCGCCTTGTTCTGCAGAAAGGCGGGGAAGTTTCGTCCGTAATAGGCGACGCGGAAGTACTCGGGCTCTGGGCGCAGCTGGCGCATGATGTTCTCATAGAAAGTGGCCACGCGGGCGTGCAGGCTGCTCAGCCGGGCGTAGTCGAAGGTCTCGCACTCGTACTGGGCGAGCAGCTCCTTGGCCAGGGTGACGCCGGCCTCCCAGAGCTTTCCCTTGTCGAAGTGGTCCAGGATGTCGTGGTAGAGGCGCTCCTTGAGCTCACGCTGCGTCTCACACTGTGGGTACTTGGCGCTGCGCAGCAGGCTGGGCAGGCCCTCGTCCGACCAGCGCAGCAGCTTGGCGTGCAGCTGCAGCGTGAAGGCCGCCTCGATGTAGTTGTCGCACTCCAGGTGCAGGTCACACAGCTTGTGCAGGTACCGGATGTACATCTCCTGACGGTTGATCTCGTGGTAGAACTCCTGTCCAGGAACGAGGAGGGAGGAACGAGGGGAGGGTTACCCGGGCATTACCCCCCCTTCCCCCACCAGCAGCACTGTGCCCACCCCCCACTCACCAGCAGGTTCACCGTGCAGCTCATGCGGTTCTCCTTGTTCTCGTCGGTGATGATGGTGCGGTACTCCAGGAGACGCTTCATCAGCCGCACAACTGTCTGGATGAACTTGATCCCCGCATCGTGAAGGGCAGCGTGGTTCTCGCACAGGTCATACAGGCTGAAAAGGTGCAAAATCAACACTCGTAAGCAGTGCGCTGGCAGCAAAAGCCGCCACTGCAGTTAAAATGAAGGTGCGGTGCCCGCCAAGGGTAAACGCACATTTGCTGAAGGAAGTCCTGGTACTGTTGGTCTCCTCGGCCACCTTCGACTAGAACGTCCAGCTTTGTGATCATTTCATTCTCGAACTGCGACGAAAAAAGGGAAATTGAGACATTTAAACCAACCTTTGCTTCCACACAAAACAATGAACTCCAATATTTCTGCCCCGCCCTTCCAACGAATGGCCAAAATTCACAAAGTTAAGAGAGACTTTAAGAGAGACTTCCCAGTGGAACATTTTTATTTACGAAAAAAAAGCAAAAAAAGCTGAGCTGCCATTCTAAACTAAGGCCTGTACTAAAAAAAAAATGTTTCTGTTAAAACGAAAAATTGCATCAGGCTGGAATTCAAATTTTAGTTGTTTTACGTGCCTAAACTACACCCGGGCTATGAGGTGTGCCACAATGCAGGGCTCTGGATTAATTTTGACCAGGTGGGGATCTTTAACATGCATTGAAATCTCAGCACACGGACATTTTACCTTTTTGCCATGACATAAGGAATGAAAGCTGCCTCTGGGGAGGACTTTTTCACAAGTTTAACGGTGTTATTTTAACTGAGGTTGTCCGGGAATAATTACAATTTGGCACGTTGAGACAGTTGAGCCACTAAAAATAATTTTTCTGCCTTAAAAAAGTATAGGCCTGGGGATCCCTACAATATTTTTTGTGACATCATAAAGATGGCAGAGACAGCACACAAAAACAAAAGAAAAACACCAAAAAGGATTTATCTCAGTCAAAAGCTTAGACTCGCTTTTGTGATGGTACTGCAATAATGTTGGCACAGTCATTTAAGAGGATTTGGCAAGGAAATGGTGCGGGTGACCCATTTAGCTTTGTCGTTTTCAGTAGATGTCAGTTGTTGCTCTGAACTTGTGTTCACTGCTTCTTGTCCTGCTTTGTCTTACAGCAGAGCAATTATGATTTCAATACAATGGCAAATAAAATGACTGATCTGTACGGTTTTATGAAACTTGCTGAAATTAATACGTGTTAAATTAAACCAAAGCATAAAAACAACAAAAAGAAAGGCCAAATTGAGTCAAAAGAATAGAAACGAAAATTGAAGGTAAACTCTGATGTAAAGTTCATTCTGAGAACTTTCCATGGCTGCCCTGAAAGTATATTAACGAATATTAGTTTTGAATTAAGTTTGTGCGTTTTATTTTTTATTGTTCTGAAACTATGTGGCAAGTCCTTCATTAGATTCAAATTTGATTAGGTTTGGTTTTTCAGATCACCTTGTGTGCACTTCGATTTAAAAGGCATTTAAAAGTAGACGGCACAACAATAGTATAAATGCCAGAAAAATATTTTTGGGCTACAGATAGCCAAACTAAAAAGCAGCTTTTGCCGTCATCTGTGGCAGGCATTCCCACAAAGTACCCTAGGCACTCCATTCCGAGAAATCTGCATATTTTACGTGCAAGTTTTCAACTGAGTCCTCAAGAAGTAATCAGTAGCCCTTGATGAGCTTATCGATAATAAACACTGCCTACCTTTCTCGTTTTTGAATTTTGTAACTATTTGCACAACCTCAATGAAGGTGCTGTCCTAGTGCACCTCACAGTGCACTCATAAATGAACAGTCCCCTCACAATAACACCAGAGATGGGCACAGGCAGATCACAACAACTGTAATGGGGGGAACGCACCTCCTGAAAGTTCCCCTTGATCTCCAGGTTGTGCACATAACAGTCATCTTGGTGGAACGAGACCGCCTTGCGCGGCGAGTAGAACTCGCATTGCATCATGTCAAAGAAGATGGGGATGGTGGCCTTGCGCAGCTCCCCCTCCGGAATCATGGTCATCTCAAGGAACGGACCCACCATGCCGGGCACAAAGTGGATCTTGTTCTGGCCTGGGGACATTTAGCGGAATCATGATACGTTTAAACACTGCCTGGATGCTGTGGGTACACTGCAGGCATAACAGCACTTCGTGTGGACGAGGACACTTAAGGCACTGCCAGTGCACCAAGTGTTGCTGTTCGTAAGGTCCACGTTGCTGCTAATAGGATCTTCACATGAATCAACAAGCAAAAGGATGGTGCCAGATAACAAAACTCTAGGACACTGATAAATCATTACCTCACTCATTAATAGCGCAACGAGTGGTGCATCAGGCAAACAATGCATGTTTTATCTTTACTACAGGTCCAGTCGAAGCAACTTATTGACAGTGGGCCTTCTGCAATACTGGCAGTTTGCTGTGATAAAGTAGAAAGAATGCTATCACAGGTGTCACAATTTCCTGCCAAAGTTACAGCTCGGTTAGTGAACCCAAAAGAAAATTCCACCCCACAGATACAGATCCAAGCAGCAACAACATAAAGCCACAGGAGCTCAGGAATAGAACACTGCTCAGCAAAGTGTAAACCACAGTGGCTTTAACTCTTACATCATTACAAAACTTGAAAGAATTGTCTTAAACTCAATATCGGAGAATCGCACTATAGTCCGTAGCATTCATTGTTGAATCGTCTCTGTCACACTTTATTTCAGGCAACCAGGTGGAGTTGACCAGATTTTTGTGGTTGGAACCAGCTGATTGCAGTTAAAAGTGCTGGTTTCTTTGTTTTGTTTCTGTTGTGTTTGGCACTCCACAATATGCCAAGAAAACTTACATAACACAACAACACTTCAGCATGCCGACAAGATAGGTTTTGCCGCAATACACGGAAGCAATGTGGGAAAGCTAACATTACAGTACTTTGTAGTTCTTTACGTAGTTCTTCATGGTGGGCTTGACTGAGTTACACCAAGCCACTTTAAGGTCGGCTTCACTACTACACACAGATGAATTGCTAGGAAAACATTTTTTCATAGGCAATATAAGCAGCCTTGTGTGAACATAACGTGAAAATCCTATGTATTAAACTTCAAAAAAGACCCCATGTAACCCTACAGAGCACAACGCACTATGCTACAAATGGACGCACAATTTTTGATATGCATCCTTAGGATGCTGTGCATCAAAATTAAAATGTTTGTTCCCTATTTGTTTGAGATATTTTTGAATTTGGCTTTTTAATGAGAGCTTGCTTCCCTCACATATTTATAGAATGAGTTCTGTTTTCAGTAATATTAAATCATTTGCAGAAGGGGCACTTAGTTCCAACACTTCACACTTTGAACTATTTTAGATTAACATTGACTGTGCAATTAAAAAAAAAAGCATAAATTCACTAATATTTCTGCTTGTAATAACTTTTTGTAAATGAAATCTACATTTTCTGAAGCACTAACCTTTTTGCCTCCAAAGTTCCCACAGCACTGTCTCTTACACTGAGCATCGTCATAAACAACGGTGCTTGCATGGTCCAGAATAAACAAGATTCCAGAGCTAGAAGCCCACAAGCAACAACCCAGTAGTGTATCCAACACAACATGTATGGTAGCTGAGGTGCAGTTTCACTGCTCTGAGATTCTTTCTAATTGGTAACAAAGCAGGCACTATCGTTAAGAGCAATGCTTTTCTGATAGTAAAATAAGTCTGGGTGCATAAAGTCTTTTCAAAGAGACTGTCCCTTGTAGTCTAAGAAAATGACCAACATTCTGCAAGATAATAGAAGCAATAACTTACCAAGATTGAACCACATCTTGCGTATCTCAAAACCAGTCTCCTGTCTCATGTCTTTGTACCTGGACAAAAAAAAAAAAAAAAAAAGGGGGGGGGGGGGGGGGCAATAAACGCGCAAATCTAGAAAACGCTTCAAGGCAGCCCTTGGGGCCCATAGAAAAATGGCAGTGAACTGACACCAACCTTGCAATTATCTTGTTTCGCTTGTTGTGAGAGAAGTTCTCGAGCTGCAGTGCATCTTGTGTGAGAAAGGCTATGGCACAGTGAAAGTAGTTGTTCCACACCTGTTGCAGTAATAAAATTGAGGATGTGTTATCCTTCCATACTTAAGGTATTGCTCCTATAAGAACAGCAACAAACCTGGTAATCAAAGGGGTTTGTGAACCGGTCTCGGATGGTGTGTGAAAAGTGGCGCAGCGCCTTCAGCATAACACTGTATTGCAGAAAAGAGTAACAATGCGGGTAAGAAAATGCAGAATAAAGCAGTTTTCCCATTTCGTTTAAATGGCACGAACAGAGAAGAGCAGTGCAAGTACCTGTTCTGCAGCATTATCATGTCATTCCAATCCTTTGGGTAGACATTCTTGCTCACTAAATCCTTAAAGACTAGCAGAATTTCCATTAGAAAGTCAAGAAGGTCCGTGGTTGTGGGAAAGCGGTCTAGGTAGGTCTGGTAGTGGTACTTGGACATCTGTCTCAGCACTGCAATCATGAGGGCTACAATGTTGCCCTAAAAGAGAAACATTTATCAGGACATCCACACGCCAAATGCGGACACAGACATTTTTCAAAATCCCGAGGACGTACCACAATGGGCAGAGATCGGTTGGTCCTGATAACAGTCTGGATCACAGTCCTCAGCACAGAGTTCATGACCACCGAGATGTCTTCGACGGTCTGTGTCCGGTCGTGGCCGTGAAGCACCACCATGATGTCGCTCAAAATCTTAACGCACAGCTCCAGCTCCTCCCCTTTCTCCATGAGGAGTTGCACGTGTTGGTTGATCACAGGCAGCAGAATGGCACGGCACTCTGACAGGCACAGAGTGCAGTGTTACACAGCCATTTCAGATGCGCCACAAAGACTACACCAAACTCGTCCTTTTAAGTACAAAGACTATGCAGTGTAGAGAGACAGTGGAGACAGCTGAGAAACTTGTTTACGTAGATAGTTTCTGCAGATTGTTTACATAGCTAGCTAAGCACGATGCACCTGGGAGCAGCAATTTGTTTTCTGTATCAAACATGCTCAACTCAGGTACTTAACGATATTCACGCAAAATAACTTTCTGATAACAACTCGACATTAGGGTTGCCACCCGCCCGGTTTTGGACCGGCCTGACCGGTTTTTTAAACAGCGGGCCGGTTGCCGGTCCATACTTAAAACCGGCTTTGGTACTTAAAACTAAAAACTTTGGCCCTTGTGCCGTGGCTATGTTCATTTTGATGTTTTATAAGTGTCAATTCAACAACTAAAACGACAAACATGTGTCGACAAGCTGCGCAGACACGCGAGCAGAGAAAATACGCGGGCGAGCGCGCTGCCTGGGATGGAAGGGGACCTAGGGGAGAAACAAAACAATGAAATGCTGCCGCCTGAGTGAAGCACATACAGAGCAATAACCAAGCTCTCGGTCACTTTCAGTAAAAATGTTATGTTGATTTCTCTCTAAGAAAACGCTACAATAAATGGCATTGCCTGTCAAAGACATGACGTCTTTTTTGCAACACAAATTAAATTTTCAAAAATCACGCCCCCCCCCCCCCTTCCCCCCCCCCCCCCCCCGAAGGGCCGGTTTTTTTCTTTGGGAAAGGTGGCAACCCTACTCAACATTAGACACATCAAATTCTGAGCATCTACTGCCACTGCCAGTGCCATAAAGTTGCCTGCTTGCAGCGCACGTCACATTATGGGTGCTGACTTTTCTTTTCTTTTTGTTTTCTTTGTGTTTTGTCGTTTGGGTGATTCTGAGTAGCTAATGCAGTTTAAGTTTAATACTTGATTATTTGCAAGGCAGTGGGCGACAAAAGCTGCAGTGTTGATGCCGCTGGCATCGACAAGTGGACATATGAAAAAAGGGGGAGAAGTACAAACTTCAGAAGAATGACAAAAAGTGGACCAGCAGAATAACAAAATGACTGCCAAGAGACAGCACTACAAGTAGGTGAAGACAGAAACTTATAGACGGAATGAGATGAGCAAATTCGGGCGCGAAGAAGGGATATTTGTTATAAACCAATAATTGTTGTAAATGGGTTGTGAAAAAAAAAAAAAAAAGACAAAGCAGAGATTAGAACATTTTATTTGCATGCAAGCAAGGTCGTACTACTATTATTTGCAAAGAAGAAGCCATGGTCGGTCAACTTTGTTTGCTTTATGCGAAACTGGCGCACATACTTTTCAAAAGCATCTATAGGTGCTCCACCTAGCTGAGCGAAAGGTCCTGGGAAAAAACAAAGTCCCTGAGAAACTGTATCATGCATTCGGCCTCCTGCAAAGATACTAGGTATTTGACTAGGCTGCTCAACCACGTCATCAGAGTCGTCCCTCACCGCTGTCCACAGCGCACGTCCACGCAACAATCACATCTTTAGTGAGGCATTCGGACATTTCCAAAACATCAGCCCTGACGCCCCTTCCGCGGAAAAATGGAGGGACAGTTGAAGAGGCACCCAGTCAAATTCAAAGCGGCGCGCACGAAACACAACAGGTGAACGAGCGAGCAAGCGGTTCGAGCTCGTCATGGGGCTCGTGAGCGGGTGCGGGGACGATGCTAAAGCGGCGGCGCTAGGAGGAGTGTTCAGAAGGAAAACTGCTCTTCTCCTCCTCTTGCTTCCTCATAAGCGGTGCAATCGACTTGTTTGCAAAGGTGGAAAAATAATGTCTGCAATATGAAAATTTATCAAGCTAGATAGTTAGCGATGAAAGCTGAGCTGGGAACGACCAAAGCTCTGTTGTGTTCTGTGCTTTTGTATCCTGAATCCACAGGATGAAACCAATGGAGGAGGTTTAACACAGTGCAAAAGAGACAAAGCTCCCTCATCACTATATTCAACTCGGGGTATAACTGCAACATCCTAAAATGTAGACGCAAATGCTTTTCCATGTCTTCAATGTTGTTCAATGTCAATAAAACTTCAAAAGACCCCAGCTTACCTGGAAACTTGAACAGCTCACTATGAACTATGTCGTTCACACACATCATCTTTTGTTTTGTCAGCCTTTCAGGTGGCAAGTTGTTGAGCAGCTCGGTAACAATATGACTGGAAAATGAGAACGCAAATAATGTCAGCTCATAAAAGCAGTTGTCCCATGCGCCAAGTGTCACCCACCTTAGTTGCTCTGCACTGAAAACGTGCAGGATGTCAGGTATTGTGGCCGGAAAGTATTTCAGGCAGGCACCCTGAATGAGCAGAACAGTGTCAGCCTTGTACAGCATCATGCCGGTAATGGACTTAAGTAGTTGCTCCAGAGAGAGCTCAAACTGTTGGGTGCCTTTGCCCTCGTTCAGACTGAAAAACAGGCAAACATGGGCATTAGCCAAAGGCCTGGCCACCTTTTAGGCTAGCCTCAGTCACTAAAAATTGCCAAAACAGAGAGAAAATGCTAGCACTAAAGGGTTATGCACAAAGTTAGTTTAAGTGAGCTTCTAGAATATATTTAAATACACGGGTGTTGCTAATTATGTTTGTTCACAAAACCTTGCCCCACTTAAATTAAACCTATGAGCTCCGTATTGCTGCAGCAGATGCTGACAGATATCAATCAATGTTTAGTTACTAAGTGCACACCAAATTCTGACCATACTAAAATGAACAAACAAATATTATCAGCTTTGGGTAAACAATCAGTCACACATAACTTCTGTATAAACAGTAATAATACAGTGACATCTGAACAATAAAATCCTGGCTAATACGAATTTAGGAATGATATGAACATTAAAAATTTCTTGGTGGAACTGTATTCTATACAATTGGCCAAATTCTAGCTACTACGAATGCATTTTAGAGCTGTGATGGACGATACGAGTGAGTGAACATTTCCACAGCAAAAATCCCGGGCCATCTCTACTAACGTGAAACCTGGGGAGGGGCGAAGCATGCAGTGTATAAGTGTATTCCTGGAGCCTTGGCGTTTTTGCTAACGGAGATGAAACCGTTAGAGGGTAGAGGTATACAGCTTTGCTGTAAATGTCTTTTGGCTTTGAAGCACGAAACTCTCCAGCGCGAGGCATAAACAAGTGTCCCGGTGTTTTTTTAGTACGCGTTACGAAGCGCTCTAGCGCGAGGTGTACACGAGTGTCCCGGTGTTGTTTTAGCACGCGGTACGTTCTAGCATGAGGCACAAATGAGTTTCCCGGTGTTTTAGTACCATGACTACATGAGACGAAGACTACGACGACGACGACAGGAGACGCCAACAGCCCCAGCCCCTAAGGGGCTTCACCCCTAATAATATTGTTCCAGAAAACAGCTGTGATTCACGGCCTAACTCAATCATTTCAAAAACTGCACTATTTTTTAGTGCTAGGAGAACTGTGAGAACATGCAGAGTTTCGTTTCATTCACTATCACACATAATTACCAATCAGTTTTAAAATGTATCACAAGGCCGCCACTACTGTAGCCATTCAGGGGCCGGAAGGGGTGTGAGAAAATGGCTGCAAAAACAAGATGCGATGTCAATTCTCTATACCTTACAACAGCACACATGCCTGCTATCATAAAATGATAGCGTTGGCAAGTTTTCTTACGCTCCCTAACTTAGAAACATGCTAGATAAATGTTTGAAAACGATTGTATTCACACTTATTTGGTCTCGCCTACGACGGCATCCTGACGGCTTCAGCCACATTTCATGGAGATGGCACAGCTGTTACTGCGACGCTTTTATGCAACAGGGGCAGGTATGTGAATTTTACGAAGACTCCAATAACAAATGGAGTTAATATTTTTGACTAAAAAAAAAACATAGGCGGAAGTCTCGTTTATGAAAGAATTCTGCTCCATTTGCTTGCTGACACACCCCTCTGACTGCTTTTGCCTTTGACACAACTCAGCACGGCCTTTGAGTGGCAAGGGCAGGCTTATGATGAAGACCATGCAACTCTGTATATTAGAAACCAATGTTGCATTCCGTCCTCAATCTACAAGAGCCCGTTGATTCACAAAATCACTAATTATTACAACGTTGACTACTATACCTCGGCTGCACATACGGTGCTAACGTAGCCACAGTTATTTTTATTTTGAGGACGGAAAGTTGGGCTAGTTGGTTAGACGATAATGGGTGCATTTTACTAGCGCAAAAGACTAGGGGTGTGCGAATATTCGAAACTTCGAATATTCGATTCGAATTTTTTGGTATTCGATTCGATTCGAATGACACTTTTATGGTTCGAAATATTCGAACCACCCAAAACTAAAAAAAAAAATCAGAGCGTGTCTCAGCAGCAAAGTGGCGAAGCATATACACGGCGAACGGTACGTGCTTTCGCAGACTGTATCGGTGTTTTCTGCTCGCGAAAACGCTCTGCGCACGCCCAACGCGCGCTGACACCGGCGACGCTGCGCGCGGCGCGGCCGGCGGCATCAACATGGCGTCGGCTCCAGCCGCGAAGTGGCGCAGGCACTCGAGCGACCGTTTCTAACCGCTCTTTAAAATGCGGCTCAAGGGAGACACGAAGTTGCTTGTGCGGTAAAGGAGCTGATAATGCATGCGAAAACGGTACTATAAAACATCACCCGCGCCGCTAGAAAGCGCCCGTAAAATATTTGCCGGGGTGCTAAGCCTAACCGTCTCCGGCGGAGCCAAGCCGGCTGTCGCAAGTAGTCAGGCTCCTCCATTCTGCCGCGCCCGTCATGCGTCATTTTCTGACCGAGGTAGGCGCTACCGCGGGCGCGAAATCGTCGATGCGGGCGTGAAAATACAGCGCTCGAAGAGCCGAGGCGAGCGAATCGCGTGCAAAAACGCACCATGCGGTTCACGCTTGACTGTTGCGGCGTGTAGCGAGCTTGGGCACAGCGAGTGAGGAGACGAGCGCGGAGCTCTACGTGCTCCAGAAAGGACTGCTTTGCGACATGGGGGTTAAAAAAAGCAGAAAAAATCACGAATTTCTTCACGCGAAAGTAAGAGAAGAAATAAACGAAAACTTTTTTCAGCGCTCAATTTTTTGGTCTGTGTTGGTTCATACGAATTTCGGATGATACGAATATTTTTCGCGGTCCCGCAAGATTAGTATCATCGAGATTTTACTGTATCAGCGCGCGGCAATGTGCACGGGCTCGGGCATGCCAGCCATTAGTGTCTCAAGTGAGCGGCTACTTTCGGTATCTGGTGGAGTTGTGACGAGCAGGAGGTTGTCACTGCTCCCCGAACATGTCGAACAGTTAACTTTTCTCCATGTTAACATTTAAGTGAGTTCAGACCTTAACCTGTTGAGTGCAATGGTATTGTGTAATTTCTAATTTTACTTTGTATGATTTGTTGTGCAATAAAGTTGCAGTTTTTGTGTCTCTAGATGGTGAAAACTTTAATTTTACAAAAAACAATAAGTATTCGCATTCGAAAAATATTCGAAAAATATTCGATTCGATTCGAACTTTGTTTTTATTATTCGAATTCGCTTCGAAATTAAAAAATTGATATTCGCACACCCCTACAAAAGACGGACCACACGAGAAGGAAAAACACAGGACGAACGCTAGACATCAACTGATGTCTAGCATTCGTCCTGTGTTTTTCCTACTCACATGGTCCGTCTTTTGCGCTATTAAATGCACCCATTATTTTTATTTGTTTGCACTCAATGCACAAGCTTCTCCCAATGTGTTCTTGGTGGTGTGTCCCTCTTCACCTGTAAACAAGCTAAATTCTTCACATGGTAAAAAGCTCACATCCTCCACTGAAATAATCATTTTTCTCTATTTTAGTTCCTTTACTGGATGCTTGGACCAACCGACAACAAGTACAGATTATTCCCAAATGTTGGCCATGTAGAATTTTCTAAGTCATCAAGGACTCAGAAGACGCGATGACTGAACCCTTTAAGAATTCATCCATGCGGCACTAATTCGAAGTCATAAAAACTCCCAGGAATGCAGCAGTTTACCCACCTGAAGCCAGGACTTTTCAAAAATCTACTCAAACTAACAAAGATATTATTGGGAAGCATAACTTGGCTGCATACTTATTTAAAGCCTTTCATTTATTGCATACAGCAGACTATCACAGTTGTTCTGCTGCCTGAACCTCACAAAAGCTTCACCATATTATGTTTTGATAAATCAAGATCTACTGCATACAAACTATTTATTTATTTGCGATTTTTGATTTCACCCACCATACCTGCATCACCTCCATATGTACCTCTACTATAATGGCATTGTGTGCAACAATGAAAACAATTTTTTTTTTCTGCTGAAGTCACATTCATCAAGTGTGCAGGTCAACAAGGAATCAAAACTTTCTACCCACTATACAAGTGGTGCACTTACTGAGCAAAAAGTTTCCTGGAATGAACGATGAATTTGAAGATGTACTCTATGCTCTTCATTGCTCGAAACAACAGGCTTCCCTCAGTCTCTTGAGTGTTGGTGTTGATGTTGTCAATGTAGTACTTCAAGACTACAATGAGTTTGCTGAAAAGAAAGACGAGTCAGTGTTTAGGACAGGGAAGTGCACCAAACGGCAGGACAAGAAGAAAAGAGTGGGCAGGGAAAACAGTAAGTGCTCAGAATTCAACCAGTCCACTAATTTTATGGAATAAACTAAATGTGCCACACTAACATCTACTTTCTCGCATGCGGAACTTCTTTTTAGCGATCAGATTGATTCGGAAGAGCGGCGACAAGCTGTTGCTACTGTGGTCTGCGCCGGTTCGAGCCGCAGCGATATTAAAAGACTAGGGTGGCCACAACTCATCTGAGTCTGACAATTCCAACATGTCGACTGCGCGGGCAAGTGCAGACCATGTGCCATCATAGCAGACGATGCGACAAATGTCCCTGACATCATGGGTTTTTGACTGACACTAGCACCAGCAGTTTTTGCGGCCATATAACTTTGACACAACGCTGTCCGGCCTGCATTTGATTGGCCATTTGGCGCGAGACGACCGAATTTGAAACTGATTAGAATAAATGTGTTATAATTAATTCTATACTGGCGGCTCACCACTTTTGGTTCGATTTTCATAATTACTGGGCCAACAGGTATTCTTTACAGCATAAAAACAGAAAGCGAGAAATTTAGTGTCAGTACTCCTTTAACGGGAACGAGGCACTTGTATGTGGCAGGTTGTTGCAATATATCTGATTTATCATAAAAGTATTTCACTTCTGAGCTGCAAATAAATTTTGCAAATGTATCTAATACAGAAATACAGATGCTCAAAAGTACCTCTACTATCAATACTTTTAATACCTGCCAGCCCGGTCTACACCATGCTGCCTCACTTGATTGTTTAGAGGGACCATTGAGACAACATACAACTTTGCTTTATTCAAAAGATTTGGCAGTTCACAGACCCCTACAATTCTGTTTGGGATGTAACAATGTTTTTAATTGGGCTATCACCGTATATATAGCCTTCGAAACTAAGCAGAGCCTACCAACAGTACAACAGTGCAGTCATAAGTTCTGGGCAAGCTTAAAGCGATGAATTTTGTATCATATTTAACCAGAATAAAACAAACTAAGCCCAATTGAACTCTCCATGTTCCAATGAGAAAACAGTGGCCTGTGTTCTCAATATTTATTCGGATTCTGACAGCGCATGGCCAGACTAGAGCGAACAGGCAGGTCTTCGGGTTGCTTTGTTATGGCAACACGTCCTTGTCTTCAGCTGATACTTATGACTGCTTTTAACTACACCTGCCAATCCGCACAAGCTGGTCTGTCAATACGCCTGGGGACAACAATTAAAACGTGAAGGCAATGCCTTAAGAAGTTACCACGGCCATCTTCGTCTTTATCAATAACCTCACTTATTTAAATGCAGTGTGCGTTAAACTTGACACATTTGTCATTACAACGTGGCTAACTCTTGACTTAGGCAAAGTTGTATGCTGTCTTCACAGTCCCTCTAAGTAAAATGAAGTGTCACGAAATGCTGCAAGGAAAATGAGAAAAGAAAGCTGGTTTTCTAATTGGCAATTCAAAGTGATTAGGGCATATTTTGCTGCAAATCTTTGCAGAGGGCCAATGAATGCCAGTGTTTTAATCTCAAACTAGGAAACTAGTTATCCTTAGTGTCCTTTCACACATACAGTCGAACACAGATACATCAAATTATGGTCTATATCGAACAGTCCGAACATCCCCTTGGAAATCTCACGCAAAATTATAGCGCTGTTGTACGCGTGTATCGAACTCCCGATCATGGGCACAGCCAATATATCAAATGCTGCACCGCCAAGTGCCTCTGCAAGTGCGCTTCTACTGACGGGTGGATGTGATGATGATGACTCCTCAAGGGCGCTGACCCGCTCGGTGAGAAGGAGGCGGCGACGTGGCGTTTCGATGGCCTTCAACACCTGCTTGCACGCTAGCGTGGGGGCAGCCGCATGGCAGCGAGAACGCGGGGAGTGATTGGTTGCCAAATGCAATAGAGGAGGGGAAACCAACCTGAAGCGCAAGGTTTCTGGCATTTATTGTGTGTTTGTGCGGTTACCAGTGCAGGCTCGCCCAGGGGGATTGATAGGGCGTGGTGAGAATTTGTTTTGTCCGCGGCACATGTTTCGGAGCCATAGTAACGATAAAAACAGAAGAATTTGGATTTAGCGACGATAGCGGACATTACAGTTAAACCTCAATGTAACGAAGTCGGTAAAATTCGTAATTTACTTCGTTACATTGAAATTTTGCTACATTGAAATTCGCGGTAAGTGTTCATCCTGTGAAGCGTTTCCTGCAAAAGAAAACGTGGCGCGCATACACGGCTGGCGCACTCTTTCTGTTTCTACCGGAGCTTAATCGTCTACGCGGGCATTAGAGTGAACCTCATGGAGCGTTTTCTCCCCGCAAAAGCGCGCCCCGCAAGCCACAGGCGCGCTGACGCAGCCGCAGAGGCAACCCGCGCGATGTGAGTAGCTCCGGCGACCGCTTCCGCTCGCTGAAACGCAACTCGTGGGGCAAACGAGAGGGGCATGCGAGAAAAAAAAGCGGGTTACGTGGGCGAAATTTTCACTGTAAAGCGCCATACGCGCCGCTTACGAAAGCGCCCATCAAAAATCCTCGGCATGCCCGAGCGCTTCGAAGCTCCCGCCATAGGTTGCGCGCCTCCCCATTGGCGAAAGTGGTCAGGCTCCTCCCACTGCCGCGTGCAGCGCGAGTCACTTCCTGGCGCAGAAGCCGCCGCCGGCGCGCAATCGCGGACGTGGGTGTGAAAAAAATGCGCGCACAAGGCTCATAAAGATTCTCAAATGCCTGCTGGAACGATGAAACCCAACAAGCATGAGCGAACTCGACCGAAGGGGAAAACGGCGGCATACGGCGGCGGCGGCCCCGCAAGAGGCAATTACGCTTATCACCGCGGAGGATGTTTGATGCGCGCTTTCGTAAGCGGCGCGCATGACATTTTACTGTGAAAATTTCGCTCACGTTATCCGCTTTTTTTTTTTTTTTTTTTTCTCGCGTGCTCCTCTCATTTGCCCCTCGAGTTGCGTTTCAGCGAGCGGTTGGAAGCGGTCGCTGGGTGGTCTCCGCGGCTGCGTCAGTGCGTCTGTGGCTTGCGGGGCGCGTTTTGAGTTTTTGCGGGGAAAAAACGCTCCATGCGGTTCACGCTGATGCCCTCGTAGACGATTAAGCTCTGACAGAAACAGAAAAAGTGCGCCAGCGTGTATGCACGCCAGGCAGTTTGTAGGCAAGGGGCTCGCTCACAGGCCCGTGGCTCGCTGCATCCGCGGTATGGGCGGCCCGTATTGCCGTTCGCCTTTTATTGAGATCCCATTTCGGCGCTTGCGTCTCACAAAATATACCTCTACAACTTAAATTTCGTGCCTAGTTCTCCATGAAACTTCGTTACATTGAAATTCCGGCAAACGGGACTTCGTTACACAGAGGGTGAAAATACACGGTGTGCATACACTTGAAGTTACGAAAAATTCCGTGGTTCGTTACATCGAGGGTTTCGTTACATTGAAGTTCGTTACATCGAGGTTTAACTGTATTAGAAGGGTACAGGCCCATGAAAAGATGTCGGCTGCAGGGATATTTGAAATTCCTCACAGCATTTTTGAACACGACACTGCACATAAAACCTCAAGGAAGGCAAAGGCAGCACGCCACGGCCGTTACAGAGCGTGTCATGTGCAAAGTGGTTTTGTTACGCGGCTCCAGATGAGAGGTGTTTAGATACCGAAGACAGCAGCGCTGAGCGCATCGAGAGTAAATTTAGAGAGCCGTCAGCATTCCCATGTGCCATTCTGAATGACACAACGGCACACGAGTTCGTAAGTGCTGACGACGATGTGAAAGGCTGTGGCAGACATCACCGATGCTAAAGAAACGGACCCTACTAGCGGCCCTGACAACGTTCCCAACCGCCTCTGCAGCCTATAGCTTGCGTCAGGGTTCAGATTCGCCACTGTTGTGGCACAGTGTACAACACCAGATTTTCTAATTTGGATGGCGTTCGTAAGCTTGAAGACAGTGAGGTGAACTTTCTGACGCAGAAAAAGAAGCAAGTGAATCTCGCAAGTGAATCGAAAGTGCGGTGCTCATCGCGCACTGGTTCGAATTTTCCGTGCTGTGAGGAACAAATCAGTAAGCAACTGCTGGTCACAATCTCGAAAATCTGTGATGTGCAGAGTTACCAGATAATCTTCAGACCGGCATATTTTATATTTCGAATTATTGATATATCGAACTATTTCGCAATCCCCTTAAAGTTCAATATATCCGTGTTCAACTAGCATAAATTTCAGAAAGCTTCAAGCGGTGTAGCTGAACTAAATCAAATAATCTGCATTTGGTAATTACCTATCCTCAGAATAAAATATGCTGGCAAAAGATTGTTCCAGAACATAACTTTAGCACAAAAGAGGGAAAAATTAAAAACTAGAAATTCAGAAATGTCACACTTACTTGTAAGCAAGTGTTGCACTGAAGGTTTCTTCAATGTACAAGTCTAAGACAGGCTTGAAGTGCTGGTACTTCCTGTCAGAAATGAGGCCGATGATGAAGACCTGGAACAGAATGCAGACATCGCATAATTAAACAGGTAAACAAGATTAGCAGCCCGTGAACATGCGGAATTCCAAAGTAATCTGAGAGTAAAGTTCGCAATTTTATTCCATTTACGACCCCCTTTTACTGCTCAAAGCATGCAAGTTTTTTCAAACATATTCCAGAACTAAACATAGTTGTGACCTGAAAGTTGCCTTTGCTGCAAGTCACGTACACCATCCCAACCCCACTACACAACACACACTTTGGCATCGCCATTTTGCATGACCTACAGGTTGTGAGAGAAAGGTAAAATAATGAGTAACACATGTATAAAGCTAAAGACTGTGTTGGCACTAGTTCGTCGTTAAACATTAATGAAAAACAAATTTCCTTCAAAGTGCTGAAAAAGGGCGCTGTACCAATAGAAGGCGAAGTACACACACATACATGTGCAGCGCAGTTAACGTGTATGTGCATGCCCTTTTATCTTTCCCGGCTTCATGTTAAAAACTAAGCAGCAAATTTGTTTTTCAGGAATGCATAGAAATGGTGTACGAGCAACTTGGGTACATTAAAGGAGTCCTGACACAAAATTTTTAAAGCGAGATAACTTGGGAGGTAGATTGGTGTGAACAAACTACATCATTTGCAAAACATCAGTGGCAAATACAGCTTTGAACATATTTAAAATCAATTTTAATGTGTGCGTAACGCAACCGAGCAGCCAGCAGAGGTCCTCGCGAGATCGGCATCTACTTGGATGTGGAGTAAATAAACAACATCCAAACACGTCACGAGTTTGTGTTGGCCGTTTCCGTACCGCCAGCATTCGTCGCTGGCTCGCTTTGATCAGAGGTCAGAGCTTTCACTCTCGAGCTACAAACGACGCGATCGTTGGCGGTAGAGGCACCGGGATTTAGTTCGCTCATCTGGCAGCTGGCTGCGACCTACGTTCTACAGCGATTTTAGGCACTCTATTTTTATTGTTTTTTTTACAGTGAATGCGAAAATGCGCTGAGCACACGACATGTGCACTGAGGGAGCCGCATGTACCACCACTGTGCAGGCGGCAACGGCCACGGCTGTGAAGTGGCACGGGCAGGCACAGGTAGCTCGAGTCAATCTGCACTCGCAGCGCCTGCATCACGTCTACGGTCGCTTCTTAATTAAGCGGCTGACGAAATCAGTACATAGGGGCACTAGCAGAAACTGCCGCCAACGTGGAATCGACAGTGCTATGGCAGCTCCGCTCTGTGATATCCATCCAACAGTTGCATCCTCCGTGTGAGCAAAGGAGCTGGCCGAGCGAAGGTCCGCCTGTGCAACATCACGATCTCCCACAGATATCTCCGCTGAAGTGCTCCCTTGTGATTTTTGTCGAGTATATATTCTCTATCTCAAATGAAAGGACATCACTTAAAGCACCTTAACCATAAACAGTTTTGCTGATAACGCCCTAGAACTTTTTAAATAAAATTTTTAGATCTATGAGCCGTATGTGTCCTCACAAAAACGATGCTGGCAACCATGACATACAGTAGCGCGGCAACATACTTTTGTCTGTATGCGAAATGAAAAACGATATTTAAAAACTTGTCCCTAGCTAAAAAAAAGTGTGAATCGCAGGCTTTCTTACTCCTTTACGCGTTTTTTAATTCAACAGTCTCTTTTGCACGAAGGCGCCATCTGTTGAGATAGACGATAGGTAGAATCTGGCTTCATGTTGTGGAGGCGGGAAGTTCGATTCTCCCTGGACGCGGTGTCCTTTTTTTTTTTTTTTAAGCTGCCGTTTGCGTATTTGAAAACTGAAATCGAATATTTTGGCAGAACAAATGTCTCTGACTCAGGCAGAATCATCAAAGCTCCTTCAATGGGTCTGTTTACTGACCGCTGCCATTGATTCTGAGCATGGAGCCTCAGTTAGCCACACTGAGAGCAACCCAGCGACGCCGGGCAGCGTGTCTTAAAATTTTTCAAAATAACGTTTAAAAACACATATACAATTGAAAGTTATACAAATACTTGTGTTAAACGGTTTTCAATAAGTAAGTAAACGTTTCAGCAGTTACAGTAGTTGCTAGGTTTGCACGTCACGTGACCAGGACACATATTGTAATGTCAAGTTTCGACACTATGAACCGCCCCGCCCCCCTTCCGATTTCAGAAAGTTTGCTGCCAAATTAAAATGATTTCTGCTTATTTGTTTATAAATTGCTTGTGGTTACCGGGATATATAAAATGCTGGCTTTCATATGAACTAGAGAACATATACGCGACAAAAATCGGTTGTCCGTCCCTTTAAGAAATTTAAAGCTCATTTAAAGGACACTGAAGGGAATATATTGGAGTCTTATTTGTGACTTCATTGTGCAGTATAACCCATGTAATCCATTATTTGGCTGTTTCGTGGACATATAAAGCCTTAGTTTATCTGTAATTGGCAGCAGAAAAGCAAACACCACGCACCGTTCATCATCACCACACCAACTATACCATAATGAAGCCACACTGGTTTGTGGCTTTCGAATGCCCTTTTCACATTATAAAATTCATGTAAATTAACCACAAAAACTCAGAACATGGCCTATGTATCCTAGGTATAATCTAATTAAATAATTAACAATGCTTACAACTCATAGCAGTGCCTTTTCAAAGCTGCAAATCGAGTTACCATAAATGAGCTCTAAAAAGTTCATTCAGATTGAGCAAACGAAAAGGTGCAATTATACAGTCAAAGTTTACTTCTAAGAAGGCTTTTGCACACTGAGAGCAATTTTTTCCTTATTATTAAAAAAAAAACTACACAGAAACACAAATAGGCTTACCAGAGCTTCAAAGACGAGGTTGTCATAAAGGTCAGAGTCTGAATTTTTCATGAGAATGTTGAACAGAGCATCCAAAATGTCTTGCAAGAACTGAAGAACAGAACATCAGCAAATTAGCACACAGCTTAAGGAGTATGGCACACGTATGGGTGCAGAACAACAGTCAAAAAGTATCGCACAGTAAAAAGTTCATTAACTCTTTCATTACCACACCTATTCAAAATCGTTCAATTCGAACGATAACTTGGGAGCCCTTTTTCAAAGGGTTCTGGTTTTTCTCAAACAAATAAAGCAATTTGGGGTTAGCTCAGAAAATGCCCTTCCAAAATCAGTGTTGTTTTCATTTTTGCAACAAAAGCGTGATTATGACACGCATTTTCATCACCTGAGTGTGGAAATGGGGCGTGGTCGTCGCACGCCACTGCTACAACAGAAGGCGTGCTGTTCGTAATTACTCTGCATCAGTGTTTGGTTTTTGTTATCATGGCACCAATGGTGAATCAGAAGATGACTTTCAATCGTCAGATTTGTCGTCTAAAGGTAATAATTACTGAAATTAGCTGGAAATATCAGGCAGTGCCTGTTTACAAAGTTATTCTATGATTTTAGGCAGTTTTATTGCCTTTGCGCATGTTGTTCTACGTTGTTCCGCAGTTCTACTGACCACATGACCATTCGCAAACAGCTTACAATAGTTTTGGTTTCGTTTCTGCATCGCAAAATCCATATTTGACGCTACTACGTAGCTACCCAACTTTGAGCCGATCAGCTATGGCACCTCACTGCCCGCTACTGATCCTCGAAAAGAGCATGCCGCCCATAATTATATGCACCCTCACCCGATTTCTACGATAACAATCTAAGATGAGAGTCAAAAGATAACACCCAGTCATCGGATATCAGTTCAGAAAGGAGAAAGCTTCAAACTGGCCTTGCACACCGCCAGCTGTTTGCAGCCCGTTTCGTTTCCATACGAGGGTATCTCCGGAGCTGAAGTGTTACTTCTTAGTAGACTGTCTCTTCTGACAAAGGCTTTAACAGGTTTGGTATAGTTTCTTTTCAAAAATGTTAGGTGGCGCTGCAGTGTAGGAGGCTCATAGTGCTGAATGCTTTTTGTCGCGCGACAGCTGCCCTATGAAAGCTTGCTGGGCACGATTCCAGCGCATCGAACCTTATTCTTGTAGGCAGAGCTACGATAGCGAGCCAGAAGATGATAATAAACTGCAAATTTATATTATGACAGATAACTTACAGTAAATAAGCACAAACCACCAAGTTTTAATTTAAACTCCATACAGATTTCTTTACATCGCGTGCTTGTCTTGAATATTGTGCTGGCCGTAAATGCAAAGTCAGTCACTGACAAGGTGTTTTGATGTAACATGGGAACAAATTTGGGCCTCTGATAATGTCAAACCGCCAAATTTCTTCCAGAGAACTATCCAAAACTGTGCATTTTGAACTGGAGGTCGAGCTTCACTGCATGGCGCAGGCACCACGCGTGGTAGCATTTTTTTTTTTGTATCCGACAAGCTGTTCCGCATGAGTCGACATTTTTTCTAGGACGTGTTTTTGAAATGTTTCCTTACAAAATGTATATTCGAAATTTTTTCTACACTGGGTGGTTTGTTACACACAATTACTTTTTTTTTTCATTTTATACGACAACTGGACAAAAAAATTTGATTTCGATAATTTTTTTCGCAACCTTTGTGTATAAAAACATTTTAAACACTGGTGTTTTTGGAAAGGGCACTAAATCAACTGCATTTTATGCCACTGCAATATGTGCCTAACCAATGTGTTTAGCACAAAAAAAAGTTTTCTTTCACCCCTGAAAATCGGTCAATTTCCCGTAGTAACAAAAGAGTTAAAAATCTGCCTTGAGGTCCACTGCCACACTGCCAAGTTATTTCTAGAAGAATGCCCCTCAGGAAACATGTTTCTTTTTGACGAGTGCATTTGTGAGCGCTAGAGAGTAATATAATCCTGGTGGCAAGAAATGTTATGCACTGGCCAGAAATTATATTCCGACCCCACTCAATGTAATAAGGTGCTAGCCTCGCCAAAAATGACAACAGGTAGGCACTCTGAGTGTATAATTCAAGAGCTACGCACAGATTTCGCACAATTTCACGTTACACATTGGTAGAAAGAGGGCACGTACAAACTTGCTTCTTCGTGACTCATTTGAAAGAATGACCATAAAGCTGCAGAGATGAGAATGAAAACCACACACTAAAATAGACGTGCTTCACAGTACCTTCACAACTTCTTCACCATCAACTTTCATCAATGCATGAAGGTTCTTTTCCAGGTTATCAGGAAGCGTCCACCACTTCAAGAGGCCAAGCAGGTCCACTGTGACAAGCCAGAATGAAATTGTTTGCTGTTTTCGAATCTCAGCATAAGTTAACCATAGAAACAGACCCCACAACTGCTAGACCATTTCCCAAAAGTCTATATGCTTGCATTTGACAGCAAGACATTTGAAAAATTTCTGAAATTGCAGGCACAAAATCCTGCTGAACTAAATTTTCAAGAATTTGCTAGTGTGCCAAACAGGTTACAAGACCCGCATTATTACTAAACAACAGAACACTTCACCCAATATTTTCAGTCGCACAGCTTCAGAGCATTTCCGTCAGCCTTCACACAGCATTTATGTGTACAAGTTCCAATCTGGGTTTCATACATGAAAGCTACACCTGGACTAAGAGACCACCTTGGCATCTTCAACATGCACCCGATTATTGAACACACAGTCATTTTTGCTTTTTCGCCTGCGTTACAAAAACTGCGGTTAGGGCCAGGATTGGACCCACGTCTCCACGCTAACGTGAGCAATGTCTTGGGCAATGAGTCACCCTGGCGGGTCTGAGCAGCACATTCACTAAATACCTGTCAGAATTTCCAGCTGAATTAACCAGAATGCAAAACTGCAGGGGGTGGCTGTAAAACTCTCAAGCATAAAACAATGCAGGAAAAAAAAACGACACTTGTTTTCCTACCCCTTTCTACAAAAATGGAGGGGCCGACCAGGTTGTACATTTATGTTAGAAATGCTGTGGTGTTGCACTAGTTGTGCTTAAAGGGGCCATGCAGACTAAACACAAGTTTGGTTGATTCGAAAGATTGCCTCATTACAGGCACCACTTTTAACGCACGCTTCGGCTAAACAAGCTACATAATTGGGAAAAAAGGGAATGGCCATGCGACCCACTAGCTCATTTCCCACAACAGAACCTATCATGTCATATGCCTAGCTGTGTGATTGGCTGAGGTCGGAAAAAACAAACGCAAATTAGGCAGGGCTTATGAGCTTTCTGAACGAGCACCTAAATGTAATGCATACGCATTTTACAGCCGTAAGAATGGTGGGGTAAACAATGAAAGTTACGAAAATACACGTAAACATACAAGTACCGATGCACACTGCTGTTGGTACTGGGCGTACTATGCTTGTTTTAGCTGCACAGCAGTCTGCCAATTACGAATTGTCCTACACGACACTGGCCGACTGGCGTAAGCGATGTTGTCTTACGTGACCCTGTATGTCGAGTATACCCCAAGTTTCACGAAACGATTACGTTCTACCATAACAAAAACAAGCCAGGTGCAAATATAGTCAAAAACAAAGCAACGGCGGAAAACCGTCAGCCTTTGTCCGCCGCTCAGTATGGTAGCGCCATCTGGGAGGACTGACAGTAAGTAAGGCTGCAGAGCCTAATGACACACTGGAAGTTCCTTTGATACTCACCCTTGTGACTTCATGGCAGACATTACGAAAACACACAATTTGGCGGGAGAATCAAAATTTTAACCTAAATTGATTAATGTCTCAGTGAATATGGCATCAATTGCTGCCAGACATGTGCTGGTTCACTATAAAACCCGAAATCTTTCGAATAAAACAAACTTGTACTTTGTCTGCATGGCCCCTTTAATAAACTTTAATTTCATGAACTACAGGCTATGACGTGGAAATTTCCTATGTGGTGGATTACAGTGTATTTTTACACTACAATTTAGTTTTAGGTGTTGTAAACCCCACGAATGCCGTAAACAGCAACCTACGACGAGAAATACGTATCACATTTAGTAAACCAGAATTTAGACTTTAAACAAGATAAACACTTACAACCAATTCATTATAACCTTGTCATGAAAAATTATTCCCTTCCTAAAGACAAGTTCAGTCTAAAACAAATTCTGCACCACAGCAACTTCTCACTGGAAGTTTGGACTTCCTTCAAATACAGCTAGTGTTTCCAATAAAGCTCCTACGCTGATATCGACATTTGGTACACAGCCTCAGCTATGTCTGTGCAGACAGGGACACACAACTGCCCAGCTGCAAGAGGAGAATTTCACACTCATTTCAGCGCACGGGAAAACAATATAAACAAAAACGTGAAAGCTTATGCAGCGTACTAACTGTTGCCTCTGGACGTAAGTTTTCTTTGCGAGATGGTGAACAATCAAACTTCACCCAATTCTAGCTCTTGGAATGTTAGTGCTTGGGCTGTCACAGCAATTTTATATGATTTCACCAATAGTCTGTCACAGCAGCTCTAGGATATGCACATGGGCCTCTTTTACTTAACTCTTTCGTTACCGCGGGAAATTGACCAATTTGAGAGGTCTAACAAAATATTTTTTTTGTGCTATACATATTGGTTAGGCACACATGGCAGTGACATAAAATGCAGATTATTCCACACGCTTTCCAACGACACCAGTTTTAATAATGTTTTCCTAAATAACGATTGCGAAAAAAATTATCGAATTCGAAATTTTTGTCCACGCGTGGAAGAAAATAAGAAAAAAGTAAGTTGTGTATAATAAACGACTCGGAGTAGAAAAAATTTAGAATATACATTTTGTAGGTAGACATTTCAAAAAACCCGTCCTAGAAAAAAAATTGAGTTGCGCAGTTCAATTTGTCAGATATCAAAGAAAATGTTAGCCCGCGTGGTGCCCCTGCCATGTGGTGAAGCCCAACCACTATTTCAAAATTTGCTATTTTGGACGGTTCGCTAGAAGAAATCTGGTGGTTAGGCATTATTAAAGGCCTCAATCAGCCTCCGTGTGATGTAAAAACACCTTGTCAATGATTATGACCGGCACAATATTGAAGGCAAGCAAGCGATGTGAAAAAATCCGCTTGGAGTTGAGAACCAAACTCTTTGGTGGATGCTTGTTGACGTTCTGATGATCACTTATCAGTCAGAACTTTCATTTGCGGTTTATTATCATGTTCTGACTCACTATGGTAGCCCTGCTTGCAGGAACAAGGTACGATGCACTAGAATCATGCCCAGCAAGCTTTCACCAAGCCGCCGTCGGGCTGTGAAGCAAGTTCAGCACTACGAGCCTACTACATTGCAGCGCCACCTAACAATTTTGAAAAGAAACAAATACAAGGCTGTTGGAGACTTTGTCAGAATAGAAAGTACTACTAAGAAGCGACACTAGACCTCCGGAAATACCCTCGTATGAAACCGAAACTGGCCGGTGAACAGCTGGCGGTGTTCAAGGCCAATTGGAAGCGTTCTCCTCGTCTGAACTGATACCCGACGACTTGGTGTTATCATTTGACTTTCAGCGGAAGCTCTTATTGCAGAAGCAAGGCGTAGATAAAGTGGAAGCGCGAGCGGAATGCTTGTTTTGAGGAGCAGTAGCGGCAACGGAGGCGCCATAGCAAATGAGCTTGTAGTTGGGTAACTGCGTAGTAGCGCCAAATATGAATTTCGCAATGCGAAAACGAAACCGAAACTGCTGGAAACTGGTTGAAAATGGCAGGCACACTTGCTAGACATGTGGGGGACCATCAGAAATAAGCTTTGGGAGAATAAAGCTGCCCTTTGCCCGAACCAAAGATCATTAGTGAATAGCTGGGGCAATTTTCAAGTAATTATCACCTCTCAACGCTGTCGGATTACAAAGCTGACCGCATTATGTATTTGGTATTTGACTTGCCAGGAGCCTTTTGACAAAAAAAATATTATGGTAATGCAGTCTAACCACGGCCTGCATACTTTTTTTCTCAAGTGCAGCAGCCACGCCCCCTTCCTCAAAAACACACGCACCTCAGCTCGCAAAAAACGCCGTCAAAAATCTCAATGTCGCCGGAGCGGGAAAATTTCAACTGATTATAAAAGGGCAGTGCCTAGACTAACCACTGGCCGCATTAGGTGTACGAGAAACAACTACAACATGTTGAAATAGGCAATAGAAATCATCGATCACCGGTGATCGATTTGAATAGGCGTGGTAACGAAAGAGTTAAACAAGTCGCATTACAGTGCTATATGCTGTTCATGGGCAGCTCACCCATTCCTTTTACTCCAGAACTACCAAACTCACATAGCTGGTATACGTATAGAAGAGTTGCGTTTGACTGCATCCCGGTAAATCTGTTATCCCAATTTTTAACTGGGGCTGACAGTAGAACGAGCCGACAGAATGACGTGTCACTAGCGTTGGGGAAAGGCAAACGTTACAAAGTACTAAAAGAAGCTGTCATGGACCACCAAAGCTGGCACTCACCATTTTGTGTCAGCTTGGTTGAGCACACCAGGGTGGAGATCTGGAAGGAGTCCTTGATGGCAAGACTGATTCCACCCGCCTGGAAGGATGCCAGCTGGGCTTTGTTCGGCTGTGCATTGGGCGTGGCCGAGTTCTGCATTATGGTGTTGAACTCTGCTCTTGTGGCCGGCAGGTTGAGGTAGCTGATGTCCAGGTCAGCATGCCGCTTGTGGTCCAACTGTCGAAAGTTCTTTGTGTCATTAGTGCCCCCCAACGGTCGTGGAAATTAAAGATGTGTGCTAAAACACACGTATTCTATAAAGAGGAACAAATTTGATCATAAACTGATCAACTGATGGCCTCTTATGACACACACACGTCTGCCTCCCCGTGCACCCTAACAAAAACGTTTAACGATGAGGACAAGTTTCTTTTTCATGACACATCACATATCGCGGAGGAGTCTGAAGAAACTCCTCTCCTCAACGCCACTACAGTTGAACCTTGGTTTAACAATGTCACCGGAATCCACAAATTAATTTATTAAATCAGGAAACCTACAAAATCGAGAAGCATTAAGATTATGGGCAACTGCTGAGGAATCGAAATTTATTTATAAATTCAGGAAATTCATAACTTTGGGTTTCATGAATTCAAGGTTGAATTGTAGTACTGCTCTAATGAAATCACAAAGGAGGACCATTTTCATTAGTGCACATATTGTTACGTGACGGCAGGACACAAGAAATGAACCATGGAAGGTGCAAGCGATGTATTTACACTATGTACATCATGTCGGCCATGAGAGAGCCCACACAGCTGGCTCTTCTTCTGCGAAGATTGGCCCTAAATCTAGTTGGCCCTAATCGTCTTACCATGACACATCCCCCTCATGGCCATGACAGCACTAACTCCGGCTATGTGTGGCACACTGCATCGTCTTCCTCTAGGATCCTATCTTGCACTACACGCCATGTCTTCTTACTTCTTGTAACATCCTCCTTGTGACACTTACCGTCCTAGACAAGTGTCCCATGACCTGATCCTCAGCCTAGATTTCCTTTCTGAACACGCAGCCCTCACTGATTGTGCAACAGGGGTCCTCCACCTTGAGCTCCCTCTTGCTTCAGCCGCTACCGACGTGTTCATTTGCCTCTGCAAAATATGACCTACGTCCATATGTATGCATGCGTCGTTGTTCCTGATGGTGTCTACATAGTGTCACCAATCACCGATGTGCTGCTTACGCAACGTGTCACCTTTCCTCACACCATTGAAACGGTGACCAACAACCACGTGCTTTTCCCGTTCCTAAACTTTGTGTTTTCTCCTGAAGCTCTTCCCCGAGGAATTTCGCTGGCTGTCCTGTTTCCATTATCGAGCTTCGAGGTTTCTTCGCTAACTTCGGACGGCCCAGCAGGTCTTGCCACCTCCGCGCTAAAATCTGACGAATTTGCGTGCATGATTGCCCTAGATCTGTCTCAGACACACGCTCAAGAGTTGTCTCATCTTTCGGCATCCTATGGAGACATATTTTATTTCAGCAACCGACCTTTGGGCCAGACAACAACCGTCAAGCATCGTATTCACCCTGGCAATGGTAGCCCAGTTCACAGGCGACCATGCTGCATTTCTCAAGTGGAGCGCTGCGGTATTCAACAGGAAGCGGACAAGATGCTTAGCAAACAGCTGGGCAAACCGAGCACCGAGCGTTCTCTTCGTTGTCATTCACAAGCGATCACCCCACGCGCTCCAAGGTTTCTTGTCCTCATCATCTGCGATGCTTCCTCCAAAAGGGCATGTCACAATATTACACCCTGCGATCAAATGCATCGGACACTGCACTTGTGTGATGAGGAAATAAAAAAGGAGGGTGGAGAGTTAGCTGCTCCAAGGAATACAAGAATACCGTATTCATTCGAATATAAGGCGAGGTTTTTTTTTCCAAAATCCGTAGTCTCAAAGTCATACCCCGCCTATATCCAAAGCTCAGTATATATATATATATATATATATACGGCATTTTTTGGACTCTCGAAACTGCACCCTTGCTTTATAATCGTGACCGCCTTATAATTGAATAATACAGTAGTATTTTACAATTAGCTTCATGTGCTGCACGACTGTTTACATGATTTAAATTTATATTAAACATTGTGGAGAAATTGCGAAGCTGTCTTCATGCAAAATGAAAAGGCGGAAGGTCCAAGTCAAAGTCGCTGCGATCGAAAGTCCAAACCATCTGCGCAACTAACTCCGAACTCAGACGACAACCGAGAAAACCCTCACGAGAAAGCTTCCTGTTCAACCATCGTCGTCGTTAGACGGAGGGGTGCATGACTTTTCCACTCCTTATCGCACAACATGGGCACAGCTTGATGCTTATTGAGTACGTATCGAGTGCACTGCTCGTTTTCCCTAAGCTGTCCAGAGGAGGCTTCCAGTCATGGCTGAGAAGACAGTCCAAACGTTTTACTAAAAATACAAACTGAAGTGCTTTAGGATCACAGATTCTTTGCTGTTCTTGAACTTTCGACGAGTGCACAGAAACAGCACTGTGCAGCCACCGGCTGTCAAGCTAGCAGAGAGAACATGAATATTTACCACTGCGTATTACCAGACAGTGAGATACGACAAGCGTGGCTAAAGCGTCTCCAGCTCCCAGCGTCAGACAAACAAAACTGTGTTTACATTTGTGGACGACACCTTTGCTACCGGCACTTACAGAAGGAATCAGGAAGTGACGCAATGTACCATACTCGCCAGCAGAATGTTTTTGAAGCGAACTGCAATGCTGATGTCGCCTTTTCCTTTCTTTCATGCTACAAGGAGCTAGCTGGAGAACTTAGTTGCATGCGATAGAGATGTCACTCCCATACCGTTCATTCACGTGTTGTAATTTGCTACTGTACACAAGATAAACTTGTCAATGTTCCTAGCTAGCCGAAGCTCTGTCTTCGAGTGTTAAAATAGCTCAGAAGAAAAAAGCAGTAGTACATGCTATTTTGATACGTTATAAACTCCATCAATACTGGTTGCTATAACAAAACTTTTACTGTACTAGATAAGTTGAACAATGCTGTGTGAGATCCTATTTGCCCCTTAGCACCAGTGGAAGTTGCTTCAGGACTCCTTGAAGTTCACACTATTGATAGGCACGTACCTAGCCAGAAGAGGTTTGGCTATCAGAACAACATTTTTAGCAGGTTGGCATGTCGAAACATAGCCAAAGCTTTATTGGAACTTCCCCAGGAAACTGAGGTGAGGAATTATTTCTTATATTCTATCCATACATGGTACAAACACCCTGACCTACACATATTGCCCAGTAAACCTCCTTCTTAATATGAAACCCTTACTCTAGCCAAGCATGTCTTTGGCTGGTCCTTGACACAAGTTTGCAACCTTGAGATATTCAATGTGTTAGCACAGTAACCCCACGATTCAATAGCACACTAACCTCTCAGTGGCAGCCATCAGTAGACTGGTTAACGTCTGGCTTTTATAAAGCTGATTCTTTGGAAGCCCTTATGGTGTGCACGGGAGAACAAGACACGAGCGCTTCCAGAAACATTTCTTACCCTGTAGACAAGTAGCTCATGCACTTCATCATTCAATGTGGTGCCGTTTTCTTGCATCAGCTTCACAAATGACATGGCAAACGGTTTCTCAACTCTGTCTTTGGCTGGACATGGGAAAGAAAGGCACGGGCATTTGGAGCTTCCATTTGCATGCAGGCACGGGGGAGAAACTAGAAATTCTGTATCACGATGACAAACCTTCGTTTGATGACCGGTGCTTGAATGTGAACAACAGATGTGCACTGTAGAACAACTCAATGGGAACAGCAATCTGGAGAGAAAAATAGAAATGCATTGCTAAGTGAGTGCACAATGCTTTTAGCAAGTACACAGAAAATAATATCATAAGAAGAGGAAAAGAAACAGACACCGCCAGAAAATGCACATGCAGAAATCTTCACGGCTTTGCTTCTTTCTTAGCATCGTGGTTCACAGTTGTGGATCAGGAGCACCCCCATAAAACGATGATAAAGATGACAGATGAAGCCTCACAAATTTGGGGGAGGGAGTGGTGCACAATGATGTCAATCTAATGTTTTTTTGGGCACAGGGTATCCCTCTAAAGTTGTATTGCTGCATTTTACTCCTTTTTTCTTGTTTGCTGTCACGTAAAACAGATACAACAACTAGCCCAGTCCCAAATTGTAACTGAGCTTTGTTCTAAGCCCATCTCACACCTGTTTGGCTTTCTGGGACAGCTTGGCATCGTGCAAAGATAGCTTAGGTGTGAAAAAAAAAAAAAGTAAGGCTGCGGGTTACGAGGAAAGGCCCGAAAGTGCACTGCTGCAAAGCCAACATTTTGCATCGCTGCCACGCCTTTTAAAAAAAAGAGGGGGAGGAGGAGGCAAGGAAAGGGAGCATCAAAATGTTAGCATTGCCGCTTACAGTGTTGAAGCTACATGAGGGTCATCAGGTACACCTTTGTGAAGGGCTGTAAATTAATTTAGACCACACGGGAGTTCTTTTAAGTTTGCCAAAATCTCATCCACACAGGTATTTCACCTTGATCATGAGTAAAGCCTCTGCAGTCTCAAATTGGGTTAATAATGGCGTGCTCAGCAGCGCAAAGCATTAACCGCAAAGCTGCCATATGGTAGATGGGGATGGGGGATTGAATAATGAAAGCCCCCCACCCACTTTGTGTGCATTTCACTTTTTCACTCAGCTGCAATGCTGTGCGGGGGGGGGGGGGGGGGGAATACAATTTAGCAGCACATGTCGTCCGTAAAGACTTGAGCAGCACACATGTTGCGTTAAAGCTGGCCTTTTAGTTTTAACACTTTGTGGACACTAGAATAGCTTTACGGACCTTGGTCTTCAGGCCCTCATTTGAGAACAACTGTTCTGGTAGATAGATGACCTAGGTAATTTATTTTTTCCAAGAGAGCAGTGTAAGGAGGTAAGAAAAATTTCAATTAAAATAAACATCTTTAAGCAGTTGTAATCCATATGCTGCTGTGTGCCAATGGAGGCACTATACCCAACCGCTGCGAATCGAACTTTCTCGTAGGAAATTCACAGCAGGCAAGCTCACATTAACAAATGCCTGCCAGACAAACGTGCGAAATGAGTAGCTGTTATTACATTTTGAGATTCCTTTGAAGAGGGAAGGAGGGTGAGGGTGTGCATAGTTTTTTCGTGCACCTATGTTGCTTACTAAAAGAAATCCCCAGACTAACTGTAGATCATACAAGCTTAAGGACTCCATTGCTTACAACACATGCAGGTGCAAATTAAAAGTCCTGTTTCACACCTTGAAGGTTTCCATCCAACGTGGCCTGTCTTCATGGTAGTAGATCACACTGTGATACTCATCCAAGCTTTCGGAGCCTGATCCAATGCTTATAACACCCTAGGCATAAAAATGTTCACAGTCAGTCAAGTCTCATCGTGTTCATATTATGTACGTATAAATAAATTAAGAAGTACGTGGTAAATTGATTGATTGTAGGGTTTAACGCGCCGACGCAACGCAGGCGATGAGGCGCGCCGTAGTGGAGGGCTCCGGATTAATTTTGACCACCTGGGGATCTTTAACGTGCGCCGAAATCTCGTACACACGGGCGTTTTTGCTTTTCGCCTCCATCAGAAAAGCGGCCGCCGCGGCCGGGAATCGAACCCGCGACCTCGTGCTCAGCAGCGCAACGCCTTAGCCACTGAGCCACCGCGGCGGGTAAGAAGTACGTGGTACTTTAGAGAGGGAAACAAAATGTCTACAAGCAAAATATGCTGAAAATGCATTTAGTTGCTACAGCATTCTTGTTCCAGCAACACGACTGCAATAACGTAGTCCATGTATTTCATTAGTAAAATTACTTGCAGCATACCCTAGTTTTAGTTTTGCTTCTGGTAGCGCACCACGTAGAACAAGGCAGACAAAGCTAAACAGGTAACACTGAAATAACAAATAATGTGTCAAGAAAACAACCTTATTAGCTCTCCCAGCTTAGAATACCCAGAAACAATTTCCTTTGGAGGTGTTCTTTCTCTACCCTGACTAAAGTTTTTACCCTGAGCAACTGTGAGAAGAGTAAGGTTACTCCTCTGTAATGTGGAATACAACACGTTCACAATGGGCTCAGCTGTTTGATTATCACTACTAGATGGCTCAGAACAAAATCAACGAAAGCTGCCGCCTGTTCCTGCATACTGCCACTCCATTTGCATTGACGCTGACGCCGCGTCTCGTGTTACAGCCCTGGTGTCTGAGCCCCAGGCACGCTTGGGTCTGTGCTTTCTATTTGATTCTCCTTCTCTCCCTCATCCCGCGGCTCACTCCCTCCAAACCAATACTGTATGCTTAACTCCAATAAACTGTTTCGCCTCGGACTCCAATTTGCAAACACCTCAGGCTACAAGTGGAAAATAAACTTCCGTTAGGAAATAAGGCATGCTCTACATGCCACAATGAAGACAAGAACAAAACAAGAACTCACAGGAATGACAGCACCTTCTGAATTGCACACTTTCACAGTGACCTCAATGTTTCGGTCAGATGTCTTTGCACCTTTAGAGAACTCAGCTTGAACCAGTGTCAAGTACAGGTCGTTGCGCACATCCCCTGTAAAAAAAAAAAAAAGAAAAGAAAAGAAAACACACAACAGTAGTAGTACAGGAAGAAGAAAACAATAGCTGAATGGAACGCCCTAAAATGGTGGCATGCTTTGAGGAACACCCAGCTACAATCACTTACAGTTAATTTTAGCATGTTACATGGTCTGCAACAGCAATTTTTTCACAGCACATTTTCAACACTGCCCAAACACACTTTTGCATTATTGGTAGGTTTAGCTGTATCTAACCATAGCTCTTGTAGAAAAAAAAAAAAAAAAGGGCTTAAAACTACATAACTGCTTGATGGTTAAATGTAAGTGATAAGCATAAATTAGGTTCGGTAGAGCCAATGTAACTACATAATTGTTTTCCTTTTTTTTTTGCTAGACATGTTTAATTAGCATTAGAGATTATCTGAAGTTGTTCGGCAGACTGTTAAAGAGACTAACAGCTCAAATAAATTTCAGGCGTGTGTGTGCGCGTGTTGGCCAAGTGAAAGGGCTTCAACTGAAACACTTCACAGCAAGATGACCATGCTTGACAATGTCATGAAACTCCATAAATTATTTTTTTAGCTCCACTAAGTTCTGCAGGCTGCCTAGCCAGACGCTGAACCACAATGCAGCTTTCTGTCATTTGTAAATTAAAGTACAGTACAAGAATATTATTTGAGCACAGTGTACATGAACCAACCCACTGAATTAAAAGCTTGCTAGCTTCACAGTGCAATTTCTAAAACACTGCACGACGACCTTTCAATACATCCAACATCGTTAATTAACTCGAGGGCACCAAAAGAGAAAGATAAAAAACTTTATCATCCCTTCCTAAAGAAAGTTGAGAAAAGCGAGAAAGCTTTCTGACATAAAAGCGCCGTCAAAAGTGTGTTGAAACCTTCGCTAAAAGTGCGTCCAATAGATCTTCAAACCTTGAAAGACCCAAACCGCAAACCAAAAACAAACCCATGCGACGGTTTCTCGCACACTAGGTAAATGCATCTACAAACAACCTAAATGTATACCGATGCGCGGTTTATGTGATAATGGTATAGCATTGTACTCCTCCGTCATTATCGATATGTGCTGTGCCCTATCTAGAAACGTTTCTTTTTTTTTTTTTTTTTTTTTTGCGAGTTTCAAAGAACTGTTTTGACACCATAGAAGCCCGGTTTCAAGCATGCGCCGTGTGTCCAAAGATCTTATCACAGTTTTTCGGTCAACCAACCGGTTTGAAATATAACGAACGAAATGTTCATTTATTTTATTTAACACATCTTTCGAGCAGTTGGTGACACAGTTAATAGCTGAGTCTTGTCATCATGGCCATAGCTAAAAGGTGTTCCAAAGTTTAACTGTCCATGTCTGCCGAGAAAGATGTTTCTCCCTCATTTTTTTCCTTTCTGGCAGCTTCTTTGTCAATGGCCAATCCCTCATTTCCTGGAATCCTGAACAAAGATATTTTTCAGTACTTTGAAATAATCACTGCCAAAGCTTGCACTCAGAACACACTGCTGTTCCACCAAACCCTGCCACAAAAGGTGTGAGGTGCACCCTTGGTGCCACTGTCAGGCAAAGCAGCAATGTTTATAACAAATAACCCAACAACTTCGTTAGCATGCTCCTCATAGCCCACAGCAGCAAATATTATACAAAGCTTTACAATCCTTTTCAAGTATACAGTCCACGTGAAGGCTCCCAGTGGTACAGTCCGAGTTAACACATTAATGATCTGTCTTTGTCTACTCAACCTATACAGGCATGGAACTAAGCTATACTGAACTCCAACCCATGAGTGTGAACGTGAACTGCACGCTTAATCATTTCTCCCATCCCCACTTCCAACAGTAGTGGGCATAGTCTGCAAAAGCTACGAAAAGTTGATGTCTCCACTCCCATTTCTCACAAGGTGCCGCACAGTGACTGAATATGCCTTTTGGCAGGTGGCGCGAAGAGGAGTGAGAGGAGGTCACCACCCACCGGGCAGGATGACCTCGGGGAAGCCCATCTTGCGTGCGACGGCCGTGGTGCCCGAGACGAGGTGCGGGTTTTCCTCACGCACCTGCTTGTTGTCCCCGTGCAGCAGCTTGAGGCAGATCCAGAGGCCCTGGCCCTTGTGCTCCTTCTGCGACACCTCCTTGGCCGCCAGGGCCTTCTTGATGGCCGTGTCCAGGAAGTCCCGCTCGCCGCACCTACAGCAAACACTCATGATTGCAGCCACTAACGCGTGACACACCCCCTCTTCAAGACGTCTCTCGTGATGCGTGCTCCAGCAATGAATAAGCCTCCCCGCCCCCTTTTTAACGCAAACCACTCCTTTGTTTGCCCTCAAACATTGCTGCAAGGTGGCATTTTATGTTCTATTTTGTTCAGCACCAAGATCGGTGCAGCACTTACTGGTTATTTAGCGATTGCATAGAAATTATTTTCACCTATAGAAACCCTGGCCTCCTGCCATGATGGAAAACAAACACTGTGGAACAAATGCCGCCTGTCTTAACCAAAATGAAACACTTTGCCTGCCGCAAAGCATTTCACAAACAATTTCCCATTCACAAATTCGTGAACAAGGTACTTCTTATGAGCACTAACTTGCAAATTATGTGAATCAAAAAAAAAAAAAGAAAAGAAAAGGAGCATGAAGGTCCTTCGAAAGGAAAATACTAAGATTAGGAAAAGTGTGATGTCGATGCACACCATCACAGTGTACAAAAGAGCTCACTCAGGTGGTCTGCATATGCATTTTCTATCAGCATTACACTTGGAACAAAGTAGTCCAACAAACTGAAACTCATGCCTGCCTGTGTGACAACAGACCGATTTCACCATCAGTTTCACCCTGCCGGTACTTCCCCAAAGCACACAAGGTCTAGTGGTTTTTAGCATATAGCAAGGGCAACACTGGCTTGAAGTGTCAATATCAGAGGCCTGTTGCAAAAAAATCAATGCGGTTGCTACAGCAACACAGCCAAAGTTATCTGCCACACTGCCTGTCATGTTAGCTCCACAATGACTACGAAATCAAGAGAGGGGCTTTTGATAGCAAGTAGCCTTTAGAGGCACTGCCTACCCAGAGGAAGAATTTGCTGCATGAACCACAAAAGCCACACCTTTTGAGAACAACATGGCCTAATGATTCATGCCAGTCCGAGACTAAAAACTGATTGATTGTAGGGTTTAACGTGGCGATTCAATGCAGGCGATGAGGCGCACCGTAGTGAAGGGCTCCAAATTAACTTTGACCATCTGGGGACCTTTAATGTGCGCCAAAATCTCGTACACACACGCGTTTTTGCGTTTCGCATTCCGAGGCTAAAAACTGAAAATGCTATACTGTTGCATGAGCAATTCCAAATACGAACTTTTTTTCCAGGTATCAGTGCTTTTTTTTTTTTTTCTTTTCAATTCTATGATGGAACAATGGTACTGTCCAAATAGCCAGTGGTTCTAGTCTGGCAATCAGCCAGAACACAGGTGAAACATTTCCATGGTAAACCATAACTTTACTTACTGAACATAGGGGACAAAATGTTGCTTCTCTTCATCACTGTCAATCTTTCCACTGATGATGTCAGTTATGTCCATGGCTGGAAAGTACACCACACATAGCACTTGTAAGGTATGGTGCCATGTACTACCCCATCCACTGCAGTTTTCTATGCAAATACGCCATCAATTAAATGATGGGAGATCACAACACAAACGTGAGCAACACAACTCACCAGCAACGCCAAACGGCCGGCGCATGCCTTCAGACTCGGACACCTTTTTGGAGTACAGTGTCGACCTCTTGTGATCATTCTCCTTGAGCTCCATCGCACCTTTGAATGGATTTAAGAAATATATTCAATATATTAAGAAAAAATACAGGCCACAGGCACCCACAGGAATAGGTTGAGGGTTCAAGAAGGGCGCTAGTCACACTTCTTAACAAAGACTAAGCGCACTTTTTTTTTTGTTTAAAATGCTCTCAAATGTAAGGATTCTCCACTCTTCCTTTATTTGTTCTAGCAGCTCCCCCTTCCACTTCCTTGCGCTCCCCGGCCAGAGCCTATGCAACACCTCTGCTCCGAGCATAAAACAGAAATCGTCCCATTACACAAAGAAAGAAGTGCGGGTATCTTACCGATACGGATGATTTGGCAGATGAAGTTGACCCGTTCACGACTGAGATCTCTACTTCCCAGGTCCTAAAAGATAATAAATAAAAACAAATGTAGCAAGGGCAAATTTTTGCATTCCACGTCTGTAGAAGAGTCAGCAAACAAAACTTTCTCAGGCTTACAGTAAACAGCACTCTCAAGTTGTTCAGCTGGTCCAAATCCTTAATAAGACCGCACTTGGCCCATTGGACAAAGTAGTTCTCACTGAAAAATTGAAACACAAAAAAATTACACAGCGGTAGATTAAAAAAAAAGTTCCATATTCAAACTTTGTTTCAATAGCCAGAGCTACGCACTGCTCTTTGACCACACCTGATGAATTTCTGTTCTTTGGCATCATAGAGCGTCATCAGAAGGTCTGCGTCGTCTCCAATGCGGCAGACAAAGTTCTTCACCACGACAAAGAGGTTGTGACAGTAATGGCTGGATGCTTTTGGGGACCCGATGTCCAGCTGTGCCTAAACCACGACAAAAACAAAAAAAGAAGAAAGAAATAAAGAAATGCAAGCTAGTATTACACGTCTTCCAGACTTGCGATGAGCCTTCATCAAGTTTCCTCATAAATTTATTGCATAAGTTCATAAGTTTAAAGCACTGTTTTCTTATTATGAGCAGCCAAGCTACTGTGACAAACATGCACCCACAGCACAAGGTGCACTAGGTAAGGCTGAAATCATGAACAGTTGGTTGAACTGTACAGGAGGTCAACAACTTGTATCAGCAATCATAAACAGCTTTAGGACACGAAGCAAATTCACAGGATCACATTGTATTCAGCCTGAGCACAATACAGGTGGTTAGGGTGAAGAGTATGAAAGGCTTTGAGAACTGCAATCTTTTCAAATGTCCTAAAGCAGCACCTGACTGTGACAGCAACACAGCTTACCAAAACCTTAGGTTAGCAACCTCACCAACTAAAGAAGTTGGAGCCAGCTTCACGAGTTTCGCAGTGGCTTCGTAATTTTAGCTTCTGTCGTCCACCACTGTGCAAGTGCAGTTACTACCACTGTCATTACACTGTTAGTATCGCAACAAATATACTATGCCTATAAGTGGTCACAATGAATGTAATAAAAATGGTACAGTAGAATCTTGATAAACGGAAATCGCTTAAATGGAATTGCCGCTTAAACGGAACAGTTGCCTGGAATTTGGTTGGTGTTGTATTCAGATAACGTAAAAAAACTCTCGGTAATCGGAACTAAAATTTCCGCATCACCGTGTAAACGGAACCAGAAATGGAACTTCTGTGAAATCCAATGGCATGAGAATGAGCTTTTTACGGTTCCGGCTGTTTCGTTCTTGTTTTTTTTTTTCTTCCTCCATGCTTTTTTAGCCTTGTTGGCCTCGTAAGCATCATCTCGTAAGTGGTTAGCCGCGTTAGCGCAAGGAATGCAACATCGCAGTTCTTGTTCCAGTCGTTCGGTCTCGATTCTAGACGCCTAGACTACAGGGCTCACCTCCTGTCGCCTTGTCCGTGCCATCGTTGTGCTATTCGTCCTTCATTACCACGTTGCCGTCTTCTACATTCAGTGGCTCGTAAGAACTCGCGAATTTGAGGCCTCTAGCCTCCGTGAAGATGCAGTTGCAAGGACTCAAACAAAAATAATTGCCGCATTTCGTGGTGCACAGCGACTCATTGTTGCCAAATCAACTTTGTGAATGCTGTGCCTACGCTTCTTGTAGTTTTCTTGCTTCCTGAAAACTATCAGCTACAGTCACTTTCTAGTGGTTAGAGTTCCATGAAATGCCCTTAGAAGTGTGTACGCACACAAATTTGCACCTTAGAACATCTCTCTCAGTAAACGAAACTCCTGTTAAACGGAACTAATTTTTCCGGTCCATTGAAGTTCTGTTTATCGAGAGTCTACTGTATTTGACCACACAGAACCAAAATCTTCAGCCAAGTGAAAAGTGACGCACGAACAAAGACAGAAAGAAGAAAACTCGAGATTTTAGTACAGTCGAGAGCCCGCTTATAACGAACACATCGGGAAACTGAAATCAGTTCGTTATTTCCACTTTTCACTATATCTGGACACAAAATCTATGTATACAAATGGTAACGGAAAATGAATATTGTTCGTTATAGCCACTATTTCATTAGAATCGAGTTCAGTATAAGTGGACAATACTGTGTATATTTTCCAAAATGCATGGAGTTGAGCGTAGACCAGACAGCGCAAAGCCTTGGATGATGATGGAGCATGCGCAGAGGCACACAAGCTTGACTGCCACTCAGTTACAACAGGACCCAGTGCCACACTTACCGAGGACATCTGTTTGATCCTCTTGGTGGCGTCCACGTGTGCACGATAGAGGTCGACGGTGCTGGTCACGTCCGGGTTCAAGATGTTGCCGCTGCTGTGCCGCACAACCAAGTCCAGGTCGAGGATCCTGCACACCATCCGACAGACACTGGCTACAGGAAACTGCACCTCCAACAACGGCAAAACAACTCAAAGCTTCGTTTGGCGTGGTTTCCGACTTACGCATTGCCCATTTCAATCTTGGCTGTGACCTTTTGTTTAAGCTCTCGCAGTTCATCCTGTAACAAACAAGCATGCAAGTGAAAATTTATCTCTTAGATAAGCATAGTGGGGAAACTGGCAAACTGAATTTGGTCAACAAGTATCTTTAGGTTGAACTGTGTCGTTTCAAAATCTAAACCGTTTGCTAAACCGATTAGGCCTGGTCTACAGTGGGAATCTTTGCACCGCACCCAATATGCACTGCGGTTACATAACCAAGATCTATTAAAGTTGTTAGTTAAATGTTTGCACCGCTCCCAATATGTACAGCGGTTACATAACCAAGATCTATTAAAGTTGTTAGTTAAATGTTTGTGTGCCCGGCAAAGGTTGTCACAAAAAATCCTGACGTCTGTTGTGTAAGAGTTGTAATGGGGAGGCATAATAGCGCAAGAGTAATTCAACTTAAATTTACAAAAGCACCCGCAATGACATTCGAACTGTAATGAGTAGTGGGAGAATTTTTAGTTAGACCCACATTATGTTTTGGATTCACACTAGAAATTCCAAATTCCAGAAACATTGGAATGCCAACTTGAAATGCCTACTTCATGAGCCCCAATATCTATCAAATGACTGTGAATTTAGACAATTAGAGTGTTGTTCCGGCAGAAATTAACACCAAAAGTTATGCACTTTTTTTTGCACTAGTATCCCCGATGTGTATGTAACCTTTGCAAAACCTATGTGATAGAAACAACTCTGGAAGCACAAAAAAATGTATGCATCAATTTTGTCTGCCAGGATGCCATAGCTTGTGAAAACACAGAAAGCCGAGAGCCCTTGCAACTCATGAGCAACTGCATCTGAAGCTGTCAGAAATTCTCTACGTTGCGTGAGTTTGTACAATTATCTTTGAGAAGGTAAGCGCCTAGCTAAAAATTTTGCTTTCACCAACCCTCCAGAGCTTTGCTTTAAATGCAAAAAACTTTAGTCATTAAATTCATTGAGTGGTTACCAGTGCTGTTTCCGGACTGTAGTGTACTTCCTACAAGCACAGGAAATATGGCACAGGCAGGAATTCCTGGGATTCGAAAAAATAATCCCAAACATGGCTAACCACTCTACCTTGGCGAGTTTTGCTTACAGCAACTGAAAAATGTTTCTTAATTTATGCAATACTTTTAGCTTTTCCAATATCTAAGACAAGTTAAACATTTTGGATGCCAAATTGGACACCTGTCTTTTCTGAGCAAGTAGCACTAAGTGAGGGACCAAGACAAAGATCCCACGATGGCAATCTCGTTGAAATTTAAAGCAGATAGAGGTCAAAGGCATTTGATATAGTGGTCTAAAAAGCAGGCAGAAGACCATTTCTTAACGTTTTTTATCTCAAGTTTTTGTCATACACACCAAGTCTCCAGTTAAACTAAACATTACATTTTAAAAATCTAGAAATAAATAGAAAACAGACTGTTTCATTCATGCTCTGACTTCACTTACGTGGAGGCCACTAAGAAACATGCAAAGAAACAAAGAAAGAAGTTAAACACCAGCTACAAACATTGGTACTGTCAATGCTAAAGTGAGCAGACACACAACACAGCAGACGCGCAACACACGCAGAAAAGGGCACGTACAACTGGAAGAGTCCCAGACATAATTTTCCTTCTGGAGTCCATTAGTTCATACATCATGTTCCGAACAGAATCAAATTCTGTCCGGTTTGTCTGAAAAACAGAAAAAGGGAAATCAGTTGGGGCATTCAAGGTTGCATTGTCACAGCAGATAAAAGGATACAGTACAGGTTGGACATGGAAACAAACTTGTATTAAAAATTACGAGGACACCTAAGCCCGTGACTCCTTATGAAGAAGGGATGGCGAAAGCATCAGCGTCCATTTGCCAAAAGTGTTCTCTCATTATCATCATCATCATCATCGTCCTTTTCCATTTGTGTATTTTTCTTCCCGAGTGGATTGCTATGATTTGGCACATATCCACGTTTGAATCACCAAGCAAAGGGGGCACTTAGCCTGAACGTGCTTTCCTACCCGCCTAATTTCTACGTCTGCAATTAGCATGTTCAAATTACCACCCGCAGCGGATTCAGTGGCTAATGCGTTGTGCTGCTGAGCCCAAGGACATGGGATCAGTACCAGCTGTGTAGGCCGCTTTTGAGATGGAGGCGAAAAGCGAAAACACCCGTGTGCCGAAATTTTGGCACACGTTGAAGATCCCCAGGTGGTCAAAATAAAACCAGAGCCCTCCACTACGGCGTGCCTTATAGCCTGGGTGTAGCTTTGGCGAATTTGATGCTCAAATTACTCGTGTAGGCCTCAGTAAAAGTCTCCGACACAAGTTTCCAAGATGAAGTCGTCAATACATTCACTATGTCCACCTTTATTCAGCTAGATTCACCAATCTGTGGTGGTAGTGGGACTGTGTACTCGTCTCGTTTTCGCAAAGCCCCCGTTTGAATCCCATTCAGACCCAAACTTATCCAATTTTCATTTCTGCTCAATTAACTATCTTCACAAGAGCTTCATTGAGTAACCTGGCATTCATCCAAGCCCTGTTTGGCCATTTCCTGTGAAGTCTGTGAGTCAAGGTCACCAGATTTTCAACCTATGGAGTTGAATCATTAAAATCACACAGTACACTCATGCGCTGGTCGGTGCCACTATTATCTATGCACACACATAATAACTGCCAGAGGTAGCTTCTGATGAACAGATAAAAAATGCAGTTTTCATTAAATTACTAATGCAAAGAGGAAATCCACAGCCAAACTTTTTGAAGTGAAAAATTTCTGTCAGTCACCAAACTGACGATTTTACAGGGTGTGACTTTTGCTACATCTCAGTTTCACCTCGTGTCACAAAGTGAAAGATGAACCGAAACCTACAAGGTAGAGCTGCTTCCAAATAGGGCCCCATTCCCGGAGAACAGCCGTGATCTCCTTGATGATGGAGGGCTCCTTTGGAATGACCACTTCATGGGGCCTGGCAAAAAAGTGTTATCACGTTAGACAACGGCAAAAGAAAACGGTGTCCGGGGAGTGGAAAAAAAGCATTCACCCAGTTTTGTCGATGATGGAGTCCTTGACAGCAATGTAACTTTTCGGAAATATTCCTTTTTTTGTTTTACTGCTTGTGCAGCACCCATAGTACCACTCTGAGGCGCAAGAGCACAAAAAGTAAGAAAACACTGTTAGTTTTTCCAGCAAATGTAAAGGCAGCGGGACCATGAATGCATCTGTTGCTAAACAGGTTTCGTTATCTGCACTAGCGTTATATACTTCAGAAAAGCCTGTGTCTTGGCTAGTTAGTAGCCTTGCATTGCAGGTTCACTGCTTGTTTTCAAACACTATATGCGAGAGGAGTGCTTAGGGACACACACAATGCAAAGGAAGGTGTGTCGTCCCGAGCCTCGCCTGGGGTGTCCCAAAACAGCGTGGACCGGCGACGACGACTCTTAGTTACTAGCACAAGAATGACTGAGGAAGTGCGCAACGGTAGATGAGCTACTGGCGGCTGCGAGCGAACAGTGTAACCATAACAAGATGGGTAGAGCCCGACACCTCCCAGGGGAATAATCTGAGGCAGAAAGCAAGAGGAACCAAAGTTCATAAATACCTTCAAGTTCCTCGTAAATGTACACAGAATCACCGACATTCAGCCGGAGTTTATGGACCCCTTCTTCTGTGAAGTTGGCGATTGCTGTATGTAGAAGGAAAAAGTAAAGGCTTGATTTCGTGAGGTTGACATCACGCACTTACTCATGCCTGATCGTGGAGTCCCCGCCACGAACAAGAAATAAAAAAGGTTTAGGAGCGAAGCACGCAGGTTTCGGTAACGGTTTTATTATCACGCGGCCGATGAATCGAGCAGTACTCTTCAATGAAACAAGTGCCTGCTCGATAAGCCATGTTGAGCAAAGGACCGAACTACCTGTTGCCGCGCGCAAATCAAAGTGCGGATTCGACCGCGATGACTCATTACAGGCAAGATTAATTTCAATGCACGATCACGGGACATGCCAGACGAGAAGCACGTATCAGCATACACATACACTCGAGTCAAATAACTTGCAGACGCCGCCGCGGAACCGAGGCTAATTCCCAAGGCGATTTAGGCGAAAGGGAGGATGTTTGATGGCAGCAATCAGCCTTACCCACTCCATATTTTGCTTTATCCGACACAGGTGTCCACTTGGTCATACTGGTGTGGCACTAGGCACTAATCACACAGCAGGAACACTTCACCTGGACAGAAAACTTAGCGTCATTTCCATTCCGCAACGATACATCGGTCACCCATAGCAGCATCCGCTGCCGTGCGCTGTGCCGCTATGCTTTCGTGCGGCGGCTTACCGCACCGAGAGGGCGCGTGAATGTTTCCGTCAGGAAGTTATTTCCGGCCGCAGCGTTTACACAAGAACAAAACAAAACAGTAAGAAATTTTTGTAGCCTTTGTTTCTTTTTGTTTAAAAATGAATGCCTATTTGTGTTTTCTATTTTATTTTAGGCAATTAAGTACTACAACTACAGTTACAAACAAAATGTACTGCATGCGCATCAGTTCTTTTTCCGATTTGGCCCGTTGGGCGGCACTAGTCGTAATCAAATGAGGGCGCGTTTTTTAACTTTAGGCAGCGCCAAGATACCTTCCTTGGCATTTCCTTCACTTCCTCTTCTTTCATGGCGTGGCAAATTTATGATGTTTTCATTTTTTGCCCATCTCGGGGCTTCCAAAAGGCGCACGAGCGCGCTGTGCGCGCAAATAGTGCGCGTACTTCGAAAGAACGCTCCAGACGTGTAAGGTAAGGTAAATGTATCCTTTACGGGCTCGTCGCGATCGAAATGGCTACCGGAAGCATGCGAGTGATTACGCACGCGTTTCGCGCAGCGGTGAGCTATTGGAATATGCTATGCAGCTTGAATGCACGCACCTTGAAAGAGTCTAGGCGCGACTAACGTTAAGCTGTTACCAGATGGGCAATGTTAGCGTCTACTGAGCCGATCGTAACCAACTTTGGAGTGGCGAAAGCTTGGGTGCTCGTGAAACACAAATAGGTAGGTGCCACTTAACGTCCTGATTTTCGCGGGCCTCAAAATTGGCGCACATCGGTTCGTGTGCGTCACTCCTGGGTCGGTTTTCTCTTCGCTTTGCATAATGCAAGCGGACGCTATAACGAGCTCGTAGGAAGCAGATTGCAACTTGATGCACAAAGCCCAAACCCGAGCCTTTGTTTTCTTTACGTTAACTGACAACTTCATCTGCCTTACGCTTCACTGCTTCGCGACCACCGGCCCTGCCACAACGCTGCGCAAGAGGATGTGCGAAAGGAATTCCATTGTCCGTGCTTGTTGAGCCCTGCAGCATGAAGCGGCGTTCGTTTGATGTTTATGTACTTTGAAAAATAATTGTCTTTCCAAAAAATGTTATTACCGTTCCTGACTCCTCGCCGCCCGTTTTCGCAGATCGCGTCAACGATGGCCACCAGCTCTCCTCCAGCAGATGAGGACCTGATTGAAATGATCGTTGAAGATGAGACGGTCTCCTTCAGCAAAACTCTCCTCATGGAGTCCAGTCCTTTCTTTGAAGACACTTTCAAAGATGGACAAAGGAGAAATAAGCGGGTAAGTTTAATTCTCTCTGCATGTTTTGGAAGTTTGAAACCATGGCAAATATGTGATGTTTAAATGCCAGCACAAGGATGGCTGCGCAAAATTTATTGATCGCGCAGGTACAGGTACAGCTAGCTGACCAGGCACAGCTAGCTGACACATTCAAATCTAAGTGTTTTGTGTGTGTGTCTGTGCAGGTAGTCATCTCTGGAGTGAGTGGCCAGACGTTCAAAGACCTCCTGGAGTACATGAAATCTGGAAAGCTGGAATTATCCTGCACTAACGTAGCAGACATATTCCATGCTGCCTGTAAACTTCAAATGCCAGATATTATTCGACAGTGCATTGAGGTGAGTGCAGGAACATGCCGCACTGCAATGCATGCTTCAAAACAGTCGTATCATTCTGCCATGCTTAAAATTGTACAGAGGAACTCCAGCCGCCTGCTTTCTTATATGCCTCGTGTGTTCACTTGAGCTTAGGTTGGTGAATTATGACTCAGTGGTCTTTTAACTGAGAGTTTCATCATCTGATTCAAGAACGGAACGTATGGCTTGTGCGATGTGCTGCTACAGGTTTCACTTGCTGTATTTGGCAACCGCCCAGCTTCGGTAAACATAGCTTAGTGTCAATCTAGCTAGTGTAGCACAGTTAGAAAAAAGTGTGCTAAGAACTGTGCATTTGTGCACCATTCATAACACAAAGGATGCACACACTGGTGTGGACACGGCAACTTCCAGTCCCTGTTTTACTCTGTCTTTTGGCACGAGGTCAGCATACTGACTGCCAATTTCTGGCTGCTCCACGAAGTATGTGACATTATTGTGAAGCAGGTATAATTTAAAACGCAGTGTCTAGTATTACATCCGACATAACCCAAAATTGAAAACTAAAGTTACGTTTGACGGAACTTTTAAGCCAGTGTCTCGAGTTATGTCCGATGGAACTTTAAGCCAGTGTCTAAGTTACGTCTGACGGAACTTTAGGCCAGTGTTTTGAGTTACATCCGGCATATAGGGACAGTTTCACAGAAGATGGTTGGCTTACACTAACCAACATATTGAATGTCAAGAAGCAAGCACACAAGTGGGAATGCAACTACTGCACGCTCCCACTGAACGAAACTGGGTGCATCGCATGACTGTGTTGGCATTTCAAAGAAAAGCTCTCAAGCCAGCCGAAGGTCCTGCAAAAGATGTTTAAAAAAGCATTAGATTGTCGACTGTGTGCATTTATTTATTTACTTATTTATTTATTCATTCATTTACTTTTTCTATTTATTTATTTTTGTTTATTTATTTGTTTATTTATTTATTTATTTATCTATTTATTTATTTATTAGTAATACCGTCGAGGCCAATGGCATTATGGAGGAGAGTGGTTACAATCATGAGTACAACAAAAAAGCAGCAAAGGTAGTAATCAGGGCCGTACCCAGCAGAGCACGGCGCGAACAGTTTCCTGGGGGTTCGAACCCCTCCCGAAATCTTTTCCAGGCAGCACGTAAACAATACTTACTGTTGCTTTCAGCAAAACTACACCCTCCCCAAAATTCATAACCCCCCCCCCCCCCGAAAAAAATTTCTGGGTACGGCCCTGGTCGTAATACAAGAAAAAATACATCTTTACACAAAATTAGGCAGAAGCAAAACAAATGCAGCAAGCAAGCATAACTGCACACAACAAGGAATGGTTTATACAATGTTGACTATGGCATTTTTGAAAAGCACATGGTTAACAATGGTTGCTATTGGTGAGGGAAGGTGATTCCATTCTAATGATGTCCGGGGACTAAACGACTGGGAAAATGCGTTTGTTCGGCTCGATGCTATGCCGACCTTGTGAGCATAGTCAATGCGAGAAAAAACGTACAATGGAGACAAAATGAGTTCATCGTGCAGGTGTTGGTGATGAAATATTTTGTGGAACAACGAAAGTCGGAAAATTCTACGTCATACTGTTAGGGATGGTAGGTTAAGGGTAGATTTCATTGCAGTTACACTGGCGGTTCGGTTAACGTTCGACAAAATGAAACGTGCAGAATTATTTTGAACCATTTCCAGTGTGTTAATGAGATTGTGAAAGGAAGGATCCCAAACTGAACAGGTGTATTCTAATTTAGACTGGATAAGCATTTTGTACAACAGTAATTTAAGGGATGATGGTGCCTTGGAAAAATTACATCTGAGGTAACCGAACATGCGATTTGCATTGTTAATAATATATTCAGTGTGAACGGACCAGGTGAGATTGTTAGTGATGTTAACACTGAGATACTTATAAGAAGAAACAGAGTCTAGGGCGATGCCATCAAGATAGTAAACAGGTAATGTATTATTTTTCTCAATACACGCATGAATTTATACTTACTAACATTAAGTTCCATTCGCCACTTTAAGCACTAAGCCGAAATAGAATTTAGGTCAGTTTGAAGGTTGGTTAGGTTATCACAGGTTATTTCCCGGAACAATTACACTACACAATCGTTGGCAAACAAATTTATGTTAGATGAAACACACGACGTCAAATCGTTAATGTATATTAGAAAAAGCAGAGGGCCGAGAACAGAACCTTGTGGCACACCGGATTGAACGAAGGTATTAGAATTTTGGTTGTTAATCGAAACAAACTGTGAGCAATTAGTTAGGAACATCTCAAGCCATGCAAGAAGTTTCGTTTCAATGCTAAGCTGATGTAACTTGTGTAGTAGTAGTTTATGGCACACCTTGTCAAATGCTTTCGAAAAGTCTAGATATATGCATATTAGTTTATGGCACACCTTGTCAAATGCTTTCGAAAAGTCTAGATATATGCAATCAGCAAATGATGATCGATCAAGTATGGCATGAAGGTTATGTGTGAAAGATACCAACTTGGCTTCACATGAGTAACTTTTGCGAAAACCATGCTGTGATCACGTAAAAAATGAATTTGATTCTAAGAAATTAACAAGGTGGGAAAAAAGAACATGTTCAAGTATTTTACAAGGGATGCTAGTAAGTGAAATGAGTCGGTAATTAAGCGGTGAGTTTTTGTTTCCTGATTTATGAAGTGGAATCACCTTCCCCACCGTCCAGTCGGCAGGCAAACAACCGTTGTCAAGTGATTGCTGAAAAATCTTTGTTAAAATGATGGATGAATAGGCACAAGTGCTCTGCGAGAATTTATGGCTGATATCGTCACAACCAGGAGCAGAAGAAAGTTTGAGCGATTTAATTACCTTGGCTGCACCTCTTGGTTCTACAGTGAAACCTCGTTATATCGAACAGTGCGTGAACCGTGAAATAGTTCGATATAACCGAAATTCGATATATAAAATTTGATCAAAAACGCGTCAAAATGCAGCGCGATTCAATCACTAAAAAGGCAACGACAAGAATGACTACTCACATGAAGCGTTAAATTGAACTATTTATTCCCAGGGAAAAAAAACTGCAGCAGCGTTCACTGTTTCTTCGCGTTGACTTCGAGTTGACGCGGTGGATGATTTCCAGCTTGGTCGCTAATGTCAGTGACGTTCGTTTCTTCACGTTTGCCGCCATCACCACTCCGCACCGGCTGACACAGTGCCTTGCAAACACAGTCACGTAGCGGCGCGAACAGTGTCCGCTAGTTTAAACCACGCACGACGCTGAAGAGTTCGTTAAGGCGTTGAGGCTTGAGCTTATCGACTGAAACAAGACAAGACGATGACTGAAGCTGATGAACAACGACTGAACCAAATGGTGAACCGGCTGAGCCTGAGTCAGCCAACTGCGTATGCCGCCTAGCCTGAATGGCACTACCGGCGCCTCAGGCATGCGTTTGAGTCGCAAACGCCTGCTGTGCCACCGCTATTCTCCTCTGCGTTGCGGGAGAGCCTGCCGCCTGTCTCCGGAGCGCGCGCTTTCGGCCGGCGCTGAGTTCGATATATCCATTTCTTAACCGACCGAGTTCGATACAGAAAATTAAAAATGCATGTAATTCTTTTAAAAAATTGACAATGGTTCGATATAAGCAATAATTGGATATACCCGTGTTCGATATAACGAGGTTTGACTGTATAAATATTGGAAACATATCGGGGTAGTTGAAAATTTCAGAAGGGGGTAAGCAAACATTATCGAACAAAGAAAAATTACGCACGAAGGTTTCATTAAAAGTGTTAGGGCATGCCTCCGGAGGAATAGCGGCACCATCGCTGTCGGTTAGGTGTATGATATCGTTATCACGAGGATTGATGGTACGCCAAAATTTTTTAGTGTCAGTAACTAGCATATTGGGTAATACGGTATGCAAAAAGGTTTCTTTCGCTGATCTTAGTGCCGCAACATAGTTATCATTAGCCACTTTGTAAGCCGCCCAACGCGCATCATTCCTTGAAAGTTTAGCTGATCTGTATAGACGTTTTTTCTTGTTAGATAAACGTTTAAGGTTATTTGTATACCATGGCTTCACATTGAAGTGAATAGGAATGTACTTGTTCGTGAGCTCGCTAACTTTTTTCGTAAATATGCTCCAGTTATTTTCCACAGTTCGATCATGCTCCAGTTATTTTCCACAGTTCGATCAGCAAAATCTTCTAAGAAAGTGTCAAGAAACTCGCTTAGTTTGTTGTTAATGGCCTCGAAGTTCGCACGGTTATAGTTAAAGGAGCCATGAAGAGAAAATGCAAGTTGGTTTTATTCGAAAGATTTCGTGTTTTATAGTGCCCCCAGCGCTTGTCCGGATACAAATGGTGCTTTATTCACTGAGAAATTAAACAATTTAGGTTAAAATTTTGATTTTCCCGCTCAATCGTGCGTTTTCGTGGTCCCAAATGACATCACAGGAACCGACCGCTCTGCAGCCTAGAGTCCCTTCATTCACGCATCCACCGTACAGGGTAGAGACACGTATACGCTGGCGCCGCCATTTTCGGTTGCTCGCTCGCCGCCGAAGCAAGTCATTGTGTCAAAACCGCGCTAAAATTATCGCCGCAACGCCGTTTACTGAAGAAGTTTGAATCATATTGTCTGTTTCGCGTTGCTAGGTCTCGTGTGAAACGAAAAGAATAACGCGTTGAACCCGTTGGCCCAATTGCGGCGGCACGGGAATGTTCAAAGGTTGTCTCCACCCTGCACAGTGGGTTGGTTTGTTCCCGCGTTTCTTTACGTTCCGTAACCTAGATGGTGCCACCATACCGTGGCAAGCGTTTGGTTTGTTTTTGCCCGCATTTAAACCTGGCTTGTTTTTGTTCTGGGAGAAAATATTCGTTCCCTGAAACAGTGCTTGCTCGACAAATGGGGTCACGTAAGACACCGTTGCTTGCGTCAATCAGCCAGTGTCGTCTGAGACAACCCCAAGCCTCGTAGTGCTGTGCAGCTAAACCAGCTAAACCAAGCATGCTGTGCGCAGTACGAACAGCAGAACGCATCAGTACTTCATTGTTTACATGTGCTTTCGTAACTTCCACTGTTTGTCCCATCATTCTTATTGCTTTGTAAAGAATGTGCCCTAAATTTAAGCGCAAATCGCTCGTTCGTCTAGTTTGTAAGCTCTACCTAATTTTCGTCTGCTTCTGCCAGCCTCCGCCAATCGCAGAGCTTAGCTCATGTGACATCATAGGTTGTGTTGCGGGAAATGAGCTGGTGGGTCGCATGACCATTCCCGTTTTTCCTAATTATGTAGCTTATTTGAGCGAAGTTTACGTTAAAAGTGGTGTCAGTATGATTCTAACGAGACAATATTTCGAATGAACCAAACTTGTGTTTTCTCTTCATGGCTCCTTTAAGGACAGGTTTACTTTGTTTCATTGTTTTTGGACATAATGAATTTAGACTGAACGTAAGTAAGGAATGATCGCTCAAACCTGGTAAGTGTGTGAGGTTAGAAACCAGGTCAGGCACGGTTGTAAGTACTAGATCAAGAGTGTTAGCTGTTCCATTCGTTATTATTGTTGGTTCCTTGACTAACTGAGTTAGCGAAAAAAGAGAGCACATATCTAGGAATTCTTGAGCGAAAGTAGATAAAGGAAAAATAATAGGTTGTTCATCAGCTCATTGTACATTCGGCAAGTTAAAATCCCCCAACAAAAACAGGGTGACGTGGGATACCGTGAAACAAGTATGTTTAAAACATCATGTAGCTCGTTCACAAAATCAGATGAGTCAGTAGAGGGGCGATAACAGGCACAAATTACGAACTTTCGGAACCCTATTTCAACAAGGGCGCACACAATCTCGAGGTTACTGATAACGTGGATGCACTGTGATGAAAAATCTTTAGTGATACCCAACAAAACGCAACCGCCTCACCGTATCGTGCACGTGTTAACACGTGCACGATACGGCCAGATTTAATAATTAAAATTTCTCTAGATTTATTATTTTTTCTGGGAAGAAATAAAAGGGTACTAGGGCGGTCCCTTTACTACTCCTAATCAACTCTTAATTGTATTCAAAGAGGAGCTGCAGATGCTACAAACTGGCACTGCGCCTGTTGCAAGAGGTAATGTTTTGTGGATTCCCGTCTTCTCCTTTTCTTTCGTGTGTTGGATGAGGAAAGGAGTGCATGTGCATTCGTAGAAAAATAATGCTTTTAATTTAGAAAAACTGCGATGACTCAGGTGGAATTCGAACCCACATGGGTGCAAGTAACGCGCTCGACCACCTAAGCGTAGAGGTCTTTTTTTTTCTGCAACGCTTTTTTTTTATTTATTGCCTGGCTTTGACGATACACAGCACATCGCAGATCAGCAAGGTAAAAGATCGCACATAGGGGATAGTGTGCAACGGGTAGCTTGCTTGGCAATCATGGGGTACGAGGTTCAAAACCGTCCACTCGGTGAACTCATTAAGGTAGTGCAGCACTTGCCTTTCCATTGTCGAGTGCAGCATGTGGCGCCTGCACTTTTCTCTTCAATTTACTGACGGCGCAGAGAGCGCAGGATGAGTTCACAGCTTTCCCTTCACTGCTGAGAGGAGATGCAGCGGCACCTGCGCTGAATGTGCAGGCCTAATCTAAGTCACCTATCATTTACCATTTCGACACCAGTTAGGCTGTAAAGCAGCCACATTAAATATCTGTTTTGTGACAACATTCATGTTGTCTTCGAGTTTGAAGTCACATATTGTACAATGGACCATTGCAATAATGTTGCGTACGTTGCATAGAACGTGACTGTATTTGGTATCGTCAGCTGTGAACTTTTTTTTTCTTGACTTTACATCTGACGTAACTTCAAAATATACCATTTACAGGTACGTCGGACGTAACTCTAGACACTGGCTTAATTAAACTTCCGTCGGACGTAACTTTAGTTTTCAATTCTGGGTTCTGTCGGACTTAACCCTAGACACTGGTTTAAAGCTCCGTCGGACGTAGCTTTACTTTTCAACTTTGGGTTACATCGGACGTAACTCTAGACACAGCGAATTTAAAATTGATTCATATAAATGCTAATCCCTCAGCAGTGACAGCATCATTTTCAGTTGAACAATGTGGTAGGTAGTACAAACGACCAGTCTTTTAATAAAGCCAAGTTGTTTGGTGTAGTTCCTCATGGTGGTTCCTTAAAGAGGGATTGATGAGCGCTTTGCTTTGTTGAATAATATGTCCTTGTACTACTCTTCACTGCACGCCTGATTAGATAAGTAGGGACTGTGCTATAGTTATAGAAGACCATGCCTACTACAGCTTTCTTTTTGGGCTTTGTGGCTGCATGTAAGTGCATGCGATAAATACAATCGCTCACTCAGTTTTGCCGCAGACTGATCTAAAGTTTTAAAACCATGCCTTCCGATATTTGGAGTGCAGGGATGGGACAGAATCAAGATTAGATGCATGCATGGTGCTGATCATTTGCTCTAGCTTGCCGATTTTCACTGTGGGCACTGCCATCGTTCGTAACTGGTACTAATGTCTCTCTTCACAGATGGAAGCACAGGCGAGTGCGATTGGGAGACAAATTATTTTGTACAAGACAGCAAAGCGCATGAACAATCAAGAGGAAACGGACAATGCCTTCTACTCTCTCGCTTCAAATTTCATGCTCATTTCACATTCGCTCGAGTTTCTGGAGCTTGACGTTAAAGATGTGTGCGAATTATTATCATCAGATGTATTAGGCTGCGATGGGTAAGCCCCCTTCATTAGCCTCTTTGTGTAATGTATGACAGCCGTAGAAGGCATCTGTTTTTACTTAAGGGTGGGGCTATATATAACAGTCTTGCTGAAAAAGATGAATGCAGAAGATTTGATTCACAGACTCCGTCATCTTTCCTGCATATTATTTTTAGAAATGTGATAGAAAAATGCAGTTAAAAACGTAGTCAAGGTAGGGCAGTGCAGCAAGATGCCCTGCAAAAACACAGAATCCTGAGACTTGGTATGCGTACTAAAACAAACCTAGGATTGTGAAATTGAGTAACCTGCCCATTAGTGTCTCCAGATAATATCATTAACCAAATAACTTGGTAGAATTCTCGTTTATGGGAATTTTCGTTTGTTCCTGGTGGGTTCGGCATCCAAACATCCATACAGTTTGCGTTATCATTGGCTAAAGCCAATGATAACGTAGTAATGTACGTGGAACAATTTCTGCAAAATGTGTAGGTAAGGTGCATTCACTGGTCCAGCTGGTGCGGTTTCAGCTCCAGTCATCTTGTTTGGATTTGTGAAAAAACAGTACCGTTTTTGCGCAAATACTGCCTAAAAGACGGTTTTTTATGGAGTATCTGCTTAGAGTAGCGAGGGTTAAAAATGGCAGTATGCTGCTTTCAGCCCTCCTATTTTTTTCTGGCATGCTTTGCTCATATCTCGCCACAGAATGTGCCTTGCACTACCAGGCCTTGTAAGCTGAGTAACCGCGTTTTAAAAAGGCTTTCATATTTTCTGCTACACAACTGCATTCAATATGTGTCAAGAAAAATATGAGGTTCTTACTTACCCTAACTAAACATATATGCAGCCTGACACAATATAGGTAATGGCCCACAATCCTCTGTCACATAAATTTGGCATTAGCAGTTTTACTATCAGCCATACTGAACTGACTAATAGATAATTAAGGTTACTGATTAGTAGATGTTTGATACTTCTTAATCAGTCCACAGTCCTAAAAAAACAGTATCTGACACTTTAGTTTGTTTATAATATTCAGTTAGTGCAGTGGTTCTCAACCATTACTGCCCCGGGGACCCCTCTGGGGCTTGCGAAAGTGACGGGGGACCCCACGATGGAGCATATGGTGATCGGTGTCGTAATGTCAAACAATTTGTACTTGCAGCTTACGTTGCCCACACACTTATCCGATTCCCGCCTTTTCTGCTTGACGTTAATGACGATGCGCGTCACAATGCTGAACAATTTGCTCTTGAATCTATAAGTCTGCCTTTTCTGTGTCTGTTTCTTTTCTTCTCATAGCTGGCGTGCTGTGCAAAAAGCAGATGTTAAAATATGTGCTACGCGGAGAAACTAAGCGTACACGTAATGTGGCGAAGCCACCTTTTTGCACTGCAAGAAAGAGCTAGTTAGCAAAATCGAGAAAAATATGGCGGGAGAGGGGGGGGGGGGTGTAGCTTTGAGCGAGGCTTGGCGGACCCCTCAAATGTTCTCGCGGACCCCCTGGAGTCCGCGGACCCCCATTTGAGAACCACTGAGTTAGGGCAATGTTGCATGATGTGTTCAGGGTATTCAGGGTTGCCGTGAGCTCTGAGAAATTCCAGTCAGTGCTTCAATTTTAACAACAGAGCTGTTTAGGCCAACACAAATCCATCTGTTGTAGACAGAAAACCCCCGAAGCCTCAAGAAAAAATTGTGTTTAGAGAGGTCCTGGTAATCGAACTTGGGACCTTTATGCCGTGGAACCGGCAACCTCCTGACCACTGGGCCACCCCAAAGGCATGAGGGGTACGGGGTTAGCAGCGATGGGAAATAATAACGTGTGCAGCCAGCTGGAAAGAAAAAAAACGCTTCCCGTTGTCAAAATCGAACCTGGGTCCCTCGCATTATGAAACTGGTATCTATCCGGTGGAGCTATCATCGCATTCCAGGTGCACAGCATTGCTTTTGTGTTCGTAGCACGGGCATTGTCTTTGGATTTAGCTGTGGGTTCTGGCGTGTGCTGACGCAGTCCACTTTGGGAGAGTTGTGAAAGCGTGCAGATGAAACAATCCAGGCCTGCCAGTCATGAAGAACTTTCAGCGGCAAGTCCAGAAGTAAATGTGAGGTGCTGACATATGGAGCGGAAATATGGTGCCTTACTAAACAACTTGACAGCAAACTTAGGTATGCCCAACGGTCCATGGAACGAATAATGATTGGGTAACACTTGGAAACAGGAAACGAGCTTCCTGGATCAGCAAATAAACTAGAGTAAAAGATATCATAGCTCAAATAAAGAAAGAGAGATGGACTTGGGCTGGCCGCGTAATTGGACGAAAGTCGACAATCGGTGGACTACCAGGGCGACAGAGTGGACACCGAGAGATGGGTCTAGAAAAAGAGGAAGGCGAATTATTCAATGGAGGGACGAAATATGAAAATTTGGAGGCAAAGAGTGGACACGAGCGGTGCGGGACAGGAGCAGTTGGAGGTCGATGGGAGAGGCCTTCGTCCTGCAGTGGACCTAGTGGGCGGCTGCTGCTGGTGATGATGCAACAGCCGGGTCTTCGACAAAGGGAGAGGGGCCGCCAGCTTTGCTGTTTCTCCAGCCTTGCACCACTAGTGCAAGCTGCGCAAATTTTTTCAGATGATAATCATACATATTACATATAGCAAACTTTTCAGAACTTTCAATATTTCAGCATTCAATATTAGGGGATGCGTCATCATGCTTGAATAATAATAAAAAAAGAATATTTGTAAACCATTGCCTGGCTAAAGTTTCTTCTTTAATCCTCTGAAAGCCTTGTGACAGTTTCTGTCGCTATTCATGCACCCACCCCCAAACTCTGCCAACTACCAAAAAAAAACAAAAAAAAAAAACAGAGCTTAATGTTTATACATTGTTTGCCTACATTTGCCATCAGTAGATAAATGAAGACTGTGAAAGGAATTCGATGCACTGATGTAACAAACCTGCCTTTAATGCCATCGCATAGCCAACTGATGCAGAGGCCAGCATTGTACATGGGCCTACAAGCAAACGCTGGCACTAACACCTCCTTTGCGCTATTTTTTTAGGTCCCCCTCTTATGCTGCTTTTAAACGTTCGAGGCCTTGTGGCACTTAAAAGCAGCAGCTTTGACCATGGATGAGTGAAAAATACCGTAGTGCCACCTTGCGGTGCCCACCGAAACCCCCCAGGATCGTAATGCAGTGCCCCAACAAACGGCGTGTGAGCAGGAGGGAAAAGTTTCACCACTTACAGGTGCTGCTGGGGGTAAGATGGCATCAGGGCTAGGGTGTAACATGCCTTAACACATTCCCTCTTGATACACGTGTGGTGTATGTGTAGCCGTATATCTGTGCTAGGTGCACTACAAAGTCTTCCTCATCACCAAATGCAATAATACTATCGCGTTCCACGCTTTAAGACGAAGCTTAAATCCTCCAATTTTTTAACTGTAGTAGGTGGGAAAAGTTTTCATTAAGCAGTGTAGTTAGATGTCTGGGTGCTACACCAGAGCTATTTTCTGCATTTTCTGGCTAGTGCAATGTGAATTTGGTGTGGCTAAATTTAATGTAAAATGTTTATGGTGTAAATGTGATCTCAAAATAAATAACACTCAAATTTTTCCCATTCTTAGAGCCAGTAGTTCCCTACAAAACGTTATGTCCCGTGATGTGCCCACTGAGTGTATTATTGTGCTCTGCTGTCCGCAGTGAAATGGATGTGTTCAAGGCAGCCTGCCGCTGGTTGAACTACGACGAAGAAGCAAGAATGGACCGTGCGTCGAAGGTGATGCAGTGTGTGCGATTCCCCCTGATGAGCCTGATGGAGCTGAGCCACTGCGTTGAAACCAATACACCGGCTGGTCTTCAGGACGTTCAAAACGTCCGCGTCATGATGCTTAGCGCAATATGGTGAGACCCCTAGGTTACTCTGTAGTTGCGCTTTTGTATTTTTATCATTCTAAAGATTGCACCTTGCCGTTTCACCTAGCTTCTGGGTTGCTAAGGCTGCTGGCAAAGAGTCGGAGGTTCTACACCTGGCCCGAAAGCCTCGCCATTACATCGAAAGCAATTTTGGAGTAGGTACTTTTTTGCTTGCAATGCATGTTCTTCCAGTCCATTTCCAATTTTATTTCCCTAAAAACTCTCGTGGGCATTGTGTCGAGAGGAAGAACAAGATTACACAGTTCGCTCTGATGCAGTAGAGAAGTACAAAGTCTCAAGACCAGCTCTTTTGTTGAAGGAACAAAAGAACAGGAAACTGCAAAAACACAAAACCAAGTGCAACTGCAAAGTATGAGAAAGTATTTTTAAAAAGCTAAATAACAAAGTTTATGTAGGCAATACAAATAACGTGGCATAGACCACAAGCACAGAGTTTAAAGCTAGTATGCACACGGAAACAATTCAGCACTTTTCTTGGCAAATTTTTCAGGGTTTGTAAGGATGGTAACATGCCTTGGAAGGGCATTCTAGTCACTAATGAGGAAAGAAAGGTGAAGCAGGGCAGCAGGCAAAAGTTCAGACTGCACTTCATTTGCATGGTCTACACGTGACTTTATTCTTGAAGTAGCGAAATCGTTTTCAACTGAACCTTCTGGGCACATATGCAACCAACAAGAAATGCTTGATGAGTGATGGGGTGTGCCGTACCATTTGACACTAGGTAATCACAGTAATCTGGAATAAATACTGTAGTGTACTGTACTACAGAGCAGTGGCATTAAAGAAGGAATATGCGTACTGCACATTAAGGAGATTGCAGATTTTTGTATGTATCCATGGAGCTCTTTTTGAACTTGCAAAGCAGGGAGAAAAATTGGGATTTGCAACCTTTATTACAACTTTACAGTGCAGTGTCCAGTGAAAGACACAGTTGGTTGTAGTTAACCGCATTCTTCCATCTTTTTGCCCTGGATCCTTATTACTCTTGTCAGTCTGTAGACATATGCACGTAACCGAAAACCACAGGTGTAGGAATTGTTATGAAAAAGATCTAGTGAATGTAAAATCAGAGCGTACAATTATCAGTAGCGTGGGTATTTCACTTGTAGCAAACTACATGTGAACCCATCTGGGAGAACAACAAACATGAAGGTGCAGAAAAGAACAGGACAAGTAGGTACTCAGAAAGCTTTTTCTGCACTTTGCAAGCTCTGAGAAGTTTTTTTGGCAGTTCTGCACCAAAGCGATGTGGAAACATGACTTGCTTTGGTGAATGATATGGTGAGTAACCTAACCATTATTCTTCTCTCTTTGCCGGATCTTTATGCAAATGTGAAGATGCCTTCAGGCGAAGAGCCAAAGGCATTTGGAGCTTGCGGAGGAAATGAGCAGTCAGCCCTTCTTTCTGCGACGCTGGCCACAGCAAAGGCTCGGATGCTTGCCAAAACATTCTCAAGTCCTGAAGTGTGCACTCGTGGACCTGAACAAGAGGACATGTCACAGAAGTTCTGTGGACTGGACCCGGATGTTGAGCGGATTGTGATCTCATCAGCCTACACCTCTTCTACAGAGTCCAGCAGCCCCGCAGAAAGCCCGACACCCACGGCGTGTGAGTCTAGTTTCAACAGCACGCTACCACTGGACGGCTCCACTCTGACACGCCCCGCTACCCTGGAAAGCAGCGAAGAGCGCCGGACCCAAGACTGCTCCTTCTCTCAGAGCGACTTCTGCTCTCCCAGTGATGACAAGGAGCAGCTGTCGAGCCTGTCCGCAGACTCGGTCAGCTTGACGAGGCACAGCGATGGTGACCGTCTGCACCAAGTTGAAGTGGACCCACTGAAGAAGAGGCTGCTGCTCGACAACCAATGGACAACAGCCCAAAGTGACGTGCAGGACACAAAATCGCTGGTGCTGTGCAAGCGTCCAGATGTTGGCGTGTCAGCCATTAAAAATCTACCACAGCGGCCAGTCACAGCTTTGGCCACCATATCCGTGCAAACTGACCTTGGCCTGGCTGGAGCTTCATGCAAGGTAGGCTGAGGACGGGGGTTGTTAGCAAAGAGGCACGGGACAAGGAGATACGGTAGCAAAGGGGCACCGGCTGTGCTCTCTGTCTGCGTTGCCTTTGCTCGCGTGTCCCCTATGTTGTGCTGCTTTTCCCAGTTAACGAAGTGCTAGCTTTTGTTCATGGTTCAAGAGAATCGCAAGTAATCCTTCGATCTGAAGCTGAAAAAAAAAAAGGGGGGGGGGGGGGTGCAGGCAATTCGTGGCATGACTGGCAGCATAAGTAAGAGGCATTCTTCCATCTCTTTAGCAGGAGTGGAGTTAGTCAGAGGCAGTTATCTCTCATTCTGAATGTAATAACATCAAAAGCTTCCAACTTCCAACTTTTTTTACCTCTTGCATGCAATTTGTACGACAGGTGAAAAGCATCTGAACCCAGTGCATATTTAAGTCTGCCTAAATGGCTTATCCGTAGCCCTCCACCTTGGTGACACTCATAGACCAATTGTGCAACTCCAGCATGTAAAACATAAATCTGAAACGCAGCCTAACTTTTGAAGCAGAAACTGTGAGCAGCGAAATATATGACAAGAATTGCACACTGCCATGCATGTTCTGTGCGATAAGAAATCGAATTGCCTTGAAAACGTGTAACGTTTAGAGCATGTGCCCGCTGTGTGAGCATTGGTCTTCTTCTTTCTTTCTTTTTTTTCTTGAATCTCTTTTAGGATGGTGAGCCAGGGACATTGTTCCTGATTGGCGGGGTTGAGCGCAACGAGAGCCCGTCAGACTGCCCTATCCTAACTTACAACATCAAAATGAACCGTTGGAGTCAAAGAAAGACACTGCCAGTTCACCGTTACGGGCACAAGGCCGTCTATCTGGATGGCTTCATATACATCATAGGCAAGTGTTGCTGCAGCTGCGTTTCGTCTGTTTTGGCACTGGCCCTCTTTTGCAATCTAGAGATGTGGTTTTCCCAGGTGGCTTTGAGAACTTCAGCCCCGTCAACCTTGAGAAAACGTCCAGCCGCTGCTGCTTTTGGTTTGAAGTGAGCTCGGGCAGGTGGGGAATCATGGCGCCCCTGAACCACACAAGGGCCTACCACGGCCTTACTGTCCTTGACAACGACATCTACGTTGTCGGGGGAGTGGACTGCAACAACAGGTGAGCACCTCTCTTCCTGCTCCAATTGCGAGAAATGGACAGTCTGGATTCCTTACCTTTGCCTTCTTGCATGACCTGGAACATGCACAGCTATGTACAAGGAAACTGAAAGCGTGAACAATGCAAGACTGATTAATAAGCCACTTTGGCAATCGTGGAGGTTGGTCGGTTCGTCTTTATGACCGTAGCCAGCCATAACTGGTCGTGGCAAAGCGGATGGGCCTTCCAGCCTTTCCACGCCCTCTCCCTTCATGGAACGAAAGAGGCTGGGCACCACAGTTGTGCTAAAGTGACCAGTGCATTCCTTCCCCAAAAAGCACAGGCACAGTGAGTCTATCCCAGTTCTAGCTGTGCACCCCTGCTGCCATTGCTGGCTGGGCTGATGCGCAGTCATCATCTTCGTGCTTCTAAAGCAATGCGGCGAATAGCCACTTGGAGCTAGGATGCATTTGAGCGTGCTTGACTTAAGCAGGCACTAAAGTGTAGGAACAAGCCGACCTCCACTGGTAGATTTAGCATGCTCAGCAGCGGCAGGTGTTCAATAAGACGTGCAGAAAACATGAGCATTATTGCCACATGTTGGTGCTGTGACTTGTGACTTGACAAATCATTATATAGGTGTTTCCCCAAACAAAGTGGTAATGCAGGTGCCTGCAAACGTAAAATTAATGTAACTAACAACTTTTTTGGTTTTTAAAAAGACAGGGTGCAGCTTGTAGATGTCGGCAAATAGCTCGTATAAGCACTGCAGGTGGTCACCATTATTTTCAGTTTTGATTGAGCCTAAATAAAATGTGAATTATTATCGCTTTTTACTGTATTGCTTATTACGCAAGAATGAACGAAGCGATTACACCAATTGGTGACTGGGACTCGAGTGTTTAAAAGAAACCCTCACCCTATTGTGTACGCATACTTTCCAGCAACACATCCGGTTTCCGGGTCCAATAACTGGAGCCTTAACAGTGGCAGTGCATGTGAAAAATTCACATTATGTGCACACAGGTGCATTTAAGTGCATTCACTTTTGGGAGGACTGTGATTCATCTAGCATTTCAGGCACTTGACCTGTCAGCTGAACTTGCGCTCTGGCATAGATGGACGACTCATCGTTTATGATGGCATCACTGTCAGTGCCTCATTTAGAGCCGACTCTCCCATGCATACCATTGAGGTTGGCTCCGTTGAGATCGCACTCTTTTGCTCTGCACAGTCATTGGCAAATGTGTTGTCTGTACTTAAGCTGGCGGGCTTAAGGTCATCAGGAGTGCTTAACCCATTGAATGGCACCAAGTGGAGCAGTTGCACTGAATAACGCCGGTTGGTCTTTCAGTGACATACGAATGCGACCCTCCTTTTGGGTCGCACTCAGTACCTTGGTGCACACGATATGGTCTGCACCCAGATGTATACCCTTCAGAGAGAGGGGGGCGTGACGGCAGTCGAAGTCCTAGCTTTATTTTCCTCAGTCAGCTTTGAACTCGTGTTGTGATGGCCGCTCTGGCTGCAGGTGGGCTGCTGCATTTTCAGCCCTGTCACCTAGAGACGTTGTACCATTAGGAGCGGCAGACCGTAACGCGTGCAGTCGCAATATATTATGGCATTTGATGAAAAGATCCTTAGCACGTTCCTTGCCAAGCGTCCTGCCTCACCATTCGATTGTGGGTAGCCCATTGCGTCTGTGTGACTGCCCACAGATGACACAGATAACATTGGCCACAGCTTTGATATTGTGCAAAATAATAAATCTAATAGCACGCACTATGTAATATGCTATTCAGTAGCGGGCTGACCTGACAGCATGCCAAAAGCTAGAGCCCGCATTGTTACCAAGGTTAGGCAGGAAGAGAAAGGCAGAGGGTTTAGTAGAAAACTTCATGGACCCATTTCAATACCTTCGCTAATATCTTTAGTACGTGAACCCTCATTTAAGAACCGTTGGGCTATTTTATCAAGCAAGAAATTGTTCAGCGCTGTTCCATAACTTGTCGGGCTGGCTCTCTCGTGGAGCTTTTTCCTCGTAATAGAGGTACTCCATGCATTCAGAGCTGCAGTGTTTAGATAAGGTAACAATATAGCGAGTACGCATTCTGAATCGTACAAAACACAAAAGCTTTTTAGCCATGCTCTTTTGACCTGCATGAATCTCGATGAAAGTAAAAATGCAGTGAAGTTATAGCTTTTCAGCTTTGTGATAGTGGATTGTAGTGATGTCCCTAACTGCAACCATCTGTGTGAAAGGGCTGGTGTGCTTCCTCTTCGAATGCAGTGTATGTATTCTATGTCGAATTCGCATTCAAACCTGCGCAAATGCTGTAGAGGTGCACAGCAGCAGTTATAGACCGAGTAGTCCATTTTATGTGACAGAACTTGCACTCACACAAGTGGCTATACTTTTGCTTTCCTTCTTTTTTTGTCATTCAAATATGGGGATGCAATGCTGCAAAATGGTAAATGTTTCAAGCTTTTCAGATCGAGCAATTTTTGTCGTTTAAGAATGATTGAGGTATTGTATCTCTGACACTAATAGATCTGAGCATTCGTGTACAAGAAGTTATGTTTGAATTAGCTCTGTAGTCACTGAAATAAAGCAGTTCTTCATAGCAGTGTAGTTTCAGAAAGGTAGCGTAAATCTGGTAGAGCTGTTTAACTTTGCTTTTCACCGGCAATGCAACCCACCACCCACCAGGCTACCTGCGAAGACTGCCCCCAGCTATGACTGATCTACCACATTGTATGGGAGGGTCAGTTAGCACACAGCCTCCTCCCTTCCTTCCCCTTCCCTCCCATGAGCAGTTGGTGGACAAGCTGACCAGCTAAGACCCCTACTTCCAGCTTTGGCTGGTGAAAGGAGCCCAGCAGGCCATCCTGGCTGAAGGCTTTGTGGACTACAGGCCTTGCTATAGATGACTGCACCATCTATTCGCCTGCCTATTGCATGCTTATTTCTCCTTCTCCTCCTCACGACCGTTAGGGGATGTGTGGGAAATGTGACAAATTCAAATGCCCAGCATAAATGCTACATTACTGAATATGCTGTTTGCCAGGCTCCAAGGAAATATTTGCTTACACATAACTGCGTCACGATTTATTGCATCTTCGTCACCATTAACTTTTTACCGACCAAGATATTAACTTCACCTCGCTAATGACAGGGTAAAAAATGAGTGAGGTTGCGATCTAACGTGCTCATAAGAACTGAGGCAGTGGAGGGTCGTCTCACTTCTCACTAGCAAAGGGGAAGAACAAGGAGTGAAATTGTGATCCCGCTCCTGGTGATACGACGACGGACGAGTGTTTATATTAGAGTAGAATGACATGACGTTATTTTGAGGAATGAGGAGCGAATCTTGATCCCTCTCTTCAAGAGGAGTCAACATCAAGTTTCCCATTCGATCTTAGCGAGGGGTGTGTTTTTGTGCATTAATGATCACACCTGTCGCCATGTTATATGTTCAGGAATACCTTCAAATAAGAAGTTAATGTTGGATGTATGCAGGGAGCATTGATAGGACACGTGCAAAAGATTTTTATGTGTGTGTCTGTGCAGGAGCTTATTGGCCCCAAGTTGGTTGCAGGATCATGATGTAGCTCCTTGTTCCGCGTCCTGCCTTAGGATCAGGGCCACAAGCCTCTGCTCATCTTTTGACTTGGGACCATTCTCGTATTCCACTGGGGATTAGACGCCACTGTGTCTCATGAGGATCAGTATCATATTACTGCTCCTCATTCTGCATTCAGGCTAAGTTGGATCAAACACCACTTTCCTAATGAGGACCATGAGAAGCCGAATCCTCAAGAGTGAGTTGCATTGAATCCCACTGAAAAGTGATCCCACTGATCGTGAGAAACCGTAACACTTAATCCTGACCGTAATTGGGGTCCCTGTTTTCATTTATAACCTGAGCAGCGAAGTGATGAGCATGCTCCTCATAAATGAGAAGAATGAAAAGTAAGATTGACCCATAGTCCCGCTGCGAGACATCAGTATGTGATCCTGTTACTCACCTGAGACGGGCACAGACGCATGCAGATTAAACTATTTGACAAGTGCCCCGTAATGCCTGTACCATAAAAAAGCAACCCAAGTAAAAATTAAAGTAGAAAACACGGGGTGTGGTCTGGCCTTGTTTTGCTAGAAATACAACTTGTGTGATGCATCGTCAAAACTTGTTCCCATCAAGTACACGTGTGCTTTACTGCCCTTTCAGGTTGCTGGGTTCCCTTGAGCGCTACGACAAAGCGAACGATGAGTGGACGGTGCTGAGCGGTGAGCTGTATTCTCCGAGGATGGCGATGGGCTTCTGCAGCCACAAGCAGCAGCTTTGGGTGGCCGGCGGAATAGTGCAGATTGGTCGCAGAACGTGTTCCACTGCCTACGTCGAGGTCTACAATCCCGAAACAGAAAGGTAAATGGCCGCTTTTCATTTCCTTTTTGCATGGTTGGAAGCTTAGGCTTTGTTACACATCACAGTGAAGCCAACTTGCAGTAGCTGCGGCAGTGTGCCTTTTAAAACCACAGCTTCTTAGTCGGGGCTTCAGCATAACTTGTGGGGCATTCTCAAACCATGAGGCATGTCCCGTAGCACACTGATTTTCCATTGGTAAGGTAATGATGCAAACCTTGAACACAAAATGAATTAATGATTGCATGAAATAATGAAAGTGTCTGCGCGGGCTGCTGCTCTGATCTCATGCTCTCCACTGGCAGTGTGGAGCATGGTAGCAGAAGGGGCAGAGGCTGAAAGGCAGGGGTGGAAGGGTTTTCCAGACTGGTATTTTCCTCTGTTATTGTTTCTCAACATTAACTTGGATGTCCTTTTCGTGGTGAATATCGTGATATGCCCCTTGCCGACACCAGTAGCATTCACACCAAGCTATAAGGAGGTTGCAGTGTTTCTCTATCTATTCCCACTATGACCTTACATGCCTGTAATATTCCTGTTAATTCTGTGAGTGTGCCCAGCCATTTTGGTGTGAAGAGGTGGTAGGCATATTGCAATTGCCACAGAACTCCTCATATCTCTCCCCCTCGAATATCAATTGCTGTGAGAGCCACGCTGTTCTGCAGCTGTCATATTGTGGTCTGGTGCCTTTGGGTTTAGTCCTGTGGTAGCCGTTTTCGTGGGCACTGCTCCTTCATTGCTGATGACGCCTGTGCATCAGCTAGCTGTTTGTCCAGGTCTCGGAGCTGGTCATAAAACTGAGCAGATTGCCGTTGAACTGTAATGGTCTGACCAGAATTGACAGAGAAAAGCAGTAAAATATCACTTGTGTTGTCTTCTTGGTTCTTTGTCAGCATCTAGTTATCGTTTATTGTTTGCTCTCTGCATAATGTTATGCAGCTATTCTCTTTGGCTAAAAAAACATTACGTTTTACATGGCAGGCAGTGGCTCATATAAGCTATAGGAATTGCGTCTTTGCAGTGTTTTTTTTTTGTTTTTGTTTTTGTTTTGTTTTTTTCAAATTTGAGGTTTTATTTTCACAAATATATTTTTCCCCTTAGAGTTGGTGTTTTTCAGTAGCTAATGTAAGGGCTGGACACAAATCATCATTTAAGGATGCTTAGGTTGTACAGCACTGCATGCCTATAGGCTTACTAATAATAATGATTGCACAAAATGTAGTAATTTATGTCACACAATTTTATGGAGAACATGCCAATTCACGTGGGCCAGAAAACGCACACTTCGTGTTTGCACTTCACGCGGGCACTGCTCGAAAATCGAGGCATGCTCTTGAATATATTGACCATTCCTTACTATGCGCTCTCCACTAGCCTCGAAGGTTAATTTCAGTACAACGAGCGTTGTAAAGTCTCTAAAGTTCCACTTCCAAACATGGGAGCCCTGCAGAGCTCTAGAAATGTGGAGAAAAAAAAAAAGCAGTCGACAGAAACAATGTGCTGAAGTTTTTCAAAAGAAAGGGACATATTTTTAGTGAAGCTGAGGTTTTCTGTATACAATGGCCACTCAGATACAGTATTTCACTTCTTACCAATTTGGGGCAAACTGCTGCGGTGTATACTTTTCAGTTAATCGATACATACCGAAGACATAGAACCAATTCAATTCAATTCAACGGGAATTTAAAGTCACACTACATACACTTCTTGATATTAAAACTCCGTGGCAAAAAATATACGGGTGTATGGTAAGTTGTGATTGCCTGAACTGCTATTTTAGTATAACTTTTGTTTCAACTGGGCGACGTGCTATACATTTGCTAGAGCCAGAGGCGCATAGAGAGGTCTCTGTGCATTGCAACTGTCGTGGTCATTGTTTTGACCATGTTGCACGCTGTGTGGGGCGAACAGGAATGAAAGATGGGCACCAAGATCAGTGCATCAGTTCAGGAAAGGCTGCCAACCCATGGTCCATCCAATCCAATGCAAAGTCCCTGTGAGCTGTAATTGGCACTGCCCTGACGAAGCTCTTATTCAAGCAGTGGAAAAGACCCCAAATTGAGCAAGGTGAATCTGCCTGCGGTGCAGGTGGTCGTTTGCAGTGAACTTCCTGCCATCGCCGCGGAGCTGTCTGACGCTGGTGGAGTGTAGTGGCCAAATGTACGCCGTGGGTGGCCTGCTTAGCCACCGGTCGGGCAAGAAGCGCTCCTTCACCACGCTTGAAGACACGCTCGTGTTTGTGGACGAGCGCAACGCCTGGCTCGACCGGGCGCCCATGCCTGTGGCCCGCCACAGCACCGTCGGAACTGCACATGGTAAGCGCCGTGCACTGCAGCTTGCTTTTTCTCTCACCCAGAACTTCATACCTCAGTTCGTGGGACCCGTACATTACTACTCCGTCCAACCGTGTGTTTTGCTAATCGGAAACACGCAAAAGCACATGAATTCAGGGACAAAATCACATCCTGATAAAACAGTCGGTGATCTTCACTAACATGCACGACTAGAGAACAGTGGTGTTAGCACTTATCGTAGCTTGTGAAGAGCTCACCCGCTTTGGGTACTGTGAGACTTACCACTGCGGGTGGAGGCTGACGGCACCTATCATCTGCCCTGTTGTCATTACAGAACCTTCATCACCACTCATACGCGTATTACTTGGCACTACCTTGAAATGAAATCATGCAGTTATGGCTGTACTTACACGGCAGTGCAGAACAACAACAAAGCACGCAGGGAAGCCAAACAAGCCAAACAGTGGATCCATATCGCATTATAAATCATGACTGAGGAAACCGTGTGGTGGTGCTATCCAGCACAATCCATAGACACCAATGCCACCACCGCTTAGTTGTATGTTAAGCCTAGCATATATGACTGGAGAAATGTGGCCTGTGCTACGAAGTATACAATGCAAACATACCATTTTGTTTTGCATTGCGTGATGTAACCACAGCGCAGGTCAAATTCTTGAGGGAAACCGTGAACCGCTTTGTTAGTCATCATATTTGCTCCTTTGGATGCAGCACTTGGTAATTCAGGTGCATTGCGGCAAAGTAAACCCACAAATCTTTTTTGTTTCTTTTTTTAGATTGAGTGGTGAATCACCTGTGGTAGTGAAACAACCTGCGCTTGGTGATGTTAAGAAATGGCAGTCTGTGCCTTAAAAAAGCGTGAGTTTGGCTAAAGTTGCCAGATTTGTTTATTTTACATTTCCAGTCCTTAACCGTTATCTTACGGTTCCTCTAAAAAAAACTGATTATTGTACAATCAAGATGATGGGATCACAACTGGTATGACCTTCGCTATGATACGTATTCAAAATATTCCCCTACTGAAATGCATTGTGCACAATGTAAAATGGATTTTTATACTGTGATAAATAATGACAGTGGGCTTGGATGGTAGGAATACAATACTATTAGAAGATGACTCTCCATGGTGGCTCAGTGGCCAAGGCGTTGTGCTGCTGAGCCCAAGGTCGCGAGTTCGATCCTGGCTGTGGTAGCTGCTTTTCTGATGGAGACGAAAAGCAAAATGCCGTTTGTCGAGATTTCAGCGCACGTTAAAGACCCCTAGTGGTCAAAATAAATCCAGAGCCCTCCACTACAACTCGTCTCATAGTCCAGGAGTAGCTTCGACGCATTAAACCCCAATATCAATTATTCAGTTGATATACCACAATATGGCTGTATGTCTTGTGGAATATATAGGGGTTCTTCGGGGCGACCTAGCCAGTAATCCGGTATAGGCCACCACTCGGCGTAAGTCACCATGCTAACTCTTGGTGTGTCAACCACGCGGGCTCCCGAGCCTATGGCAGCTCAGCGAGGTTCACCAATACGAGAACACAGTAGACAGTAGTGCCGAAGCACAGCCGTTTATTTGGGAACTCCCAAAGCATGCAAGCACAAGGCGCGACGGCGTTCACGAATCATGCCGTCCGGCTCATGATCGCGAACGGGAGGTAGGCACTCACGGCGCGCGACAAACGACATATCCCACTTGAGATACATGTCCGCCATCATGCCGCGCTGTTCTGTCGATCCTGCCCCGACCGGGCCTCTGGCGAAGCTCCCTCTGTCTTCCGCGTGCACACGTTCGTGCCACCCGCACGCCTATGCCCCGCACGGACCAGTGGTGCCATCTCTCGGAAGAAGAAGGGGGGGGGGGGCGACGAACCAATGGAGCGCCAGACCGGTTTCAGCACAATGCGTCGCTCCCGAAGCGCGCGCAGGCTCGGGATCGCGGGCCGCGTTCTCCACGATTCCTGCAGTCTTGATCGCTATAACATACACTCTGTACCCCCTTTGTCCACTAAGATGACTCTGCATAACATGGCTGAATTTTATTGCCAGATATTGGTAGTGAAACCTGAATTTTGAACTGATTAAAATGGTGTCGCTGCTTCAGCAGCCATTCCTGCAGCTGCACCAGATGTAGGAAACTGGAAAATGAATTGCAGAGTTGTATTGCAAATTTCTGAAAGCTAATAACAACACTATGTGTCTGTGGACTGGGCTGACACAGTTCACTGCTCTTTTGAACTTGGAAGTGGGCTAAATTGTGAAATTGCAATTGGTGATTTTTTATCGTGCCTGTTAGCCTGCTCTTTAAATCCTTGCCACCATTCCCTTGTGGCGTGGTGGTACTGTTTCATCTCCGCTGTGCTCTGTCTTGCTTGCGGGGTCTTTTCTTGGTACTAACGATGTATAAAGTTTATTTTGAATAAGCACTGGCTCCATGAATTTCCCCGCACGCACGTCCAGAAATCTGCAGTATGGGATCCAAAAATGGCTTTTGATGTAAAACGAGTTGGGACCGAAATTTGTGAAGCGCATGATAGCAAACGGGCACAGTTGGCGAACTAGCTTAGGGAGTACCAAGGTGTCAACAGCTTCTTACCAAGAAAACTTCATTTCAGTCTAGAAGCATGGAGCTAGACAAGTTAACAGTTTTTTCCATTGTCCTATATGGAGCTTTGCATATCGTTTGATCAGAAATTTAGTGGGGACTCGAAGACTGTCTGTACGCATCTGGGATTTCTTATTTAGACAGTGTTGGCCGGAGAAGCTTGAGTGCGATTGCTTCATTAGGTTGTGAATAGATGCACAAAGATGGAGTTGACCCAATGAAACAAAGATGAGAGGGGCTCCATAAGAGCCTCTTCTTGCCACTTAGCCGCACGCCACCGGGGTATTGAGGGAAAGCCTGTGCCCACTAGCAATGGAAGACTGCATGTTTGCAGCAGGCAATCTCAGGCATCCATTCAGCGCCCAACTATATTGATTGATTGATTGCAGGGTTTAACGCGCCGACGCAACGCAGGCGATGAGGCGCGCCGTAGTGGAGGGCTCCGGATTAATTTTGACCACCTGGGGATCTTTAACGTGCACCGAAATCTCGTGCACACGGGCATTTTTGCTTTTCGCCTCCATCAGAAAAGCGGCCGCCGCGGCCGGGAATCGAACCCGCGACCTTGTGCTCAGCAGCGCAACGCCTTAGCCACTGAGCCACCGCGGCGGGTAGATTCTACTGTAGTTCAAACTCGTTGTGAAGAACATATTTTGCATGCTTTTTTAGCAGAAGATTTCTCATTTTCAACAATGTGTAATTTCCAATGTCCAAATTCATTGAAACAACTGTCCCTTTCCATTTTTTTAAACTTTATACTTTGAAAATATTCAAAGTTTTTAAGGGGTCAGACTGGTTTTGCAGCTATTTTTATTTATTGATGAGCCAATTTTAATGCAACTGCACAGCATTATGGAGTTTGTCGTGCTTATTTCAAACCTGCAATTACATTTCTTGCAAGTTGATTATTTATTTAGATAATCAATGATTAATTGTCATTATTTTGGGTCGACCACAATTACAAAATAACCACTTCATACAGAATGGTGATTACCCCATTGGCTAGGCAGACAAATTACTAAAGAATACAACATTGGAAGCACTTTTTTTGATTGAGCTATTTTTGATCATTTTAAAACACACTGAACTTCACTACTCCTGCGCTCTTCCAGAAATGGCTCAGAGGTGGTGTGAATTGAACACAATAATAATTTTCCAAAGCCTCCATTTGAAAAATCTGTTTCCAACATTGTATTCTCCACACATTTAGATATCAAAAGCAAAAAAAAAATACAGTTGTACCTGCTCTGGGTGCTGAGATATCCGAGGGCGAAATGCTAGCTTAGCGTTGCAAGAAAAGTCTCGTTTCACCATCGCATTCTGCACGAACTGAGCTGTAGAGTGCACTTTAAAATGCTATTTACAATAAAATATGGTGCCTTATGATGAAGTGAAGTGAAGTGAAAAAGACTTTAATGATCGCCGGCAACAGGCGTAATGTCTCCACTACGCCCGGACGTAGCCACTCGTCGATCCTGGTGGCATTCTACTAAGCAACACTTTCGTTACTCACTGCGGGGGTGGACCTGCGTATGGCGTCTTGTAACCACGGCGGAAGGTCAATCCTGGTTGAAGCTTCGTGTGGTCGCACTTCACAATCCCATAATAAATGGGCGGCTGTTGCCCTGGAGTTACTGCACAAAACACACTTGTCGTCCGTGTAGAGTTCTGGTTGGATATGTTTCATAATGACCGGGGTCACTAATGAATTTGTCTGTAGCTGTCTGAACGTAGACGCTTGTTCTCTAGTCAACTCGGGGTGAGGCGGTGCCAGCACCTGAAGAAATTTGCAGACTGATAAAAAAATGGCCATGGTGGCCGCAAATGCCATTTTCCAGACAGCGATTTTTTGCTCTTTTTTTTTCTTTTTTTTTTGGCCCCAAAGACTCATCTGCTCCCTTAAGCAGTGCTATTCGATTTGAAGCCAAACCGAGTACTATTGTGTCATTCACTTTGATATTTGCACTTTTTAAATATTTTCGCACCTCCAGGCTAATTTTATCTGGTTGTTGTAAACTATCTTTCACTTACAGAGCAACTAACGCCAGCAGAGGAAGGCAACAGGGAAGGGAATTAACCAAGGTCAAATTCCGATTCTGACTACATATATTTCAAAATGAATTTGATATGTAGTTCATTTTGCAGAATTTTCTCCACAATGCATATAAAGTATAACCTCATTATAACAGACCATGATAGTGATCACGATTTCAGTCTGCTGTAAAAGAACTATCAACAATCCAAATACTCTTACTACAGACTTTGATGGAATCATAAGTGGGGTCTGCTATGAGTTTAGTCTTCTCAACTACTAAAGAACAAAACAGAAAAAATGAAGGTATGCCAGTCATTTTTTTTTTTTTCAAAATTTAGTTACAACTGAAATAGCTTAGAACTTGAGGGCAACAAACCTTCAGGATGACTTGGGTTTTTCAACGGTGTCATCCTCCTGCGACGCTACGAAGCACTTCACAAAATCACACACACGCACGAGTCTTCTTACATTTGCTGTGCTCCTGTTGCATGGCACCCACTCCATCAGTTCATTCTTTCATACCATTACTGCTACTCTTTCACTCCTTCAACCTGCACTTGCATTTCCATTGTCTCCACATGAATGTAAGCAAAGTGCAAGTGAAGGTCTTGTTGCTCAGCTTGGGGATTTAGCCACCTATATTGTATGGGGCTTACCTACATTTGTTTGTTTCAACCTTGGTAACTTTCATATTCCAATGAACTGCATCCGTCTCAAGCTTCCGTGTATTTTCTACCAGCCCGAGCTCCCTGCTTCTTTCTCTTTTTCCTATCGGCAGCTGTCCTCGTTGGTTTGGGTAGTGGAATGGTCGCTGACTGTGCCCTCAGCTTTTGCTTTGCAATTCTTCACGCCTTTACAACATACAAACGTCTGATGTGTTGGCTTAACATCGTTAAATTTTAAAATCTATCACCTGGCTGCTAGGACATGACACTTATGCATACTGCATGTCTGCACGGATTTAACAGTGCTAGTTTTCAGCAAGCAAAAAGTTTCACTTGAACTAATTCACAATTATTTTTAGTTGTTTCAAATTGATTCTCACCATTGCAAATTAGAAACACACACTGCAAACATATGAAAGGAAAGGTTGTCTACACTGGACAACAGTCCACTGTGAGGTGCAACAAGGGACTTCATAACCTTTTAATTTAGTCTCTTATATCCATCTGTATGTTATAACAAAATCCACAGTAAAAGAAGTTGTAACAATGGCACAGATACAAATATTAACCAAACATATGAAATTGGTATGTTGTATCAGAATACGTATCTGTTGTAAGCAGATCTCTTATAACGAGGTTACACTGTACCATGTAGTATACCACATTTTGAGCACTAAAAAGCCAGGTACATACGGATTTTTATACCTCTGTTAAAAGAAAAAAAAATGCGATTTACATGCAGGGGAGTCAGCAGAACAATTTTTAATGACATAAATGGGTTTTATTTTTGTAACTATTTAGCTAATTTGAATAAACGTTGACAAATATTTTGCATTGTTCCCCCCTCCAACCATGTCTGATGTTTGCTCCCTGTATACCCCAACCATTATTACACCGTCTACTCATATCTATGATTCTTTAGTTAACTGCCTTGAGAACAGTGAGTGCAGACGATAACCTCCTAGTTGCGACTAACGGCAAAGTCAGTGTTTCAGATTTGAGTGCCTGGCCTATGCCATCCACACGTAAAAGAACGGAACATGAACCTCATCCTTCTCTTGCACTCTTCTGCAGATGGAGTGATCTTCATCGTTGGTGGGCGCCAGGCAGAGAAGCCGGACTTTCATTTCGACACCATGCTGGCATACGACACCAAGCTGAACGAGTGGACGTCGCTGGGCAACGTGCCTCAGAACGTGCGCGACTACCACTGCGTGCTGGCTCCGACTGAAAAGCCGTCGCGCAGTTTCCGTGAGCTCCTGACGAGCCGAGGAGACCACAGGGCCGCAAGCGCAATGGCCGGCAAATTTCCGCTGGCGGCCCCTCCGGACATCAAGTCCTACTCTCAGGGAGATGTGGCGGTCAAGCGGCTGTAAATGTGACACACCTTTATAAATTCAAATATATGGCAAAATTGTTCCAATTAAGTCGTGCCTTCTCTCTGGAAATGCTGCACACATACACAAATTCAATGCAAACCCCGAAGACACTGAATTGAAAGTGAACAATACTGAGCTGGGGATTCTGTGCTTTTAACTTAGGCTTGCAGTAAGCCCAGTCGGTCTGGTTGTGGGTGATGTTGCATGAGAACAGGCCCCAAATGCAATCCACGTACTAGTGCAAAACTACTGATAGCACTGTTGGTACTCTTGATGGTAGTATTGATAATTGACTGTCGGTAGTATAGAGCAGTAGAACTCTCTGCACAGTAATTTTGGTAGTCACCTGCTGCATAAGTATTGATGCAGCAAGATGTCGAACCTGAAAAAATAATAGTCTGATTCAGGTTTAGGCTGAAAATATTCTGCTCTGATTCAGTTCCACTTCGGAATGTTGAACAGGTTCATGAACCAGTTCAACACCATGTTTTGTTCGAGCTGGCATTCTGTAAATGCTTGCTGCAGGCATACTTTGCATTTAAATGAGCTCTACAAAACGAAAATAAACGATTAGTGTTAAAGTTGAAACAATGTTCAATGTCTATGTCTACTATGTAGCTGTTCTACTTAGCGCAGAAACACCACAAAAAAAAAAAAAGGTATGATGAGAAAATGGATGACGAGGTAAAACTCGCATGAATACAGGGCAGGCTTTTCTCACTTTGCCACTCTGCGACCCGCCAAAAAATAAAGGCAGCTTGTTGCAAGCACCCTCCACACTTCCCCCTTCCCTCCTCTTGCCACTAAGCACGAGGACGCGAATTTGGTTCCCGGCCACAGCAGCGGCTTTTCTGATGGAGGGAAAAGCAAAAACGCCCAGGTGTACGAGATTTCGGCGCACGTTAAAGATCCCCAGGTGGTCAAAATTAATCCGGAGCCCTCCACTACGGCGTGCCTCATCGCCTGCACTCGTCGGCGCGTTAAAGGAGCCATGAAGACAAAATACAAGTTGGGTTAATTAGAAAGAGTGCTTAGTCCCGATAATAATGATACCAATATCATTGCAATCTTCGAACAAATAACGGAGATATTAAAGAAAACGTGTGAAGCAGTCGCGATCCCCTAGCCAATTTCCCGCAACTTTTCTATGACGTCACGGAACCTTGTTTGTGCGATTGGCGGCCGCCTAACTGACCTGTCGCGACGACACATGACTGGACGTCTGTAATGGGGCCTCTAGTTCCATTTGACCGCATCACTTGAATGCTAACATGCAGTTAACGCCCTGAAAATTATGTTTTATTGTTGGCCCGTATGACGTCATTCTTGCTCATAACACGTCACTGTGGCGCAAAATTTGAAAGTTTTTAAATACTTCTTGCTTTTTTTTCGTTAAAAAAACATCTTTCGTGGCTCTAATGGTGCTGAGTGAGATACTGAATCCTAGTTCTTTCAAATTAAACGAAGTTGTATATTCTCTTCATGGCTCCTTTAAACCCTACGATCAACATCATCAACTTACTCTTGCTCCCAGAGCACATTTTTGAGATGTCTCAAGCCTTTCAATTGCTGTGCATGATCTGCGGCTCAAATGTGAGTCTTCCTAAAACTGATATTCATAATAATGATGATTATACTTTGAAGTCCGTGCATTCTTGATGTCAATTCCTGTAAATGCGTTTTATTGGTGTTTCCTTGTGCAGTGTAGACAGGAATGTAGTGAGTGCATTGAAGGCAAACGCTAGGCAAAATAGTTGGTGCTTAGTATTCCCTACCTGCCACTTCTGAGCATGTGTGGGTATAAATTTCCACCGAGGGCATACAGATGTCCTGGTTTTACATTCTAATTAGTCTAAATTAACTGCCTAATAATGCAGCACTTGGTTGTTTAGCAGTTTAACCAATTCTTCAACGCTACTAGGAGTGTGTAAAGAGGAAGGCTGAGGAATGGCATCAATCAAGCTTTGGTTGTTGAGAAAAGCTGCCTGCACCGTTTCGCCATAATCTGGTAAACATTGCTTTCTTTGCTAGTTCCCTTGGGGGTGTTCCCTTGGGGGTGTTCCCTTGGGGGTGTTCCCTTGGGGGTGTGGCTTGACTAGTTTGAAAATTAACATTTCAGGCTTAGATTCAGTTTTGGCTCGACACCTTGTGACACACTACATTCAATTTCTGACTAACGGGAAAATATTGATATAAGTAATAGTATCAAGAAACAAATATAGTGATGCTGTCACTATTATTTTATTAGACAATGAAAAACATCAAGAGTGCCCAGCAAAGGTTGTTTTTGAGTAGGCTCACTTGTAGATATAAACATCCAATGGAGCTGGTATATCTCTAAGCAAATTATCGTCCTCAGCACATCGCGCTCACACTCATATCCCCATACATGATGGACCTCCCTAGTGGCAGTTGTCCAGCCACAGTGATGTCCTGCAATACCAACTTTGCATGGGCCGGGGCGCTCGCACCGGCTGTGACGAGGTCCTGGCTGCTTTATTGTCACAACTTGTTTACATGAGCTTGCCCTTTCTGCCTCGCTCCTGTCAAGTAGGCTACAGCAAAACACTTGGTGCAGAGCTACCCTGCCATGCGTGACGATGATGTTTATAAGCCTCCCCTTCGAATGCCATCTTGCCTGTGTAAGGAATCAATCTACTGCTGTTAATCTTTCTTCATCTATATAATCCTTTATGATTGCACTTTGTATCTACCTAACTGTGGTTGTGATGGCCCTGTATCGGCCCCTTCCCTGCTTCCTCTGCAAAGATACTCCAGTAGCTTTCTTCTAATGTCTGCCACAGACCAGTCAATGTTTCTCTTAACAGTAAAACCCAGTGCTTCAAGGACGTGGACGTTCCCGCTCCCCCATTTCGAGAGCTGTATGGATGGGTACTTTGGCATTCCATGACTAAGTGCTCGATTGTACCCGTGTCTAAGAGCCTCACTTTGTGGCAAGTATTTGCTCACATAGGTTCTTGTTCGCAAGCAGCCAGCTCAGGCCTCAAAAAGCTACACGCTTCCTTTAGTGTTATCATAAACGGTTTTTGGATTCCCCGTTTGTTGGCTTTGTATGCTCCCAAAGACTTTTTCATTTCCGTTCTTGCAGCTACCTAACCGTCTTCGCTTCCTTTACTCTCTTTTCAATGGCTCCTGATAGTTTTGTGAGGCGGTAAAAAGTGCTAAAGAACGAGGGCACCAGGAAGAACACTTAGACAGGATGGACATTACAGACGTCAGCTAGGGGTTTTGTTGTCGAAAAAATAGTAAAATACGTATATAATTGCGCAGAAAACATATACTACTTAAGGGGTAGCTTTCACAATAAGGAGTTCGATTTCTGTATCATATACCATTTTTGCTTAGCATCCAGAGCCAGAGAAGGGGTGCTAACACATATATCAACATCATTACTAGTTCTACAAAATGCCCGATTTCTGCATCATATACCATTTTTGCTTAGCATCCAGAGCCAGAGAAGGGGTGCTAACACATATATCAACATCATTACTAGTTCTACAAAATGCCTCAAAAATCTCTTTCGCTTGTTGCGTTCCAAAGCTGTACAGGACCCTGAAAGTCAAGCATGCACAAGACCTGCCGGCAGTGACCTGCCAATTGTCCTTCCCCCATCAATGACTTGGCGGCAGTGCAGTGCTCCCTTAATCTCTCACGAATGCAGTGACCTTGAATAGAAAAAGGCCCAGCCTGTGGTCAGGGGATCCGTTCATGACCTGTCCCACTGTGTCCGTCAAAAAAGTGGCGGGAAAATGCGGCATTCAGGTTGTTTTTTTTTTTGGTACCAGGCAGGCTTGCACGCTGTGGTCTAGTGTACAGGATGACAGGGGGCCCCAACTATAGCCCTGCTAGAGTAACCTCTACCAAGCCATTCCACTAGCCCCGTACCAGAATCCAAAGGCTCGTGCACGGGCTCGAGTACTCACGCAAGGCAGACAGACTCCGATTTTGGGAACAACAAAGTTGAGGCTTTATTGCGTGGTAAATACAGGTAATACACCACTCGACACGACTGTCACTAATGGCGAGGACAGAAACTCCGCTCGCTAGCTCAAGCCGCAGGGACCCATACCTGGATATCTGCCATTATGGCTGTGTGAAGAATTACCCCCCGGCAACAAATGCTGTCCGAAACTTCAAGCAGAGTCCCGCGGAGCTAACTCCAATATCTGTCATCATGGCCGAGAAAGAGCCCTGAACCAATCAACACCGACAGAATCTCCGAACCAACTTCCCATGAACACGGTGCCCACAGTGCCCATGTCCAAACATGGCTTGGTGGAAAGGGGGGTTCCCTCAGGAAAGACAGGGTGGGAGGCCAATGAGTATCCATCCTCGGGCGTCCTCTTTCGCAACTCACGTGGTATTGCGAGTACGGCGGGCCACTCACGGCCAGCGAAGTAGGTAGCATGCACACGCCTTTGGCTATGCTGTTGGCCTAAATTGGCTGGCCCCATGACAGGTGAAGCCCAACTACAGTAGCCCAACCACCTGTGCAAACTGGGTATGGGGGCCAATGTGTGCAGTATGGTGAATAATGGAACTACAAAAGTGGCTGTGCAACAATTCAAACCTCACGTTTCGTAGATTAAGTCGGTGTGGTGTAGAGGATCCACTGTCATGCGGTAAAGCTACGTCAGCCAGGCGGGCTGCAGCGATGTGGATGGCGAGGGGACTGTAGGCAGGGTATTCCTTGTCACCGTTGCCCACACTACTACTGAACCCATTGAGAATTACGCTTGTGTCGCTCGCCAAAATCGCCCTATTATAGATAAGCACATCCACGTATCAATAAAAAACCGGGACATCTCCACTAATGTGAAACCTGAGAAGGAGCGAAGCATGCAGTGTATGTGTAGACCATTTATAACGTAACCGCTTATAGTGCGGGACCAGATATAACGCGGGTTTTTGTGACTACCGGTTTGCCTCCCATAGAACTCAATGCATAAGCACACAGCTTAAAGTGAGGTAGAAGCACAATACCATTTATAGTGCGGTTTTTCTGCGGGTCTGCCGATCAACTGGCGCAGCTGGGGCATCGTTTTAGGGTAGCAAAATAGAAGAGGAAAGGATGAAATCGGCCATCTGACGCAGCGCGCACGCCTTGCTCTCCTCTAACTTGGACGCGCGTACGTGATAACTACAACTGACTTTGCTTCGACATGGTAAAAAGCGCACTAGACGGGGACAGAAGAAAAGACAGTGACACGGGGATGCGCTTTTTACCATGTCGAAGTCGTATCACCAACTAGCCCAAATTTCTGCGTTGAATGACTTTGCTTGACGCACCTCGGAAAAGGCGACCTTCTTCCCTTACGCGCGTGGCAAGTTGTTTCTATAAAGCGCGAACCGCATGGCCCACTTTCGCACACGATCCATGCACGTCGGCGTTGCGTGTGCGTTTTTTTTTCACAAGAAGCCTGACGACTTGCACCAATGGGGAGACGCGCACCTAATGGCGGGAGATTCTAAGCGCTCCGAGCAGCCGGCTGGCCGCGCCAGAGATGTTTAGGCTTACCACTGCGGTATTTTTTCGATTTCACAAGCAACGTGGACGGCATTTTATATTCCATTTTTCACCAAGATTATCAGCTCTTTTCTTGCATGAGCATAGAGTTCCTGTATATAGCCCCCCTAGGGCATAGAGTTACTAAGAAACTCTATGCCCTAGGGGAGTAGAGTTGCGCGTCCATGGAGGAAAGAAAAGGTTTGCGCGTCCATCCGCCATCTTGAGTTCCAGGTCGTGCGGGAAAGTCGGAAAGCCACCCGTCTCGCATGTACGAGCTGCCGCCGGGCAGCCGCGCCAGCGGCGAGGAGGAGCGGCGCGGAACTGACTCACGGTATGCAACCGCCGATGCTCAGTTAAGCACTGAAAGCGAGCTTTCCTGTCGAACTGAAACCCGTGTGGTAATCAGACGCGCAACTCTTGCGCAACGCGATATACAGGAATGAGCATCTTCGCTTGCGCCTCGTGCGGCATTTCAGCGAGCGGTTAGAAGCGGTCGCTGGAGCCGCCTGCACCACTTCACCGCCTCTTACCGCGCCGCACAAGTTGTCTCTTATTGCGCCGCTGCACACCACGCCAGTTGTATCTGCGCCGGCGTCGGCGCGCCTGCGACGTGCACTGCACGTTTTCGCGAGAAGAAATCGCTCCATGCGGTTCACGCTTTAGAACATTGTGCAGATAAGCCACCGCCCTTTCCCTTTCCGAACATCTGCAAATAGCGAGCCGCAGCCGCCTTCGGCATCTTGAACACAAGGTGTGGTAAAAAAAAAAAAAAAGATCCTGCTGGCGTTTTTGTCCCATTGTCCCGTGGCATCTGCTCATAGACGCTAAAGACGCAGCTATGGTCCTTCAAAACAAACACAACGGAAGTTAATACCGTGCTCGCCATTTGTAAGACCGCGCTTGCAATGTGCAAGACGCAGCAGTGGCTGATGTGGGGAAAAAAAAAACGAAGTAAAGACCGTGTCTTTGTTTTCAAGCGCTGGGCGTTTGAGTGATGATAAATATGGGATGACTTGAGAGGTAGGTTGCGATGCGGTTGGATTCGCGCACATTTTGGTTATATAGTGCGGATTTCTGCGGCTCCCGACATACATTATCGGTCTATTCTGTAAGTGCATTACTGGCACCTTGGAACCGTTAAGTATACAGCTTTGCTGCAAAAGTCTCGAGTCTTTGAAGCACGAAACGTTCTAGCACGAGGGGAAGTGTCCCGTTGTGTTCGTTTAGTACGCGTTTTTGCCCACGGAGATTAAGTCAGGGCCGGATGTAATGAGGACTATCTCTCCTCCAGTTCTGAAGGCGAAAAAGATGCCTTCCTCTACATTCGCTCGTTAGAGCAATAAGTGCTGGCTGATGCCTTTAGGGCCAATTGATGCAGACTGCAACCACGGACTTCATCAAGCATGACGTTTTTGACAAGCCCTGCTGCTTCCAAATCGCAGCGTGCGTTGATATTTTTAATAAAGCGAAAGCTTAAGTCCTTTGTGGAACCGATGGCGTGCTGCCAGAAAACTAATGCATTTTCCCGTAGACCAGTTGGTCGACCGAAAATCGCTAATAAGATCCCTGGGCACGCGACCCGTGCGTGAAACCGGGCTTCCATTGTGCCAAAATAGTTTCCTGGGCCAAAAAGAACGGTTGCAGAAAAGACAATACGCGTATCGATAATGAAGGAGTACAATAGTATACCTTTTTCTCATAAACCACGTATCGGTATACGCATTTAAATTGTTCGTAGATGCGTATACTTATTGCGCGAAAAATGCCCGCATGGTTTCGTTCTTCGTTTGCGATTTGGGTATTTGAAGGTTTTGCGATCGATCGGACACATTTTCGGCAAAAGTTGGGCGCACTTTTAGCGAAGCTTTTGACGCACTTGACACAGTTTTGATATTACAAAGCTTTCGCGCTTCTGTCAACTTTCTTTAGGAAGGGAAAATTTTTCACTTTCAGTAGTTCCAACTTCTTCCCCTCGATGTTCGATGAAGCGAGCTTTTACTTGTCGTATCCGAGACGCAAAACGATTTCAAAAGGATGACCGCTGTCCACGCTCGAGAGAAATAAAATTTGTTCATCCCGCATCACGAGTACAGAATGGCGCTCTCTTTTTTTTTTTTGCATTTTTTATTGTTAAAACGTTTTATAAGATGAATTTTACGCGTTGTTTTCGTTAGTAATGGTGATTTGGTATACTTTAGGTCGGTTTAAGTTCGGGGCGCAGCATATATGAGCACGCTTGTTCTGCATCACGCGAAGTGAAGTCACAAATGTCAAGTGGGGAGCGTTAGCCAGGAATTCAGTGTTTGCGAACCCGCGACCGGAATGATCTAGTACGGCACATGAGTGGCCTTTTCTGAAAGAAATGTTTGGATGGCGTGACAATGGCCCAGCTTTGTGTCCCAGAAAAAGCCGCCCGCATCTTCCCACGGGGGGAACTCGAGTAAATGCGTCGCATCTACTCGAGTCAAGCAAAGCGTCACGTCAAGCGTAAGCCGACGCCCTTGACTGAATTCCGAACGCGCGCTCCGCCGCTTATATACGTTGAGGGGACTGCGTAAGCCGGTCCCAGTCGACGACGTTGGCGTACTTGTAAAGCGGCGTGGACTCTAGGTGTTTGAGCCAACCGCGGATGTTGCTTGGCCGGAGAACGGCACACCGGTTATATGCGCAGCGCGCCCGAAGGAGAGGAAACCGCGGAAGAGAGAGTACTGCACATGCGCCGGCCCAAGCGCGTCTGCCGCGGCTATGACGCAACACAATCCAACACAATCCACTTTAATCCAATCCAATCCAACCCAAATCCTATCCAAGCCAATTCAATCGAATCCAATCCAATGCCCCTCGCGAGAGAGTGTTCGAATCCAATCCAATGCCCCTCGCGAGAGATGTGTTCGCTTTCGCCTCGACTCGACGCGCATGCGCAGTGAGCGTGCGGACTACGGACGCCAACGCGGGTGACATCGTGAGTTACTGAAATGCTCTGCATTTAAAACAAATATACTGGATGATTCAATGGCAGCCATGGGCGCCGCAGGGGAATGTCCTCTGCGCCTCTGCTTCGTGGATTTCGGAGCAGGCGGAATAGAAGAAAGAAATGTTCAAGGGATTCATTTTCTTAGAAGAAGTAACACGAGGGACACGATATCAGAAATACCGATGTAAATATAAAAGAGAGGAGATACCACAGCGAGAGGACGTCAACGAAATTTTACTCAAGTAAGTTTGACAGAAACTTCTGTTCCAGGGAAAAGTTAAGGGCTCAAGCTCATGAAAAGTCTGTAACCCGTGATCAGAAGCATATTGTACCAACAGATATTGTCTATAATGGGCAAGGGGGGAAAGTATCTCAATAACAAGTAAAGCCAATGACATCCTAACCGAGTATCTGTCATATATGACTACACGGTTGAATTTGTTTCGCTTTCGAAAGCCCAGTGCGCTGTCGAAGTTTTAGAACTTATGATGTTGAAGGAGCTTGTCTTTAGAAGCAGGAAGCAATCTCGAAACGCACTGCTTAATGGAGATGGCACAGATCGTGCCATTTCGCCGGAGATATATACTTTCGCGAGATTGCAGAGTTGCGATGCCAAAGTAGGCAGGCTTTTACCCTGACGAAACGGGTCTTAACACCGCCCTCACAAGTAGTCAAGTGGTGGTGGTGGCCCATAAACTGGCGCATACCCACTCAAGTGAGGAGTGACGAAAGCGCGGGTAAAATCAGGAGCCAGATCCATTCTGTAAAGGTGGATGACCAGCGAAGCTTTTTATCACGTGGCATAGAGGTGACGCAGAATTTCGGCGAAATGTATGAGCAAATTTTATTTCTCTCGATTTACTTTCCTTCTACTCCCCTGTTCTCGTATTGCCTAACTGGAGTCGTTGACTAAAGCAAATTCCTGAAAAATCCCCCTGAGCGGGTATGAGTCATTTTCTATGCGCCATCATCGTCATCATCGTCATCGTCGTCCAAACTCACCAATCAGCGCATTCCAAAGAGACCGCAGCGCTTGTGACATTGGATGTGGCCAAAGCTTATGATGGCGTGGAACATGGCATACTTTTAAAAAAGATGGCTCGATTATGTTTTCCAGAATATATTACTTCGTGGGTTAGGATGTGTTTAACCGGTCGCAAATTCTTTATTGCCCAATGCAGAGTTACCTCCTCGCATTACAATCAAACGCGAGGCTTCCCTCAAGGATCCGTTCTGTCTCCTGTTTTATTTAACGTGTTACTCAGCGAGGTTCCGGCCGTTATTGCGGGCGTGCAGTCGTACTTGTATGCTGACGATCTGGAATTTTTTTGCTCTTCAAGCAATATACATGTTTTGTTTCAGTCACTGCAGCTTTATATGTCGACCTTAGAATCATGGCTGGATGACCTCTATGTTGACAAGTATGCCCTCTTGGCATTCCCAGTGAAAGACCCAGTTTCTATTGGTCTCACATACAGACAGAAAATAATACTGGAGGTTACCTCTCTGAAATATCTAGTAGTGCTGTATGAGAGCACTCTGAATTGGCGTCCTCATATTGACTTCATTGCGGTGAAAGGGGGGAGAGCGGTCTCCCTGTTAAAGAGATCTTGTGATAAGAAGTCGGGTATGCGCAGAGACGTTCTCCTTATGCTCTATCGCCTCTAAGCGCGCCTTATTCCCGAATTCGGCTGCATCCTTTTTTCCAGTTATTCGTTCTACAAGCTCCGACCATTGATTACTTTAGAAAGGCAAGCTTTTGATTGTGTTTGGGATTGCCAAGGTACGTCCCATTCGGATGGCAGGCTCGAATCCTTCCTCTGATAGCTCTCTTCAAGCCTGTTCACAGTAGAAGCATACCTTCGTGCAATGGAATTGCCTATATCACGATCACAAATGGCTTGACGACAATAACAGCGCTTTAACGGGACGCAAGAAAGATTGACAGACACAGCGCCTTGTCTGTCAATCTTTCTTGCGTCCCGTTAAAGCGCTGTTATTGTCGTCAAGTATGTACCAACAAGCCCGCACTACCACGCTTTTTCACATCACAAATGGTTTTTGTGCGCTACCAAGCGTCCTTTTTTGCCCAGCCATGGCCTACGTACAAGCTTCCGCAGGTGGTGTTCGTCCAGTCCTTGCTCACGCCTTTAAATATCAACATATTATCTGTACCTACGTTTGACTATCGCAATACGATGGTGGACATTGATTTCGACAGCATTTTCCCCTTGCAATGCCAAATGCTTGCCGGAGAGAACGATATCTGTCCTTTTAGCAAACCACATAGAAGAGTTCCCGACACATGTGGTTATAGCCACAGATGCTTCTGTTCGGGACAAAAAAGCTGGTGTAGGTATATTTTCACCTGCGCTTGACTGGACATTTCCTCTGCGTCTTCCAAATTTCACGTCAATATATTTGGCAGAATTTTTGGGAATCGCTCTGCTTTTCGAAAGCTCAGCGAAGAGTATTCCCAGGTGATCATTGTGACGGATTCTTTTTCCGTCTGCTCCGCTTTATCTTCTCCAACCGGTATACTCCACTTCGTCGATCCCTGTCGATGCTTATACCGGCGCATGTCAGGGAAATACGCCTGGTCTGGGTCCCAGGGCACAGAGGTGTTGAACTTGACGAAACCGCTGATTACCTGGCAGGAGTAGCATTGAATGGTCCTCTGGTTGATACTGTGCCCCCGATAGCGTACGTTGTTGCAACTAGGTTTCGAAGGTAAAGTTCGCTGGACAGCTTCCCACCAGACAGTATCGCTGGCTGCCCTGACATTGAACATCTCCGATACTCTTGGAAGTGTGATTTCGCGCAGCCTCGACGGTGCGAGGTCACACTGACTTGCTTTCGTTGCCGAACACCTAATTTGAATTTCTATCTTTACCGCGCACGCATAGCGCCATCGGCCATGTGCGGCTTCTGTCAAGAGGAGGAAATAATTGACCACTTCCTGCTGTCTTGCAGGCTGTTCTCCTCCCTCCGAAATCGTTACCTGGAGGTTCCCCTCCGGCGCCTGCAGGGTCTCGCCTTGTCGGTGCCTAATTTACTGTCATTTGGGGCAGTAGGGCTTGGTTGGTGCAACGGGGATGTTTGTCGCGCTCTTTATCCTTGATTTTGGATGTTTTTGGTTTGCCAAAATCAAGGATAAAGGGCGCGACAAACATCCCCGTTTCCCAAGAGGTGGCATCAGTTACATTCATGCCAAAAATATCTGTCAACCTGTGCTGCACAAAGGATGTGTTCCCGTCTACTAGGGGTGCCCTGCCAGTGCTCGGTTACCTCGTGACGCCCCCCCTCCCCCCCGCCCCCCATTTCTCGTTGTGTTCTAACTATGCAGCCATGTTCAGGCGCAAAGCCTTCCTTCATTGGTACACCGGCGAGGGAATGAAAGAGATGGAGTTCACCGAGGCTGAATCGAACATGAACGACCCGGTCTCCGAGTACCAGCACTACGGCTGACGAGGAGGGGTAGTTTGAGGACGAGGACCAGGCGGACGCCGAGGCCTGAAACGAAACCATCTCTTTGTGGCTTTTGTGTGTGTGTGTGCGTGTTTGTATGTGTGTGTGTGTGCGTGTGTTTTTTCTAGTTCTCTCTTCTTTTTATTTTCTTCCTCTGATTATCTTTTCACTTTGTCAATAAATTTTTTCACCCGAGTCCTTCATGCTGTTGTTGGTATGAACGTGGCTATTCGTCATCTTTTCTACAACCATTTCCTGCGGAGGCCGCTTCTTAATTGTACTCTCTACAACCATTTTCTATGTAGGCAGCTCCTTTTGAAGTGTTTTACTGGAAAGCAGAGACATGCAGCTTCAGAGTTGCTGCCTCTTCTACCCATTCAAGTACGTTCAATTAGGTGTAACTTCAAAGTCAAGAGAGTGATAAAATCCCGTCTGGCCAGGAGAGTACGTACATATGAAGCAAAAGAGAGGCCGACCAGCCCGAAAAAAAAAATGTTCTGGATTGTGAACAAGGCTTCCAGTTCAGAAGCCGAAATGTCAAAAATTTCATGGCCTAGTCGGCGTTTTTTTGCTTCAACAGATCTCCCTTAACGGTTCGACGCTTACGGCACCAAATTTTGAAGAAAAAAAAATTGGAAGCGCTGGACCGAACGGGGCAACGACACCGAGCATATATAAGTCGTCGAATGCATGTCGCATAGCTGGCAGATTTATGAATTTTGAGCTGGCGCAGAACTAGTTTTTGTTTTTCTGGGGGACAGCTTTCATACACTGGCAAGTATTACGGTTCACGTGCACTGTAAAGTTCTGCGCCATCACTCCACATCATGGTTGAGCTGGGGTGAGGAGGAGCATCCGGCTACCCATAATTGGCCCCACCACGCCAACGGGGGTGCCTCCCCCCTGCACCAGCATTTATTGCTTTGCGCGAAGTTTGCACGTGTTCGCTTTTTCTACACAGCATTCACGCTGCACGATAAATTGGCTCAGCTTGCACTAGTGGTGCAAGGCTGGAGAAGCAGAAAAAGTGAACGTATAAATAGTTTGAGGCGATTGGTGCAAGCCAATTTCTTGTCATTAGAAAGTTTAAGCTGACTGTTTCCAGTGGCCCGTGGCGCTCCCGGTAGCCCGCTGTTGCGACCGAGGGGGGGCACCCGATCCGAGCTCCGTGGCCTCCGACATACGAGTGGTAGCGTGTATGATGCGAGCGGCCAGCCGCTGTTGCAGCCGTGAAGAAGTCCAGAAGCCGTAGGCTAACGTAACTGTTAACTTCATAGCGAGAGGTGAGCCGAAGCCAAAGAACAATGCCCCGACGGGCGAGGTTACAGTACAGGACTCGAGCAGAGCGACAGCATCGATTCGCTGCTCTAACAGAAATGGATTACAGCGCTTGCAGGGGTCTATTTATACCCAAAAGCGGTAACGGTCAAAACGCCAAGCGGCAACACGCCACGAACGTCACAGACACACACAACGCTCTTTCCAGAGTTCGTGACGGTCGGTAGCCTCGGCGCACGTTGAGCCCGAGAGAGGGAGAGAGGAGGACTCCGCTGAGTTCGCGGGGCCCATGTGTCCTTGAAGAGCGTTGAGACGAGCCTCGCCGGCAGCCGCCGAAGTTTTAAAATGCGCCGAAAGCGAAGCGTCTGAGTCGGCTTGTCGAAACTTGTCACCGACATGGTGGCGCCTGACGGCAGAAAGGCGCACGCAGTGGCTTCGCCGCACAGCCGAGGAGTGATGCGGGAAAGTACGGCGGCGCTGGCCGATTCGTAACATCGCTCAGGGCAACCGGAGCCAATGCCGTTCGCGACCAAGCGCGCCACGCATACACGTAATGGCGCTCCCGCTTGCTATCGGAGCGGAGCGGACCGTGAAAAATGGTAAGCTAAAACTCGCTATTATTTGTCTACACCAGACGCTCAATGACTGCTTTGTTTTAGTCGTTCACTATGCACTAGGGACTGGACTGTACAAGACTTTATTGAAGCAAGTTCTGCACTAGGGTGGAGCCAAGTTCTGGAGTCGCGCCTTCTTCGGCGACCCTACTCGTCACAAGCCCGTTTTGCGGAGCCCGTGCCTTTCGAGCGCGGCAAAGACCTGCTGGATGCCTCATGACTGGTCTATCTTGCTTGTGGATTCAATGGCTCTCTGGAGTTCCTCCGGATCCTCTTCGTAGTTCGCGCCGTCTCGGTCGGCGGCACAGACACACATAATGTGCCACCGGATGGCCGGTCCTCTCTCACACACATTGCACTGATCACTCGGGTACTCGTCCGGGTACATTCGATGTAACGCCGCTGGCGATGTTGTCGACGCCGCTTGGAGTCTTCTTGGATGTATCGCCTCCTCGCCGCCCAGCGCCCGGTGAGGTGGCGGATACGCTCATCTGGCCAGACGTAGGGTCTTCAGTGTTTCGCCGTAGCCCCTGGCTCTGTCCTTGGTTTCCGTCGCATTGGCGGGAAGCAGCGCGATTTAACACGAGGACAAGAGAAGAAAACAACAACATAGACGAGACGAAGCAATGTTATTTTGAAACAACACCTCTTAAATACAATAACATGGTGTCACTGAAACACAAGGGAGATATCAGGGCGCCTAAAAGATAGCCTTAAAAACTATAAATTGTCACTTGAAACACTAAGCCATTTTACACCAGTTCACCACGAGCCGATAGATAGTGCAGTTCTTTTAGGTGACAGTGAAACGGACGGAACGCTGATAAAATTGTCACTCAATCTAAGAATTTCCGCTGCTTCTATAATTTCTCTGGTAGTCTGCTCTCTGTGTCGGCCTATTACCGTGCATTATTCAAACAGCGGCCTGCAGCCACACCGGAGGCAATGCGAGCCCAGATGGCCACTAGCAGTATTTGATACGTTGTTGCTGTGTTCGCGCAGCCTTTCATTAAAGGCAGCGGCCTGTTTGACCGACGTAACGCTTTTTGCATGGGTGGAGGGGTAGCGAATACACAACTCCTTTTTGACAAGGCACAAACTTTGCTCTGTGCTGCTTATCGCACCTCTTACCCTGTGAAGGCTGACTGTTGACTTTTATGCAAAGTCGCGAAAGCTTGTTGGGGGCAGAAAAAACCACTGTCACTCCTGAATCCTGCGCAATTTTCTTTAGTCTGTGCGAGAGCCCATGCATGTACGGAATGACTGTTATTTTATCTTTCTTGATTCTGGATTCTCTTCCTTTGGATTCGAGTGAGTTGCGCTTTTTTAGTTCCTTGAACAGCCCCAGGGAAATGGAGGACAAAAGATGCCTCGGGCACCCCGCTTCCTCGAGGCGTTGTGTTTGACTTCGGAAGCTCTCGTGGACTGTATGGTGGCAGGATTTCCGAAGTGCATTGCTGTAGCAAGCCTCAATGACAGCTCTCTTTACCAGCTTAGAGTGAGCAGAATCAAAAGGTGCAGCAATCCGAGGGGCAGCAAACGTTTATTACCTCTTGATCTAGACCCCTGGACTGACGGCCACACGGTACCCACAAGTTGCCCTCTAACCTTTCCCTTCCCCACTCCCAATATTTTCTAGAATAGTTTATCATACCACCACTGCCACTACGCACCCCAACCACCACCTACTACTACTACTGCTGCTACTACTGCTACTACTGCTAATACTAACACTACTGCTACTACTGCTGGTGCTGCTACTACTACTACTACTACTACTACTACTGCTACTGCTGCTATTACTACTACTACTACTACTACTACTACTACTACTACTACTACTACTACTACTACTACTACTACTACTACCACTACCACTACTACTTCCACTTAGTTTCACGCTGCCCCCACACACCGGTTGAGAGGCCCAAAAGTTCCCCTTGAAATATACGCCCCCTGCCAAATTTTGTGTAGCTGAACTAAGTTACACTCAGTTCAGCAACGCAGGCGAGCACAAAAGACAACGTTGCACATCGCTGACACAACCTCCTGCCGCTTTATTTCGGTCCCACCGTGGATATTCAGACAGATCTGACAACACTAAAACAACAGAGAAAACAAAAGGAAAATAAAAATGTCTGGAAAGGAACACAAATTTCACGTTGTTCTGTTCATCGATTCACTTCAGTCTGTGTCATTTGTAAAGCCGCGCGTGGCACCTCCTACGGAACGCCAACCACCTACACTGTCTCTGCAGACCCTTCCTCTTCCTTTTCGTATGCCGGTTCCACTGGACGAAAAAAAAAAAAAAAACCGCCATGGTTTCCTTCCCCGTCTTGGTTCATGCATCGTGATACCTTCAGGGCTCACCAGTGCTCTGCTCGTTCGAGTGCGGCAATGATCTTAACTCTTGGAAGAGGCCGCGAGTCCTCAGTTCTTCCATGTCACGCTCCAAGGCAGCTATACGCTTCTCCATGACTTTAAAGGCCAGCGACAACTCCTTAAGGCTGCGCCTAGCAGCCAGCCTCCGCTTCTTCAAGAAGTCGAAATCCACGCTGTACTCCCCTTCGGTCTCGATGCGGACTGAAGGGCACGTCGCCAAGTCGGTGGAGTCGCTGTCCGGGGTAGCGCGACGGCCGTCGTGGCTGGCAGCCGGCCTGTGCACGCCGCCTTCGTCGACCACCATGGATGCGGCTGCGCTGGAAGGCGAGTCGTACGTTTTGTCGGCGGACATCCTCTTTCGCTGGCGGAGACACCCGGGGGAGGAGGATGGCACTCGAAAACGGTACTCAAGTAGCGGTGGCGTGGGATCTCATTCAGGGGGACGAGGTCTTCGAGACGGAATGCTCAGCGAGAGTGCGGCCGAGCGTGGCGCTCTCGGATTGGTTGCTTGCTTGGTTGGTTGGAAACCTTGAATCATGACGCATACCCACGCGGCGGATTGGCCATCAAGCTGCCTGTAACGATTAGGCTGTGGCCCGGTTTATTTTAGAAAATTAAAAAAAATAAGCTTCAAATTGGGCACGGGTTGCACGAGCTCCACAGGCGTTTCTCCTTTCGCGCAAAACGTGTGGGAGCAGCCTCACGAGGTATTGTAATGAGCGACCGCAACGTACTTTAGAATATAATTTCTTTATCGTTGAATGGCAATAGAGCTCCAGGTAAAGTCACAGCACCTCGAGACGGAAACTCCTGTACCACATAGTGATGCAAAGAAATCACACAAAAAAGCTACCACAACAAGAAAAGCGTGAAAGAAACGCCGAAAAGGAAGAAGACGACGCAAGGCACGCGGCGCCAAGGTCGTTCACCCGGCTACGGCGCCGAGGGCTTGAGACCAGAGCACGAGCTCCCGCCGGGCTCCGGCGAATGAGAAGCTGCCAGCGAACGAGGCCGGGCGGAGTGGTGATCGAGTAGTGGAACACAGAGAGGCGATGTGGATTGTGACCGGGACGCGCGGCGGCCGGGCGTTCGGCCCGGCATGTGCCCCAAGAGGTCATCCATAACCGCAAGCTTTCGGTCCTCTCCTCCGCAAACCCGGCAGTCTTGTCGGCAGCCTACGATGAGGACGGCGGCGTGTCCAAGGGAGCTACGTTGGGCACACGAGCGGGAGCTTGGTACGCGCCGTGTCAACATGAACCCCGACTTGTGACGTCGTCGAGAGACGCTGACACTGCTGGGACTGGCCATCCGAGCGCAGTCACCACTGTTGCGACGTTGCCGTGCTCCGTCCGCTACCGACGCGGCGCAGAGCAGAGCGATGAAGTTCTCGAGCCGACGAAAAGTTGAAACACCATTTATATACAGTATTTACAAGGGCAACAAAAACGTTACATGGCTCACACAAAGGCGACAGCACGTCTCCACTCGGTGCCTCCGAAAAGTGCCGCGCTCGCTGCGCTTCCGGGGGGTCTTATACCCCAGGGAGACCGTTGCAGCGGCGAGAAGTTTGAATCGCTCCAGTCAGGACTCTCGCTGGCCGAAGTTTGATTCCGACGAATGGAGGCGAAGCGATTACGTTAGCCCAGCCGCCAAGACGAGGAAAGGGAAAGCGACGCCGTCGCTGTCTCAGCGGCGCCGTCTCCAAGCATGTAGCGGCATGTCTGCCGCGGGCGGTTTCTTCGAGGCGCGAATCGGCCCCGCTAGCGGGCGCGTCACCCCGTGATGCGAATTTGGACTGGGCACTCTAGCACAGCAACACTCAACGATTGTTGAGCGTGAGGTGTTAGGGACCCGTGCCCGTATACCTACCATGTGCTGAGACTCGTTCATGTGTTAGAACTCTTCTCGATTTCGCCAAGGCTTATCCCGATAACTGTTATTCATTTCTCTGAGTCGGTTGTGTGTTTATAAGGTGTTTTGGTCATTAGAGACTAGACTCGTTTATACACCTTCTTTTGGTATTCATTATAGTCTCGATCCTGACACATATCGTGCGACCGACGCCTATTACTGGCCGAAGCTAGGGGTAAATCCAAGCCATCACAAGTTTCACCGTTGTTTACACTAGCTAGCTGTCGTCGTCATCGTAGTTTTTAAAAGGGGATTGGTGAGCAAACGAAACTCGTAACAACATACCATGGCAACGGCAAAGAAACATAGTCGGCTCCGCCGCGCCGGAGGCAAGGCAAAGCCGCGCGCAGTGCCTGCGTTCCGGAGAATCGGTATATACATGCGCACGGCCGGGCTGGAGGAGCGGCGGGCGCGCACTTTCATACGGCCTGCGCTTCGGGTATAGTTCCCACCTTTGACCGCCGCTAGTTCGTGTCGCTGCGGACCAACCCTCGCCGGTTGACCTACAGCACGCGCGGGGTAGGTAGAGCGGCGGCGCGCGCGCACTTGCCACTGGTCTAGCCCTGCCGTGGCTACACGCGATACCTGTCCGTGTAAATTTACATGTGCGTCATTAAAATAGGCGACTCCTCCCCCCTTCTGAATTTTCGGTCTAATTGGGTCAAACAGCCTAACATTATCACTCGGAAGCGCCTAATCAAAAAATTGAAAGAAACATTTTAACTCGGGGCACATGAAGAAAAATATGCGAGGCCTTCATATCTTATCAGCGACTGTATTATATGAAAATGGTGAGACAGGCAAATAAACACGGCACTTTCCGTGACTGAAATATCATTTCTTATTTTTTATTTTTCCTTTCGGATGATGTATTGGTTTGCACACGCACAGGGCACGACCAGTGACGCGAATGATTTCCCGTCGAGGGAGATAGGGTTATCGCTTAGCTAAACGTGATTCTGCTATTCACGCTCCGGTCGGGCTGAGCGGCCCGCCGGCAGCGAAGCGCACTGTCAAAAACACACAGCTGCTCGGCCAGAGGCGATGCGCCGACTAACAGAAAGGCGGGTTGGAAGGGCAGAGGGTTGGTTCGAAGCGCCCCCACTGTAAAGAATCTGCTGTATTGGTTCCTTCTTGGGTGCGCAGGCCGTATGAAAGTGCGCGCTCGCCGCTGCTCCAGTCCGGCCGTGACATGCGGCGCTTACTGTGGGACTGTGTCACCATGCAACGCCACCATCCTCTTCCACGTCTTTCCTTCCTTCACGCTTCGGTGAGCGCGACCACGGGCGGCGCTGCGAAGCGCGCCTCCGTGACGTCAGCTTAGGGATTCTCGCATTTGTCGTCTGCTTCAGTCGGGCTCGCTCTCCGTGCGGTTTCGTCGCGCTCGGTTCGCGTCTGATGCTTCTCCGCACCAGATTTCGCGTGTGCGTAAATTTTTGTTATAATAAAAGACTTAAAATCGCTCAAGGCGTGAGTTGAAGTATAGTTTTGGGTACCGCTATGGAAGAAACATTGCCAGCGTCGCCCCATTCCCCATTCCTTGCGAAGCCGGTCCGGTGCGGAGCGTGAAGAGTCGGAGCTGGGCGTCAGATTCTGTATTCAGGAATTTTTCGAACAAAGTGAACAGCCAGCTGATAGTAACCGACAACAGCGAAAATAGAAGATAGACCAAATAGAAAATAGAAAATAGACCAGAACAAATTTCAGGCCTTCGGGGCTGTCGGTTTGGCAGAAGGAAGCACGATTCCCTGTAATCATTTGTAAGGTAAAACAGTTTTTGCAACCTTTCCGAACGCTCGAAACTATTACATCACATCACTTTACGTTGTCATGGCTTGAAAGTATGCCGACATGCACTAAATAGGCGCGCAAAAAATGTAGGTTGAGTTCCAAATAACGTACTGTGTGCATAGGCGCGTGCTCGTTTTATACCAGGCTTCTAACCAGTATGGATGTTTATTGAGCAAAACGAGTAACGTCTACGGTAAAGATACAGTTGTTTGTTCAGACATGGCTGATATTTCGGTTTCATTTCTCCCAGCCATATCGCCCCAGTAGTCAGATATGCGTTATAGGAAAACTGCATTGAGGAGGAGGAGAAGCAGGAGGAGGAGGAGGAGAAACATTTATTTAATAGTATAGTCGAGCTGATTAGTTGGCCGGGTCGTCAGTTCAAGACAAGAGAGTAAGAGTAATTTTTTTAATCCATAGAACGCCATCCCAAGTAGACCAGGATTTGTTCTTTACGCCTGGAAGGGTTGGAAAACGATTAAGAGTGGCTTGTAAATATTAATCGGTTTCGATTCTTGTAAAATACGCACGTATACTACCTATTACGTTCATTAGCGAGTGTATAAAGCCTTTAACACCATAATCATGTCATAATTGTTCTGGTTGAGAGCCAGTTCGTTATGATAACGCTGGTTACAATGGACATTCGGAGCACAAAAGCCGCCTTCGAGTACTCTGGACAACTTTCTGTGGGGCGCGATCGCAGTGGCGTAGCACAGACCTTCTTGTATTTGCATGTGAATACACACGCTGCCGACAGGCACCTTCTGCCGACAGGCACGCTGCCGACAGGCACATTCTTGCACGCAGCCATGACGAAAGCCGATTTGTGAAGAAGGGAACGTATGCCATACAGCCTGAAGAAAATAACCACACTATATCTTTGTGAGATTCCCAAACATCCGCAAAACTTCTTATAAGACATTTGTGAAGGTGCACAAAAATTAATGCGTTGGGCACAAAAACAAAAACGATTCATCTCATACAAGTCAAGAACAACGAAAGAAATAGAAGATTCCTGCTGTGCGATGCGCGTGTGGGGGCCCGCTGCTTGGCACGTAGCATTCGACTCTTAGTATTCGCAAGAACATCTCAGAAATACTGAAAGAAGCCTTCGCATTTTGAATACTTATCGAGAAACTCTGAGCGCGGAACCTCGTGAATAAGCTAGAAAGGACGAGTTACACACGATCTTCTGACCGATGCTCTTTGTTCTCTCTTCGTGTGTTGCAAACTTGTAGAGTATACAGCTTGAAATTATTAAGATGTGTCAAAAGCTGGCACAAATAACTGAATTAATAAAAATAGGCGTTTTAATACATTACACCATCAAAGCGGGCGATTTCTAGCGCAGGCACTGCTGCCCCTCACAAGCGGAGCGTAGCAGACGACAGCGGCGCGAGTCCCTAAGCCGACGTCAGAGCTAGAGGGCGCCACTCAAACATCTCACCGCCAATTACGTATAACCCCATAGTGTCGAAGCCGCTTCCCGCCGCGGTGGCTCAGGGGCCTTTGCGCTGCTGAGTCCAAAGACGCGGATTCGATTCCCGGCCGCGGCGGCCACGTTTCTGATAGAGGCCAAATGCGAAAACGTCCGTGTGTTCGAGATTTCGGTGCAAGTTGAAGATCCTCTGCAGGTGGTCAAAATTAATCCGGAGCCGTCCACTACGGCGCGCCTCATCGCCTGTGTAGCGTCTGCGCGTTAAAAAAAAAAAAGCCCCTTCCATCCACCGTTACCCGCCTCCTATTTTTGAATGAATGAGCCCTCAACACCCCTTTCCTCTTTCCCATACTGCCGAGCAAGCTGACCCAGAAGGCCACAGGAGGAGCGAAGGAGCGCATCCTCTGGCGGGAGGCGGGAGGCTGCCCGCCGTTTCGTTTTTTAGCCTCCTGAGTATGCATCGTCCGCGGACTGCCCGAGACACAATCCAGCCCTCGACTTTTTTATGTATTCCTATGAGATTTCCGGTCCGAACGCAGTTCTCGGACTGCCCGTGGACCGTCCAGGACTGGTAAATCGAGGATGCCCGTTGCTGGCCGTAATGTGTGCGGCGTCATCAGAAAATCTCGGGTTATAATTGCTCCCACCGCCATAGAGTTTCATACTAATATATATATTAGCATTGATTGACGGACCAGAGAAGCATTGATTGACGGACTCTGATATTAGTATGAAGCTCTATGCCCACCGCTTACCGCGCTCGTGAGCACGCGCCTCCCCAGGAGCACCCGGCATCATCCCGGCTTGCCCGTGGCGCTCGCAAAAACTACCAAGAAAACAGTTCACGCACGTCAGCGCCTCAAGGGGGGAGCACGAGACAGTTCGCGCTACAGACGCCCAGTTCGTGAAGCTGGTTGCCGCCGGTTCTAGCGCGTACTGACGCGTTCCACGTTGGGAGAAATGTGAAAGCCTGCGGACAAAACAATCCGGGCTCGCAAGACATGCATGAGGAAAACGACGATATAGATGGATACGAGATGACTACTACTACCACAGTGAAAAGCGACGACGGAATATGTAAACAAACAATTTCAAACCTAATGCAATGCGTGGTGCTGTGGGCTTCAGCGCTTACGTAGAAATTCTCCAGCTACGCTATGGTTCAATTGCGCGACTTAGTGCAAGCTTCGCCAATTTTTTTCTATTTTATTTTTTTTTTAATTTAAGAAATACCGCGGACGGTTTTTCACCATCCTAGCAGGAAAGGGTTACATAAGGTTCTTAATTTCCTTCGAAACAAGAAAGAAGAACTATGAAAGGAGCCATGAAGACAAAGTACACAAGTTTTGTTCATTAAAAGTACTGCTGTGCTCCAAAATTAATGATACCAATTTTATTGATCGATTGTAGGGTTTAAGTTTAACGCACTCCCACGTGTCTTGTGAGAAAGAGGAAATGCGTGTGGTGCTCGTGCAACCCGTGCCGGCACGTTCGTAGCTCCGAATTCGCTTTCCTTAGAACGCCGTGTAAGAATTAAGAGCCCCCGCCAGCCTCCCCCGACCACATCTACTTGATCACCATCCTCGAGTGCAGCCCGCCCTCCCCCGGAGTCTCCGTCGACGGGAGAAGAAGCGGGGCCAGAAATCTCGCAGCGCAGCGCCGCCTCCGTGGTCGACAAAGGCGGCATGCACGGGCCGCCCGGGCGTGACGACGGCCGTCGCTCTACCATGGGCGGCGACTTGGGCAACGCGGCGGCGCCTACCCTGCAGTCCGCAGTGAGTCCGATGGGAAGCACAGCGTGACTTGGAACTCCTGGAAGGAACGCCTCCCGGCTGCCCTGCGCAGCACCCAGCAACTGGTACGGGACCTTCTGAGCCCTGGAGTGGCGCGTAGCTGCCCTGGAGCGCTCTGTGGCAGGAATGAGCACTCGACGTGTGTCAAGTTTGAGATCAGTGCCGCACCCAGGCGAGCAGAGCATTCGGGAGATCTCAAGAAAATTGTGACCAGCGACTGAGAGGCCGAAGGCAAACCATGGCAGTGGATCTTGCAGTGGATCTGGCATCCCAACATGAATAGCATGGATACGATGAGAGCGGGATCGTGGTGTTTCGTAGGAGGAGATACTGGGATTTTACAAATGCTACAGACTAAAATAAATCAACTGATCAACTTCTGAACAAGGAGTTCGTGTTTCTTTCCAGATATTTTTATTTCCCTTTTGTTCTCTTTATTGTATTTGTGTTGTCAGATGTGTCTGTACATCCGTGGTAATATCCAAGGCCAAATAAAGCGGCAGGAAGTTGCCAGCGATGTGCATCGTTCAGTCTTTTTTCCTCGGCCGCGTAAGGGTAAACTGAGTGTAACTTAGCCCAGCTCCGGAAAATGTTTCCGGGTGAGCCTCTCGCATGTGTGTGGGGGCAGCGACAAACTGAGTGGCAGGATGGACGACACACGTGTACAGAGTGTGATTCGTTTCACGTTTGTGTGTGTGAGAGAAAGAGAGAGAGAGAGAAAGTGAGTGAGTGAGTGAGTGAGTGAGTGAGTGAGTGAGTGAGTGAGTGAGTGAGTGAGTGAAACACTTTACGCAATCTAACACAGTTGCAGTCTTGGGGTCTGTAATCAGAAAATTAACATATTTAAGTCAGTCAATGGAACCAAAATTCCCAGTTCACACTGTAGAAGGTGCACGCTTCACACAGTTCACAGGTTATACAGAACGACGAAGTCGATCAGACCGTTACACCAATTTGTAAAGACCGTTTTCAAGGGCGTACTGTGAAAAAAAAAAAAACAGAAAAAACCTGACCTGCTTTCTATTAACTACTTAAAAAGGTTTTTGTTACACACTGATCCTTCTTTCTGACTACTTTAGTTCACAAACTGCGGCAACGCTGACTTGGAACGTTTGTGGTTTAACGTGTATGAGTGACAATTTTTTATTTTCGAACTACTAATAATTGTAGAGAACCGTAGATACCGTAGCGAGTGCTGCCTGCGGGAAAGGTTGCAGGGCTGATCGCTTCCGTGCCTCCTGAGCGAATATACCAGTGCAGCTTCGTACAAGCTGAACTTGCTTATTTAAAACTTGCTTACAACCCAAGGTGAGAATCATGCTGAGGACACAGTCGGCGAGCTGCAGCACATGAGAAACTGTCCACAAACAATGCTGTTCATTTAGAAAAAGTTGTTTCTCCCTCTGTAGCATCCCCCTGAGAAGGGGACACGCCTTGGCGCACGGCAAGAACAACAACAAGACACACACACACGCACACACACACACAGACACACGCACACACACACACGCACGTACGCACACACACACGCATGCACACGCACGCACGCATGCACACACATGCACACACACGCACACACACGCACGCACGCACGCATGTACACGCACACGCACACGCCCATACTCACGCGCACGCGCACACGCGCACGCGCACGGACACACACGCATTCACACACGCACGCAAACACACACGCACGCACGCGCACGCGCACGCACGCGCACACACACCACGCACACACACACACACGCACACGCACACACGCACACACACACGCACTGTACGCCATCTCAGTGCACACCATTTTCCCCCGTCTCTTCGAAGACAGGTACTTCAGGCATTCACGGATCACAAGCTCAAGCCTATAGAGTGTGGTAAATCTTTCTACGACTCACAAGGTACAACTGTTAGCATTTTTGTTCTGGTTCACAGTGGAGACTCGGCACACCAGCGGCGGCGCTAACGTCCCCACAGGCCCCCTTAGTCGCTTCGACTAAGGTGCCCACTGCGGCAAGATATCTGGTGCCATCTTCCTCGCCTGTCTAGCGGTCCAGGAGGCAGTTTCTGTTTTTAGTCACTTGAGTTGCTTGAGCTTTATACCGCTGATGTATTCTTTTATTGCTGTGTCTCTACTGTTGCTGATTTCGCGACAATACGTCACTTTTACTGGTATACGTGTGCCATCCACCCGACCAACTGCCACAGTTGCGTTCCCGCATCGCTTTTTGGGGACCCACTGCTTTCGGGTGAGTGATGTACTCTGGGAATCCTACGTACCGACTGTCTCCTAATGAAACACATGTGGCACGACTGCCCGGACTTAAAGGCACGCATATGCTCCGACGGAGCGTATAGGCGCGCACGCGCGCGCGGTGCGGCCACGCTACGTCGGTGAATGCGGGGACCTCTATACTACAACGTCATGTAACCGCTGACGCGTTTGGTAGAGCTCGGCGCATTTCGGGGTCACGGGCGTCTCTAAATCTCTATGCCGCATGGAGCGCGCCGGACACGTCAACCTCGTATCCCAGAATGCACTTCGCCAGCCCGCCCGGACCATGTTCGCGTAGTGAAGTGAAGGTACTAATCGGAATGCATTTAAATATGAACAACGGAACGCGTGGCTTTCAGTACATTCGGCGCATTCAGGTGACAGCCAGAGTGTGCGCAACAGGAATAATTAGCTACGAGAGTTCGTATCGAAACTATGTATGGAAAGACCACCGTTCGGCGCGTGACATTTCAATTTTGGCCAACGTCGCGTTGGGCGCCCGCTCACACTTCCGTGTTATCTGACTTCGTCACTGCGTAGAGTGAAAACAGCGCACACAACATTATTCTCAGTTTTTCAAAGTCGCACCGAGGGCCCGACAAAGAAAGTCTCCCGGGGCGTTCACAAGTTTGCCTGCAAAAATTGGGTCGGCAAAGTTAGACAGCGGTGGTATACAAACGGGCGCCAGCGTCGTTGGCCGAAATCAGAATTCTTGCACGCCGAACGATGGCCTTTCCGAACAAACGTTGGCCTCGATTTGCACTGAAAGCGGCATGTGCTGAAGACCGCGCGCCCCGTTGTTCCTAGGTCAATGTATCTTGAGGGTAAACGTGATCGAAGAAAGTCCCTGATGTAATTGTACATGTGCGAGTCGTATACGTGTGTCGGCTAGCTTTGAGAGTTTATCGTCGTGATCCGCATTGTACGATGGATTCGTGAGGTCTACAGCGAAGACGGCTTTGAGCTGCGCTGAGAGACCGCAGTATGTCCTCGTGGATGGATATATCAATATCCGATAATAGGCTGCGAAAACACTTTGGTATCTTCGAGGTGTTTCTGGAGGCGGTGCACGGAATGCGATGCGCTCCATAAGTTTACCAACGTAAGAGGTGAGTGCGATGGGACGGAGACAAATAAACTCTGCAGGTTTTCCGGGCTTCGCAGTGAAGATCGCGGTGCCCTTCGTACACAGGTCACATTCTGAAGAGGTTGATGGCTCGTTGATGACGAGGTCATCTACACGAGGTTTATGGCTCGTATGAGATATGTGTCGGTCACCACCCGAGATATTCCGAAGCTCGAGCTGTATAGTTGCCGAGTCTGGCCCAGGGGGTTCACTGCCTCGACACTTACGGAGTGCTACGCAAACCTCGCATTGAATTTCTCATCTAGAGAAGGTTTGGAAAGCCATAGTAATCAGGATATTGAGGTTAACATGCGGTAGGGAGAGTGGAGAAGGCAGGCTGTTGTGGCAACCGGTGCAGCGATTGATATTGTGCGTTATCATCACCTTGCTGGAGCCGGCATTTATTATGGCGTCTGAGATACGCCATGTCTTAGTAGGGTTCAGGGTATTCTGAAGTTCATCACACGCTGTGTGTTAGTGTTCCCCGCTTTTCGAGTATGATATATGTTAAGGCGATTAATGTGAGCCCGAAGTTTATGATTTGTTTTGTAGTGATTCCATCGCTTCAGTACAGAGCCCCGGCCTTCCCAGTGTGCGCTACGTGCGCGTTGCGGATGAATACACGGCCGATGTAGCGGAAGCGATATACGGGTTGATATTTTGTTCTACTGAGTTGCCCATAAGTGTGCATTCATTAAGTAATGCGCATCAAGCTTGTCGTGCAGCACAGTGCACGGTGCCTCGTTTTTTTAAGTTCTGTGGTGCAGCCCCAGACAGAGCATATATATGTGACCGGCCATAATATGCCGGAGGTGGCTTTTAAGGCGAAACCCTTATCAGCCTTATTCTGCGAAGAGAACTGGTTGATTTCTCTGTCATAGGAATTGTTTAAACACGAAAGTGAAATGTGCTGCGAAATCTGTAGCTGAGCGTGATTTGCACGCCGGCGGATGTCTGGCGGGTGTGCTTGGAGAGCGGCGTCCTGTTGTCGGGTCGCTTCAGCAAAAGTGTACTGAAATCATTTCCGCGACGGATATGGCTTCAGTGAAATCTTGGTGTATCCTGGCATAAAACACGTTCGTGGTAAAATATAAAACCCGAAAACGAACAATCCTAAGCACCTAAGCATAACGTAATCTTTAGTACTAAAGGTTGCTTCCCCGCAAGAAGACCCTATGTGCAGGGGTGAACCCTTTACAGGCCACTTGCTTCGTTTTACTGGCGTCACTTCTGTGGCGGATATGACGTCACTGTAATCTTGGTGTACCCCGGAATCAAACACTTTCGTGTTAGAAAGCTCATTTGTTGTTGTCCGGTCAAGAAAGTAGCCACCGCTGCCAAGAGTAAATAAATTAAAGAAAGATGCATGTGCGATCCGGTGGGATTTATCTCGGGTCTCCACAGCAGCACCCAGATGCTCTCTAAGCCGGGCAATCCCCCTAGTGCTGATAACCTTCGACCTATTTCCTTCACATCGTGTGTACGGAAACTATTGGAACACATTGTTTTAAAATGTATACAAAAGTATCTAGAAGATCACGATAAGCTACCTACGACCATGTTTGACTTTCGACCTCGTCTTTCCACGCAATAAATCTTACTCCCGCTAAAGGAAGAGGTAATGATGCCTGCCACGCGCAACTCATCCACCGCCATCCTTGCGCTGCACCCCAAAGGGGGCGTTTGACAACGTTAAACATGCCGCCATCCTCTCGCAACTAAATATTCCGGACTGCGGACGTGTATCAGTATATTAGGGATTTCCTCACGGGTCGTAGGGCAATACTAAAAGTGGGAAACCTAGCCACAGATTCGATCCTGCTGGGCAGCCGCGGCACCCCCCAAGGGGGAGTTCTCTCCCCTTTGTTGTTTAACACTGCGCTCATCGGCCTCCCTCCATTATTGGATTCCATTCCGGGCATATATCACAGCTTGTATACAGGCGATATTGCTATCTGGTCGAATGCAGGATCCTTAGGCGAAATGGAGGAGCGCCTGAAAACCACACTCAACATAAGAAATCACAACGCCAAATTTTGGAGCCTCATGTGGTCCACAAAAATCAGACCCCTCCTTGCTTTTACAAGAAAAAAATTCCTCCAGAGGTCACCCATTACCACTATCCACATGGGGGGGGGGGGGGAGGGGCACACCATTGTTCCTCCCCGAATATCAAGATCCTTGGCATGACCTTTCAAGTCGATTGTACAAACTCCCTCAAATGGCTGAAGCATACCTCGGACCAGGTCACACACATGATCAGGCGTGTAACCACCAAAACATGGAGAATGCGCGAGGCCGACATCCTCCGCCTCGTCGAAGCATTCATAATCACAATAATTACATACGTCATACCCTGTGTTCTTCTCACCAAGTCAGAAATTGAAAACCTGGATGTTATCATTAGGAAGGCCTACAAACAGGCTCTCGGACTTCCCGTCAGCACGGCTGCCGACAAGCTATTAAAGCTCGGCCTGCACAACACGGCCGACGAGCTCATAGAAGCCCATCTTTCGATCCAAAGTTTGAGGCAGGGAGCCATGCGCACAGGGAGTATTCTTCTCTCTCGTGTGAGGCTCACATCCCCTCTGCAGCGTCATACATCTGAAATGATATATGTATATGATATATATGTATATGATATACGATATATGATATATCTCCACCACAACATCAGGAAATAGCTCTACATTGCTCCGCTCCTTCGAAACATGCACCCCGTGCATCACACTGGGGGCAGGGAAGCAAGAGCCAGGGCCATCCACACATACCAAAGAAGGAACCAACCACAGCCTACACGGACGTGTCTTCCTATCCCGGCATAAGATCAATGACAGCCGCGGTTGTCCAGCACAATAAGCACGTCACCAGCCTAACCCTACCGGCCCCTTACAAGCGGACCCGCCGCGGTGGCTCAGTGGCTAAGGCGTTGCGCTGCTGAGCACGAGGTCGCGGGTTCGATTCCCGGCAGCGGCGGTCGCTTTTCTGATGGAGGCGAAAAGCAAAAAATGCCGCCCGCATCTTCCCACGGTGGGAACTCGAGTAAATGCGTCGCATCTACTCGAGTCAAGCAAAGCGTCACGTCAAGCGAAAGCCAAGCAAAGACGCCCTTGACTGACTTCCGAACGCGCGCTCCGCCGCTTATATACGTTGAGGGGACTGCGTAAGCCGGTCCCAGTCGACGACGTTGGCGTACTTGTAAAGCGGCGTGGACTCTAGGTGTTTGAGCCAAGCGCAGATGTTGCTTCGCCGGAGAACGGCACACCGGTTATATGCGCAGCGCGCCCGAAGGAGAGGAAATCGCGGAAGAGAGAGTACTGCACATGCGCCGGCCCCAGCGCGTCTGCCGCGGCTATGACGCAACGTGCCGCGGATATGACGCAACACAATCCAACACAATCCACTTTAATCCAATCCAATCCAATCCAAATCTAAGCCAAGCCAAGCCAAGTCAATCCAATCCAAGCCAATCCAATCGAATCCAATCCAATGCCCCTCGCGAGAGAGTGTTCGAATCCAATCCAATGCCCCTCGCAAAACTGTTCGCTATCGCCTCGACTCGACGCGCATGCGCAGTGAGCGTGCGGACTACGGACGCCAACGCGGGTGACATCGTGAGTTACTGAAATGCTCTGCATTTAAAACGCCCGTGTGTACGAGATTTCGGCGCACGATAAAGATCCCCAGGTGGTCAAAATTAATCCGGAGCCCTCCACTACGGCGCGCCTCATCGCCTGCGTTGCGTCGGCGCGTTAAACCTTACAATCAATCAACCCTTACAAGCGGAAGAAGCGGTCATCGCTCTCGTCATAACGCAAACTAAAGCCAAAGTTATCACTGATTTGCCGCAAGCGTGCCGCAACTTCTCGTGCGGGCTGATTCACCGGACAACCCACCAAATCATTTGCCAGTGTCCACCAGACACATACAATGATCGTATGGGCACCCGCCCACTCTGCCGTCCCGGGCAACGAAACCGCCCACCTGTTGGCCCGAGAGTTATCCCGCCGGGCCCCGGAAAGCGAGCAGGATAGGCCAACCCCGTTGATAACGTATCACGCAATAACTCAACACTACAAGTTAGAACGCGTCATCTATCCGGCATCGCATAAACACCGAACGAAAGAGGAGGAGCGCAAGCTCCTTGTACTGCGAACGAACACCTTTCCCCATCCCACTAAATGCCATCTATTGCACCCCACTGCATATTCCCCGCAATGCCGCTTTTGCGAAGCCCCTGGGATGCTCTTTCATATGGTAGGGGGCTGCCGGGGGCTGCACCCAAGCCCCACTACATTCGCGAAATCCCTCCCTTTCTTCCTACGAGCTTTGGGAAAGAGCTCTGACCAGCTCCGACTTCAAAGATCAGCGCCTAATGGTGTTGAGGGCTGTTGAAGCTGGGAAAGCTCAAAGGGTCTTGGATTAAGGGCTCCCCCCATTGCTTTTCGCAATAAACAGTTAACTCTCTCTCTCTCTCTCTCTCTCTCTCTCTCTCTCTCTCTCTCTCTCTCTCTCTCTCTCTCTCTCCGTCTGTTTTTTTCTCCTTTAATGCATCAAAAATTTAGCGAAACTCACACAAAAAAATTAACACACAATATAAAAGCTAACAGACATAGAAGGATAAGCACAGTAGTAAATCGAAAATCGTCACCATTTCAAAACTCAGCCAAGCAGACGTACGCATCCAAAAGATGCAGCCGCTCCTGCGGACCACTCTGTTCCCCATAAACGCTCCGCACCAACGCTGCCTATTCCAGAACAATGCATTCAGTTTACCTATAGGTGTTCCGCATGCAGGCCAATGTTGCGGCACTTCCACAAGCTCAACAATCTTAGAATAACAAAAAAGTTAGAGATGACATCTACGTTTAAGTCTTAGGATGTATGACGCGCAAGGGTTAATTCGCCCCCGAGGGAGCATTTTAGAACAGAGTTGCTGCATTTACCATTTATGCTTTCCAAGTACGGAAGTTCAGTGACGAGAGCTAGGCTAGCCGCAATGGTTTTAATCACCACGACACAGGAAACTCAGAGTACATCTACGCTTGCGTGGCTTGGGATATGGGCGTGAAATGTTGCGGCGTCGGGTGTTGGTCAGTTTGAGAAAGAAAGCGACAGTGTCAAAGTTTAACAGTGTTTATCGTGGGGGGCCTGTCTGAGCGTTTGGGTTTTAATAAGACAAACAGAGAGAGAGAGAGAGAGAGAGAGAGAAAGAGAGAGAGAGAGAGAGAAAGAGACAGAGGAATGTGCTTTGGAGTAAGATTTATTGATAGTTTTGGAAAAGGGGATAAGGAGATTGTAGACCTTATGGGTTGAGCCAAAATTCCAGGGCCCCAGAATCAGCCCACTTCGATATTGAAGTGACAAGCTGGTCAGAGCAGCCTATGATGTGTCGATATATGTTGCATATGTAATGTTTGAGTTATTCACCCCTGACCATACTATTGGATATGACCGGGTTACGCAGAAGAGAGTGGGTGTTTGCCGATATTTAGCGCAGTTTTAAGTTAATGTCGGACATTTCCCAACAAATCTTCTCCCATTTAGATTTGTGAATATACAGTGGAACCCCGATAATACGACTTTAAAGGGACCGCAAGAAAGCATCGTGTGACCGGGGTGTCGTGCAACCGGGGTGCGGGTAAATGCCGGCCTAGTAGAAGATCTCACGCGACAGGTGGGCTAAGAACTTATTTAAACTACTATATTTTGCGCGTTGTCGCGTGATTTGCGAAACCTTATCTGAAATCTCAAGTTTAAAAAAACCAACGTTTATGTTGCACCCCCTTCCCTCCATGAGTCCGAGCTAGCCCGCCAGCCAAGCGCCGCGCGCTACGCGACACCCTGCGACTTGCTCGCGCGAGATAAGGCCGACGTGGTCGAGCAAATTGAGAGGGGTAAAGGCGAGTGTGAAACCGCCAAGGCGAAGCGAAACGAACCATAGTAGACGTCGGAGATGAAAAAAAGAGAAAGGAAACGGCATTCCCGTACATGGTGGAGACACCCTTTGAACGGTCCCGTGCAGTCGCTATTGGTTGAAAGTGCTCGACACATAGCTGTTTTCCTTTCCCACAAGATCCAGCAACGCGAAATAGATGATTCAAACTTTGCGAGTAAACCGTGTTACGGCGAAAATTATAGCACGGTCTTGCTAAAGCGGGTCAATCGCTGCGGCGGCCAGCGATTGACCCAAAATGGCGGTGCCAACGTATACGTGTCTACACCCTTGCGCCGGACGTTCGTGAACTGAGACGAACAAAAAAAAAGAAGCGGAGTGACAAGGCGGGTTTAAAAGACACTGATAAGTAGAGAGCAGAGATATAGGGAGAAAGAATGTCTTGAAATGAAGAAACTTGGATTGAGCGGGTCAGGAAAGCGGGTGTTCGGAAAGCGTCGTGGGGTTCCGTCGCACGTGCTGTCGCGTTCGTCGGCGGCTCGATGGGAGCTTCAAATTCACGGTCCGCCTGCCACCTGAACTTTGACTTCTCGCGCGTGGCGCGTTGGCGTACTGCTGCCGCGTGGGGCCGTCGGTGGTTAGCTCCTGCTCACGAGTACCCGCCTGTGTGCTTGCGTCTGTTCAGCAAGTGTCTGGCCCGCCTTCGTACCTCAACACATCAAGCAGCGTCAAACGGGGGTTCAGAATAAAGAAAGGTCGGGACGAGGCGGCGAAGCGGTGTAAAAGATGGGAAAAACGCCGGTTTATTCGAGCCGGGGTCCGTCGTATGAAGCGGACGGCGTGCACCCGAGCGTCATATCATCGGGGTTTTTAATGCATTGTTTCTATGGGGAGTTTGCCGGGACCGCGGTGATCCGTCGTAAGAAGTGGGTCGTCGTAAGTCCGGGGGACGTATCAGCGGGGTTCCACTGTATTAGTTCGTTTCTACCCTGAGCAGAGTTCGAGATCCATTAGCGATGAAATCCTCGCGTGGCATGAAGTCGTTGTCAACAGGAAGCACGATATGCGAGTTCGAGGGGATCTTGGTGGGCTGCGTCGCTTCATTCTTGGTGTTAATGTATTGTAAACTTTTATCATTGTGGATTGGATAATCTTTCTCATGCGTTCAGCTCTGCCTGCAGCCAAGAGAATAATAGCCTATTGCGCGTGTGTAGCTCCGCTCGGGAGATCGCAAAGAGGATTCAATTCCCTTCCCACGTGTATGAAGGTAACGCAACTACAGCAATTTCCATGGCGCCCCAGTGCAGTTGTTGCTTTCATACTTGCAAAAGTCCCGGCGTCCGCGTATACTGTTGTTTGCATGGTTTTGGAACTTTCCTCAAAGTAATCTGATCCTGGCTTGTCGCCTGTTCTCGCGTAGGTTTGGATCTATGTTTTTTAAATGCGAATGCATTTCTTAGTCGAGCCATGTCAGGCGCCGTGCGGCGTCCACACCCCCGCAGGTGTTATCTCTCCGCTCTCACCCCCTCTCCCATAGCAACAACTGCGAGCGCGCGCGCTCCTCCTCTCCCCTAGCAACCGGAGCAGGTGGTGCGGGCGGATCAGCGGCGAGTGAGTGGAGAGGAGGAGCGCGCTCGGGCGTGTGAGGGCGCTCGCATCGCGGGAGCTCGCCGGAGCTCCCGCGTGTGTGGGAGAGTGTAGGCGAGGGTAGGCGCGGTGCTTCGGTGCTTCTCCTCTCGACGCTCGCCCCACTCTCCCGTTCGCTCGGTCGCAAGTATATATAAATGGAATGTCTGCCAGCAACGGTACCTCGAGCAAGAAGTGTAATACAATCCAGTTCGAGCATTACACAATTCCGCGCACTCTCGCGCAAAAGAAATGCATTCGCATTTCCTCACGATTCCCTTCGGGGAGGTGGGGTGAATTTTTTAGTAGGGGGAGGGATTGTATGGAAAGTTGTTGGATCAGTGACACATCCATCGTGGCATCCAGCCTTTTTTTCTGGAGGTTGCCTATTGACACGAAAGTGTTTTATTCTGGGATACACCAAGATTACAGTGACGTCATATCCGTCACGAAAGTGACGCCAGTACAACGAAGCAAGTGGCCTGTAAAGGGTGCACCCCTGCACGTAGGTTCTCCTTGCGGGGAAGCAACCTTTAGTGCTAAAGAGTACGTTATGCGTAGGGTTGTTCGTCTTCGGGTTTTATATTTTACACGAAAGTGTTTTATGCCGGGATACACCAAGATTTCAGTGAGATCATATCCGTCACGGAAATGACGCCAGTACACCGTTGCCGAAGCAACCCACCAGCAGGTCGTCGCTCGCCAAGCAAATCCACAAGACAGCCACCGACCCGCAAATCATGCTCAGCTGCAGATTTCGCTGCACATTTCACTTTAGTGTTTTACCGATTCTTATGACAGACGAATCAACCACAGTTGTTTTTACAGGATTACCAATCCCCATTTTGTTTTTCTCAGACGCTCCTTTTGTGCTAGGACAGCGGCTTCTCGGATTTCTTCAAAGGTATATAAGAATAAATTTAAGGACCATGGCAGTTATTGTGAAAATATGGAGGTTAAGCGCCGCCTCATATGCTGCCCTTATGGTGGTGTTTATTTGGCATTCTTCAGTGCGGGTAAGTAGTTTCTGGTACTGCAGGCTGTACGATAACCGGTTCATTAGTGGCTGCACAAGTTTTCTCATTTTTTCTGTCATTCCAACACCTTCCCTGTACAGGTGTTTTACAATGTGGCCTAATCGTCAAATATTTCCTTATTTTGGCGATTGTGAGATCGACTCTGCATCTTCTCTATTGGGTCATGCCGAAGATTCTTAAGTGACGTTGTTCGTGGATGCCATGCTGGCCGATTTTTTTAGTTTTTTTTTTAATTTGCCGCAGGGCGCCAATCATCGTTTGCCGGACGGAGCTTGCGGTAATCATAGAGTTTCTTAGTATATATACCAGAGGGGAAACTGCACCTGGGAATCCATGTCGTCATGGAGTTTATGGGAAGACCATCGCTTGCAACTTGGGCTTGGCATGATAATTGGATTCTTCAGCGGTTTTTTGGATTTGCTTTCTTCACTATGCATTAACACGTCTACGAGTTGCGAGGTAGCCGAGATGCTCTGTGTTCTGTGGTAGCCGTGAGCCGCGGCAACTGCGTGCTTGGTGAAAGAGCAGGCAGTGCGTGGTCGTACCTAACGTAGGTCATGCTGGAGTCGAAGGAACATATGACTGAGCGGGTAATATGCAACCGTGAAAGTTGTAGCTGACCAAAAAAAAGTTGCAGATGACACCTACGTTTAAGTCTTAAGATGAATGACGTGCTAGCCTCACTCCGGTGTCGAGGGGTCGTTCTGGAACGGAGTTGCTGCATTCATTATTTATGCTTTCCAAGTAATTAAGTTCAGTGGCGATAGCTAGGCTAGCGGCAGTGGTTTTAATCACCACTGCACAGGAAACTCGGAGGACATCTAAGCTTGATTCGCTAAAAATATGGGCGTGAAAAGTTGTGCGGCGGAGTTTTGGTCAGTTCAAGAGAGGAAGACAGCGTCAAAGTTTAAAAGTGTTTGTCATGTGGCCTGATAGAACGTTTTTGTTTTTTAGAAGACAGACAGGAGGAGGGCGGGAGGGAGGGAAGCATATTTGTTGAGTACGATTTATTGAAAGTTTGGGAAAAGTTGATAAAGAGAAGGTAGACCCTATAATGTGAAGCGGAATTCCAGGGCCCCAGAGCTCACGCGGATTTTCACGTGACAAGCTGGTCAGAGCAGCCTGTCATGTATCGATACTTGTTGGATATGTTATGTTTGAGTTGCTCACCCCTGAGCACGTCCTTGGACATGACCAGGTTTCGCTGAAGAGAGTGGGTGTTTCGCCATCTTTAGGATAATGTCGGACATTTCCTACCAAGCACCTTCGCCAATCTAGATTCGTGGATATAAGTGTTGGCTTGCATCCTGAGCAGATTTTGCGAACCTTAAGCAATGAGATCCCCGTGTGGCACGAGGAAGGATGCCTTTACTAGGTGTAGGATGAGGAGGCGTTTTTCATATTTTTCGGCTAGGGGAGTGCGGTAGTCGTGTTCGACAGGCAGCATGGTATACGCGAGTTGGAGTAGAGCGTGGTCAGGTGTGTCGGTCCCTTCCAGAGCCGTGTCCGTGTGTTCATGTAATGTAAACTTTTATAATTGTGGATTGGGGAATATTTCTCAAGCGTTAGGTACTCTGCCTGTATCCAAGAGACTAACGGCCGATTGAGCGCGTGTGATGATGTTTAAGCATCTATGTGATATTTCCCCCGGGGGGGGGGGGGGGGGGGGGAGAGGGATGATTGCAAAGAAGATTCAATTCGCGTGTGCAGGGAGGCAATGGAGTTACAACGATTGCTACGGTACTCCTTTACGACAGTTGTTGACTTCGTACTTTCGAACGTCCCGGCGTCGGCGTATACTGTTTTCTTCGTGGTTTTGTAACTATCCTCAAAGGAATTTGATCCTGGCTTGTCGTCTGCCCTCGCGTAGGTTTGGATGCGTTTTTAAGTAGGGGGAGGGCTATTATGGAAAGTCACTGAATCGGTGACATATCCGTCATGGCATCCAGCCTTTTTTTCTGGAGCTGTGACTAAATTTCCACTGTGCACTGGGCGCCGCCATTTTTGAACGACCGGTGCGCCATCTGGCGGGCATTTCTTGGGGACTGCGCCGCGAACAGACGACACCGCAGTCACACGCTGTTGTTCCGTGCCGCGCATACGTATCAGACGTCCCAGCGGCATCAGAAGTCGGTAAGTGCCATTTATTCGGTATGTCAGCAGCGCGAAGTTTAACAGTGATTTAAGGAGAACGTTCAAAACGTCCGAGAGATGTCAGGTGTGTCCATAAATTCAGTTCTCAACCCGCTAAGGCGGCGTGCCACCCTACGCACGCTTTGTCCTCACGGGCGTTGCCTGTGAGGCTACGTTTCGCCGCGCCAGCAGGACGCCCGACTTTTTATCCCCAATGATGTTTATTTTCTTAATTCTGGGCAGGTTGCCGTCATTGCCGTTACTTTCGATGTAAAGAATCTGCTCGTCCTGGCGTCACTACGCCGTTGTTGGCTGCAACAACAATCAGCGTAAGCGCAAAGTGCTCATACAAGAAACGTGCGAAGTGCACCACGACAAAAGAAGTGTTTGCATGTGCGGAGTCTATTCGCTGCACAAATTTCCTGCGTCCCTTCAGTGCCGCCGCGAATGAGTCGTCACGCTGAATCGGAAAGATTTCGAACCTATAGCAAATTTGCGAGGGCAAGTGCGGTCGTACGCTGATTTTGGAAGCGCTGTTTATTCACCCGCATGCTCAATCCTTATCGCACATTTCTGCACTCTGGAGGCATTCTCTGTTCGTTTTATTGACGGGAAGCCAACAAAAATCAACCCGACACATAAATGCTGGAGCACGGGTACGCGAAAAAGGTGAGCCGAAAGCGAAATAGCTGCGTCGCGGTGGCGGAGCACGCCCGGTCGTGTCCGTAATTAAATTGCTGTTGGCGGTTCCCAAAAGTCAGTGGTTTGGTACATTCAGCGAATGCCTCCGATCGTGCGGTAGGGCAAATTTACAAGCATGGGCAACGTCTACGACCTGCACAGGCAAATCGAATATATCATGACCTGCATGGTTTAAGAACCGACTCACGTTCGCACACCGGCAGCAGAATGCCATGCTTATAAATTTGCCCGCGCGATCGGAGGCATTCGCTGAATGTACCGAACCACTGACTTCTGAGCATGCGTAGCAGGCATTCGCAGGAGACATGTATTTGCCGCCGCATAACACTATTATTTCCTGCTGCAAACACAGCAGCAACGTATTAGGTACACCAAGATTTCACGGATTGCTCAAAAGAACTTTTGCGTTTCAGCGGCGGGTGGGAACCGCCAACAGCAATTTAATTACGGACACGACCGGGCGTGCTCCGCCACCGCGACGCAGCTATTTCGCTTTCGGCTCACCTTTTTCGCGTACCCGTGCTGCAGCATTTATGTGTCGGGTTGCTTTTTGTTGGCTTCCCGTCAATAAAACGAACAGAGAATGCCTCCAGAGTGCAGAAATGTGCGATAAGGATTGAGCATGCGGGTGAATAAACAGCGCTTCCAAAATCAGCGTACGACCGCACTTGCCCTCGCAAATTTGCTATAGGTTCGAAATCTTTCCGATTCAGCGTGACGACTCATTCGCGGCGGCACTGAAGGGACGCAGGAAATTTGTGCAGCGAATAGACTCCGCACATGCAAACACTTCTTTTGTCGTGGTGCACTTCGCACGTTTCTTGTATGAGCACTTTGCGCTTACGCTGACTGTTGTCGCAGCCAACAACGGCGTAGTGACGCCAGGACGAGCAGATTCTTTACATCGAAAGTAACGGCAATGACGGCAACCTGCCCAGAATTAAGAAAATAAACATCATTGGGGATAAAAAGTCGGGCGTCCTGCTGGCGCGGCGAAACGTAGCCTCACAGGCAACGCCCGTGAGGACAAAGCGTGCGTAGGGTGGCACGCCGCCTTAGCGGGTTGAGAACGGAATTTATGGACACACCTGACATCTCTCGGACGTTTTGAACGTTCTCCTTAAATCACTGTTAAACTTCGCGCTGCTGACATACCGAATAAATGGCACTTACCGACTTTTGATGCCGCTGGGACGTCTGATACGTACGCGCGGCACGGAACAACAGCGTGTGACTGCGGTGTCGTCTGCTCGCGGCGCAGTCCCCAAGAAATGCCCGCCAGATGGCACACCGGTTGCCGCAAAAAGGCCGACTCGGCAAAATTCTGGTCTATAGGATGACCGTCTCCATTTCGTTTTCCCCCGACGCTCCTTTTGTGCTAGGAGAGTGGCCTCTGTGATTTATTCGATGGCATTATAAGACACAATTTGAAGACCTTTGAGGTGATTGTGAAAATTCGGAGGTTAACGGCAGCCCTCTACGCTTCTCTGATGATGACTTTTATTTGGCTTTGTTCAGTATAAGTGTAAGTAGTGTATGGTGCTGCAGTCTGCACGATATCCGGCTCATGATCAGTGCCTGCACAAGCTTTGTCATTTTTTCTGTCATTACTGCACTTGCCCCTGTAGAGGCGTTTTACAATGTTGGCTAAATAATCAAAGATTTCCCGTATTTTGTCGATTGTCAGATACGCTCTGCCGCTTCACTGTAGGCCCAAGCCGAGGATTTAACGTGACTTTTTTTCCGGGATCACATGCTGGCCGATTGTTATGGTTTTTTAGATGCGAAGCAGGTTATGGTCAAGCCTGTTCTCTCCGCCGTTGTGTGGGCGCCGTTGTGCGGCGTCCACACCCCCACTGCGCATGCCTGGCCAGGCACCACTGATTATGATTGTGGCAGGATGCCCCTAGGGATTAGCCAACCGAAGAATCCATCCCGAGATAGCTTCGTGTTCAACCACCGTCGTCATCTTCCCGTAGGGGAACCCTGAGTACCACACCCCCACTGCGCATGCCTGCCAGACACCGCTGTTTATGATTGTGGCAGGACGCCCCTAGGGATTGGCCAACCAAAGAATCCATCACGAGATAGCTTCGCGTTCAACCACCATCGTCATCTACCCGTAGGGGAACCCTGAGTAGTATGCGAGGCATTCCTCTCTCCTCTCCGACGCTCCTCTCCTCTCCGGGATTGCGCAACGAATGGCAACACCTGCGGCTCCGCGCGCGATAATGCGGAGCAGCCTAGGGTTAGAGACGCGACGGTAGCCGCTGCATACTCCGCTGGGGGCGCCACTGTAGCTCCGCGGTATAAATGACGCGCGCGCGCGCTCCGCTCCCCTCATTCTCCTCTCGCAACACCGCGATCGAACTGAAAACTAATGGGAACTTGAGTCGACCCCATGGCTGCTTCGCATACTACTCAGGGTGCCCCTACGGGAAGATGGTGAAATTTTTTTTAATTTCCCACCTAGCACCATTCTTCGTTTGCCAAACAGAGCTTGCGATGGTTCCACGACTACAGATTTTTTCAGATGCAAAGCATCTCTTAGTCTACCCTCCGGCGTCCGCACCTCTCCTCCTCTCCGCAACAGCTGTGATAACGCCGCTCTCTCCTCCCTCCTCCTCTCCACACCACCTGTGCACTAGCGCGCGCTGCTCCTCCTCTCTCCTCTGCACACCAGCTGTTCAATCACGCGCATGCGTGCTGCTCCTTCTCTCCACTCCCTCTGCTCTGCAAATAAACCCGTCCACGCTCCGCTAAGTTGCTTCTTCTGTACTGCGCCGTCCGTTGACTGCAAATGGACGCCAACGATTCCGTCAGCGAACTGGCTGGCACACCTTCAACTAGCGCCAGCCAGCACACAGTCAGAACCGCGAGCACCTCCGAAGACAAGGCTACACAGAGGAAAGCTCGCGACGCCGAACGTAAACGGCAGCGTCGAGCAGCGGATTCCTCGCTTCGAGAACGAGAAGCCGCTTTGAAACGCCAGCGGCGAGTAGCTGATCCAGATGGCGTTCGGCAACGTGACAACGCTTCGAAACGCCAGCGTCGAACAGCTGCTTACAAGCGCATCGTTTCAAGTCAGAGATGTGGAAGAAACGGAAGAGTTGGCAATTGCCCTAGCCTTGACCCATCCCGGAATTTCCAAGGTTGTCACCGACTCACAGCAGGCGTACAGGAACTTCCAGTCAGGCTGGGTGTCCCGGCGGGTACTTCGCATCCTGAGGGACAAAACACCTCCAGATAGCCATGTTGAATTAGTATGGGTTCCAGCCCACTCCTTGGTGGAGGGCAATGAGTTTGCCCACCGACAGGCCCGCGCGTTAACGTACCGGGCAACGGCTGAGGAGGAGGCCAGAGGTGAACCTATGGTGACCTACAGAGAGATAGTGCGGCACTATCGACAGGATAGGCAGAAACTTCCTGCCCCGCACCCAGAACTCACGCGGGAGCAGCAAGTACTGTATCGACAGATTCAGTCAGGATCTTTCCCTCACCCTCGCTTACTGAACAGCATGTTCCCAAATCAGTACGACAAGACTTGCCCGTTATGCAAGCAGCTCGGTACTCTTCGCCACATGATAGGAGAGTGCGACGTCAGCCCAAAACACCCACCCCTCATCAGCAACTCCTCCACTAAGAACCCCACCCTTACCCCTAGCGAGCGATGGGAGATCTTGCTGTCCAGCCCCGCCTTGGAGGATCAGCTACGGCTGGTTACCAGGGGCCAGGTGGCGAAGGCAGCATATGGAATCCTGTGAAGAGGGATCCACTCTCATCCAGCGCGTTTTGCGCTGACATGCTGTGCAATTAAAGTTGTTCCTCCTCCTCGAACAGCGGATTACTCGCTTCGAGAACGAGAAGCCGCAAAACGTTCCCCACAACTCGATAAATAAAGAAGACATTTAATTCGCTACTACACGTGTCTTTACTCTAACAACCAATTAACACGCTACTACTCCGCGGCTTTGCATCCCCTCGGGGTTTCCACGTGGCAAGATGGTGTAATTTTTTGTTATTTCAGGATTCGCGTAATCAGACGCCAGATACTCGGTTTTGTTTCTTATTGGGGCACATTTTAGTTCGTTTCCGGGTAATGTAGGCTTTCCTTATTTTTTGAGAGCCTGGTGTTCATTGATTGATTGTAGGGTTTAACGCGCCGACGCAACGCGGCGATGAGGCGCGCCGTAGTGGAGGGCTCCGGATTAATTTTGACCACCTGGGGATCTTTATCGTGCGCCGAAATCTCGTACACACGGGCGTTTTTGCTTTTCGCCTCCATCAGAAAAGCGGCCGCCGCGGCCGGGAATCGAACCCGCGACCTCGTGCTCAGCAGCGCAACGCCTTAGCCACTGAGCCACCGCGGCGGGTAGCCTGGTGTTCATCTTTTGCCACCGGTTTCAGCTTGTTAACAGAACGTTGGCGCAGGCATCAGTTTAGTTCGTCGGAGAGGTGCTTTGGTGGTGGCGTAAGTTGTGGGGACGGCTGGCGACCGTGTCTGCTCAGCATGCGATTACACACAGCGTGTAGAACTAACTTCAGTGCGCAGGCGCGGCGCCTGCTCAAATCGCATATCTTTACTTCTGAATTAGCGCTCGTCCCGTGTCACTGTCTTTTCTTCTGTCCCCGTCTAGTGCGCTTTTTACCATGTCGAAGTTGTATAACCAACTAGCCCAAATTTCTGCGTTGAACTTTACTTCTGCCTCGGCCGTAGTATCATTGTCCTCCTTTCCACAATCTAATCGCCACTGCTCGACATTTCTGATACGGGCGCGCCCTCGTATCTGGCTGCCTCAGTTGTTAGCACCGATGACGTACTTCCATGGACGCTTGATGAGCACGGCTGATAGCGGGCGGCTAGGAGGCACGGCAAAATCGAAAAATGAGCCTAATAACGCTAGCGGGTTAAAAAAAAATGACACCATGTTCCCACGTGGGAACCCTGAGGGGATGGAAAGCCGCGGAGTAGTAGCGTGTTAATTGGTTGTTAGAGTAAAGACACGTGCAGTAGCGAATTAAATGTCTTCTTTATTTATCGAGTAGTGGGGAACGTTTTGCGGCTTCTCGTTCTCGAAGCGAGGAATCCGCTGTTCGACGCTGGCGTTTCGAAGCGTTGTCACGTTGCCGAACGCCACCTGGATCAGCTACTCGCCGCTGGCGTTTCAAAGCGGCTTCTCGTTCTCGAAGCGAGCAATCCGCTGCTCGACGCTGCCGTTTACGTTCGGCGTCGCGAGCTCTCCTCTGTGCAGCCTTGTCTTCGGAGGTGCTCGCGGTTCTGACAGTGTGCTGGCTGGTGCTAGTTGAAGGTGTGCCAGCCAGTTCGCTGACGGAATCGTTGGCGTCCATTTCCAGTCATCGGACGGCGCAGTACCGAAGAAGCAACTTAGCGGAGCGCGGACGGGTTTATTTGCAGAGCAGAGGGAGTGGAGAGGAGGAGCAGCGCGCATGCGCGTGATTGAACAGCTGGTGTGCAGAGGAGAGAGGAGGAGCAGCGCGCGCTAGCGCACAGGTGGTGTGGAGAGGAGGAAGGGAGAGAGAGCGGCGTTATCACAGCTGTTGTAGAGAGGAGGAGAGGTGCAGACGCCGGACGACGGAGTGTCGACTAAGAGATGATTTGCATCTAAAAGAAGCCGAATGTACTTGGACAAATACCAGATACGACAGATACGTACGTTTAAGGCATAGAGTTTCTTAGTAAGTATAATAAACTCTATGGTTTAACGCCACGTTTTCTTTTTTCTTCAAGTACGAACCAACTCGCTCAGCAACAAGTTTTGTTAAACTGTAGCTAACGGTCGGTGCACCGGTTCACCACGAAGGCGACGTTTTCGTAGGCACGCTCAAAAACATTTCCAAGCTCTTTAAACAACTTATTTTAAACAATGACAAAATTATTAAAATAAGGGTCTCTAATGACTTTGATTTAAAGTATTAACGTTGTTAACTACCAGTTTGGCCTGCAGAATAGTAGGCACAATCAGTTCTGGCAAAAGTACGCTTTAATTCCTGTTTCCTTAGCTTTAAAACAGCCTGCTGTTTTATTTTCCACTTATATCATGTCACCATTCTTTGCCTTTTTGTGGCCCTGTGTTCGAATATACGGAAAACGTTTCAATCCAAGCCAATAATGAAACTAAGGCGAGTGCATGGTATAATGGCGGCCCATGACGACAGAGATGGCCTTGATCTCAGCCGCATAGATGCTAGCGCCAGATTCCTCTCTAGCGTATATAGTAAGAAGGTCTATGGGTGTTGGCAGTGGCGTTGAGAAGCGCCGCAGCGGCGCCGAGTATATCGGCTTCTCCGGAATGAAAAATGGGGAAGTTAGACATATGATATACTGCTTCGCAGTAAAATGTGAACATAATAGTGAGGTGCTATAAAACGCGTAACTGAATGTTGCGAAGCGAGCAAGGCTTGTTTAGAGACAACTGTTTTTATTTCAAGTTATTTTAATAACAAATAAAAAATATTAATTAGGTCTTTTTATTGCAATATAAGAGCGCTGTAATTGTCCTTGACTGCTCAAGTCTTCCAGCGAGCGCGATTCTTCCGTGCCACCATGGCACTGCCCTCGCCGCGACTTCCCGGCCAGCGGCGAGCGGGCGTTGCGCCAGCTGCTGTCTTCGAAGCGGCCAGACGCGGTGCACGCCCTACCATGTCCAGTGCTTCTGAAGCGGTTGCCGGTCGAGGCGCTTTCTTTCCTTGCCGCGTCCCCATCGTAGCCGGACCGCCCGACCGTCGACGCCGTGTCGGAGCTCTTTTCTTGCTCGCTGCGTCGTTGGGCACGCCGGCGACCGACGCTGTTACGACGCTTGATGCGCACGTGGGGCGTTGATACCAGAAGGAAATCTTTGTCGTCCCCGTTCTTGCGAGCGTGGTCTTCGTGCCGACCCTGGTCGACGGGATCAAAACCCCGAGCAGAACCCGCGTCCCGCTGCGCAGCTGATGCGCACTTGTGCTCGACGTCGCTGTTCACGGATCGAGACCATGGAACGCCGCTCACCTTCGGTCATCGTCACCGTTGCGACGGGCGGCTGGGTGCTCTCAACAGCCAGGTGCTTGGATTGACGAAGCGATTCGGGCATGGGCACGTTTTGATCAAAGAAGGACAACATCTCTTTCACATCGTAGCGGTAGGCGGTTGGCCTAACCGGTTGGCCTAAGCGTTTGGCTTAGGTGGCCACGATTGCGATCGGTGGCCCTTCACCACGTGCAAGACGTCCGCTGCACTGGTAGTCGATCCCTTTTCACGGGCTCACTGCCGGACGCTGTATTCGGCGAATCAGCAGATGACAGCAATGACAGCGAGTCACCGGTACGCGAGGTGATGATGATGATCATGTACAGGTGACGCGAACGAAGTTTGTAATAACTCGTAGAACGGTGACGATGGCCTCTCCTTAAAGGGGAACAAAGGAAGTCCCGCGGTGCGCACAGTTATAATGCTTGCGTTAATATTAACATTAACAATAACATTAATATTATTACCATCATCATCACCGTTCGCCGCTGCCTCTCCTGCATGGTTTAGCGCGATTGGCTGCTTGTTGCGCCGCCGGCCCGGGTTCAAATTCCACATGAAATTTTATTTATTTTCTCTTCACAGTGGTGGTCATTTTGATAATATTCGTTTGTACATCGACGATGACGATAATTACGGTTAATTTTCGCCTTTGATGAGTGAGAGAAAAACAAATTTACTCGGCCCAGAAAATGGAGAGGAGCCAGTGACCAGGATCCAGGTTCCCCGTAGGCGGCTCCTCATCCGGGTGCCTTGTCCTCATGGCCTTTATGCCGTGCGCAACTCAGTACCGAGGATACGGGACTAGTCCCTACGTATTTTAGTGGTTACAAGCTTTATTACAGCAGCGTGGATTCGTGCAAAACAAATGCAGGACGTGGGAATAGCCAATCAAGTGGACACAAAGCGCGTTACGACAAGACGAAAAAAGGAGCATACACGAGAAAAGCCAGTGCCTGTACTGTTCGTACGCGTTCTTTCTTCTTTTTGTCCCGCATTAATACTGTTTATGCCCTTCCCAATGTATAGCCTATAGCCACAACACGACGAATTTAGACTGTAGGAAATAGGCCAAGATAATTTTGGCATCACGGAAGAGCCCATTAGGACCCATGAGGCATCTTTCATTAAAGCGTAGTAAGCCTTCTTTGCTGAGTACCCCAGACTTGTATCAGCACAAAAATTTATAATTGGCACAGACATTTATTCGCTATGACAGCGCAAATGTTGATCAATGGTAAAGGCAGAAAACACTCTGGTGGAGCCTGCGGCATCATCCCCATCCTAGCCCCCGCTTCGCATCGTCTCTGCCTCGATCGGTGCGTGGGCCGTGTGGGGAAGCCCCAGCCTCACCGTGACCAGCACTCAATGATGTTTCCGCCCCGTATCTCCAGCCAGTGAGCAGCTGATCCCGACCACCTGAGACAAGACGCGACCAGACCAGCCGACTCTCGCATGGTGGCGTTCGTTGTCAACAGCATAGGTCGGCGTACTCACTCGTGAGTACACTCATTTGTACTCATTTGTACTCAAACTCACGAGTGAGTACGATGAGTGATCACACACCCAGAAAAAAAACAGTGAGTACGATGACGAGTGAGTACAGGGGTAAGTCCACTACTCGTGAGTACAGTACTCATGAGTACACTACTCATGAGTATGAGTACTCATGAGTACAGTATTCATGAGTATGAGTACTCACAAGTTTGAGTACTCATGAGTATGAGTACTCATGAGTACACAGTACTCATGAGTACACAGCACTCATGAGTACAATACTCATGAATACTGTTTTTGCGAGTGCTTGCACTCTTGAGTATATGCACTCCTGAGTACAGTAGTGCAAACAGTAGTGCAAACAAGAAAACGGACACAAAAGCTGCCACCCGAAGACACGCAGAAAAACGCAGTTTACGGCCACGGCTGCACCGTTAAGCCCCGAGCTCCCCTGAGCCCGACCCGGCCTGAGAACAAGAGGTGACGCGAGACGCAACGCGAGTGCTTACGTTCGGTTTCGCTTTCTCACGTGTACTTGCCTTCGCGCAGTAAGTCGCCCAACGACAGTGCACCGCGTCAGACGTTTTCTTTCTCTGTCCTGATTTATATGTAACCTGTGTTTTTCTAATCAATTAAACAATTTATTTTTTCTACTTAGTTTTTCATTCGAGCTACGACCTAGCTAACAGTGCCGATGAGTTGAGTACTCATGAGTACAGATTGAGTACTCATGAGTGCAGAATGAGTAGTACTCATGAGTGCAGAATGAGTAGTACCCATGAGTGCAGAATGAGTAGTACTCATGAGTAGTACTCATGAGCAGCAGTACTCATTGAGTACTCATGAGTACAGATTGAGTACGAATACTCGTGAGGACAAATGAGTTTGAGTACAAGTGAGTACGATTGCAAATGAGTATTTGATGAGTGAGTACGAGTGATTTTGTGAACAGCCGAACTTTTTGAGTCTGAGTTTGATTGAGAACAGCGTGAATGAAAAAAATTGTGATTGAGTTTGAGTGAGTTCTTTCTGTTTTGCCGACCTATGGTCAACAGTTTCATCGGCTCGTCGCGGCCTTGCGGGCGTCGCAGTTCCGGGGACCAAACTTCACCAAGCACATCATCGTCATCTGCTGTTGCAACGCCTTCACTGTTGATCACCGACTCATCTCATCCTAGCAGCATCTGAACATTTACTGAGGCTCAGACCGGGTCGGTTGCCGTCCACGAGGGGAAAAGTTGCGGTAAGGGGAAGACGCGAGCAGCGGAACACGGCGCTGGCTCAGCCTCCGACGACGTAGCTCCGTGCGGGCGTAACCGGCGCGGGCTATCTCATGACCACCTTGTAGATATTGTCTTCCACGGTTGGTATCACATCTGTCCGGTCGCCGCGTAACAGTATAACCAAATGAAACTGACAGTCGAACAATAATGTCCCATGAGACTCAATGCATAGTCCATCCTCAACTAAAAATGGCCAAAAGTAGCCCAATCTGGCTACAAAGGCTTACCTTATATGCAGTGTCAAGAGTGCCGGCCGACGGCACTCCAGGTCGGCGCCCCAGTCATGGCTAGAGTGCCGTCCGACAACATTCGAATATTTAAGACTGGGATGATACACGCCAGGCGTTGTGGTGCAGAGGTTCCGTCTTATGTTCCTGTTGCTGAAGTCGGTGGTTGGAGCCCGGCTCGCGCTACATTTATTTTGTAGCATGAGCTACAGTGGCCGAGGTTGAGTAGTTTTGCGTGGCTCCTTGAAAGCAGTGCTGCGCATGCGCGAGGAGCAGTGACGTCACACGGCGCACAGAACGTTTCTCGCTGCCCGGCTCCCACACCCTACGCGCCCAGCGTCTTCGCCGACCTCCACTCCCCACGTGGCGGCCCGGTCCACTTGATGATAATGCGAGGGGTGGCCAGGTGTGGAACCGGTGGCTCGTGTGTCGCAGCAACACCGGCGTGCACCTGTGGAACCAGCTTAGCTCTAGGGCGATTGGTGACGCTGCGCCGGAGCCGCTTTATAAATATACATGTCACATTATGCGTATACCGTGTGTGTGTCATTGCAGCAGCAGGAAGCATGATAATCAAGATAATCCCAGACAACCAGGAAAGCTAAGAATAACCAGCTGAACCTACGCTACGTATATCCTGGCATAGCCGAGCTAAGCCACTGCTATTTTTTTTACATTAAATTTTATGGCTTAGATTATTTTGGGGGGTTTGAAACGATTTTTTGTCCCTTCGTTTAGTTATGTTACGTGGCACAAACTCATGGCACAAACTGATTCATTATCCCTCGTGTAATACCCCGATTGGGGCCTTTGAGGTATAATGAATGAATAAAGGTTCCGATAATTTGAGTGAGCCCTGTGAGAGGGTCACGCTCGTTATAAAACCATTAGCCGGAGCCCGACGGCGGGTTGTTGAAGGCGCGCGCTGCCGGCGCGTTGTACCCCAGAAGGGACAAACTTCGACCGTGAATTACTTCTTCCCAGTGCCGGGAAGGTGCGTTCGACCCCGTGGGAATGCGGGCCATCCTGGAGATTTCGCAACGCGTTGAGAGTTTGTTAATTTTGTTTTTGCGTGTTAAAATTAACATATGTTTTCAGAACCATCACTGAGTGAGCGCGTGGGGGCGTATCTATTAAGAGAGTGTTTGGATCACGTGCCGATTTACGCACACCGCCTTAATTGGTTAAAGTTATGAGGCATAGCTATAAGTGGCCGAAAGCGTGTAATTTCTACGTCAGTCTTCATTCTCGGATCTGCCCCGTGGACTTACTTCCAACACCAAGCTGTTTGGATGCTACGAAGGAGGCAGAAGAGGGAGTCACGCCTGATGCGGGCTCTGATCGAACTCTGAGCGGCTGTGTCCATATTTACAAATACCTGTAAGAAAATGAAAAACGTTGGAGGAGACTGTTAACTGCCGGGTGTCATTGTTCGACGACCCATCATCGAGCCGGCCTCCTGTTCACATTGATATTTTAACTCTAAAAGAAAATTTGTTGTTTTTTAGTCCAAAGAGCAACACGGCCAAATTGTAATAAAATAAACGATTCGTTACAGATATATTAAACTGGCGTTGTATAGGAACGTTGAACTGTCCTAAAAAGAACTATAATGATGGGTTATGCTTTATAATCCACACCTTCTAACACTAAAAAAATTGGACGCAGGACGTGAGGGACAAAGACAGGACAGCGCTGTCCCTCCTGTCCTTCACGTCCTTCGTCCAATTTTTTTCCGCCCTTAGAGGTGGGGCTCATGAAGTACCAACCAGCTGGAACCCACACGTACTCAAATTATGCTTTGTTTAAATGTGTTGAAATGAATGCCAATGACGTACGTGTTCGCCAAAGCGGTGAGACCAGAATTTATGTATGCATGAATGAATGAAAAACGAAGAGACAACCAAACGGGAGAATAGCAGTGATTTCAAGCCTTGATTAGCTGGAAACACGGACATTAAAAGAGACTAGCCATCAAGACATCATCGTCATCGTCTTCATCTTGGCAAGCAGCTAAACGCGAAAAGAACGAAGTGCGCAAGACGCGGTCCTGAAAAGACCCATGGTCTGTTCTCCTGCAAAGCAACGGTGTCCCGGCCCTCTGAGGAAGCCACTCCTCCCATGACGTTCAGGCCACGAGTGCTTCCCTAGCACAGGCACGCTTAACCTGTACCACGTGGGTGATAGCTTACTCCGAGCATCGTTACCCTCGTTACCCCCGGGCGGGACAGCCTCGATGTCGGATTCTCCACCGCCGGAGCGGCCGCAGGCGACGCGTCGCTTTTAGACCGCCGGGAACTTGTACGAGACGAAGTCATGCACGAGCAAAACCGTGCATCACCATCACATGAGGGCTACACATCCTGGCCAAGCGCTGCTGGTGGCGACGCTTTGCAGCAACCGTGGTCCATGGGTCACCTTTCGCCGATGGACGCTGGGCGCACCAGCCATACGGCGAGTCCCAGCCGGCAGCGCGATTCGATGCCACAATCTATGGTTCGCGTGTGGTTGTCACCAAGTGCCCCATTCATAATGCAGCAGGTCATTCCGCTTCCGAATTCGCATCTGCAATCCTCAACACATCCATCTAGCAACCTTTCAAGTCATGACGTGCCCAGTGAGGCTGGCGTAACGGGAACGTCGTCTACAACTGTCCGTGTCATGATTGATGCGGACTCGTATCCCTCTGAGGGCCCATTCGGCTACGTAAGTGTTGAGCAAGACTCACCACCTGCTGGAAGCGCTGTTAGCCGACTCTTTATCTCGACAGAGGATATAACTGCTCCTCCACAGATCATTCGTGGTGGCAGTAGCACCATTAGCTTTGCCAGCAACGGTCCTCTCATGCCCACGTTTGCGTGCCGCTCTCACAGTAACCACGGTGCCCGGGCGTCACTTCAGCACGGCCAGCTTGAAGCAACAGCACATACTGGATCTACAAGCGCACACCGATGTTTCTCGTCGTCGCAGCGTCAAGAAACGGAGCAGGTACGTGCTTCGGAATTTCAGCGAAATGAGGAGGTCCATGGTGTGTCACCTCGCCGTTGTACCGACCCAGCAGCCCTGGGCCCGCGGTGTGACGTGCAGTTACCCACACATGACGAAGCGCCGACACGTGGTGACGATTGGCATCCACAGCAGCCATCGGATCCCCTTCCAATGATCGAAGATTGGTTCGGCACCCCAGCGAGTTCCAGCGACCGAGCCACTGATTTCGTATCCCAGCCGGCCAGCTTGGACGCGCCACAGGGGGACACCACGCCGCCGAACGTCGCGCTGGGAGAAGACGATATTTCGCTTCGCGATTTGTTGTTCGGTAAGAGGATGCAAGGAGGCCTGCCTCGCTCTCAGATCGAAGGCCTCGCGACCTACCAATTCAAGCCAGAGGCACGCGACGAGGCGGTCTGCGCGGTGTGCCAGGAAAAGTTAGAGCCTGAGCAGCTCGTGCGGGTGCTTCATTGCGGCCCCAGTGGCTTCAAGACAATTACAGGTGTCCCCTCTGCCGCAAGGACGCAACCGGAGCAGGTCCATCATCGATGCCAGAATAACGAAGCCCCGCTTCTGAGATAATTACGCCGTTCTTATCATCATTCCGCTGCCCTACGCCTAAATTCCACTTAGCGCTTTCTTCCACATTACGCCCAGTGCCCCGCTCCGGCTTTTCGCCGCATAAACTTCCTGTTTATTTCATTAGCAAAGCTCAGTTGAAATCAGCGCCTGATTTCTGTTCCTCATGTGCGTCCATGCTGTCGGCGCTGTAAGGCTATTTCTACAACGCACAGCTTCAGGGTCAGTGGTTTCGCATCGTGCTTACTGCAGCCTCTGCAGAACTCTGTATCTGCGCTGCTCCATCGGGCCAGAAATCGTAGCAGGCAACCGGGTTACGAGCGCCCAGGCAGGAACATACAGGCTAGATCATCGTTGCATATTCGGAAACTGGTGGCTTTGCTTTCAAGTTTTAACACCAAAAGGGGCGCTGAAGGCTACATGTTCACGTTTTGAAGCTGATCTTAGACTTTGACTTTTCATCTGGGTCAAATGGTGCCTTTTTTGTTTGGAAGAGAACAATTAAATCGGGCATTTCTTTCCATTTTGTCTTTCAATCTTTCTTCACGAAAAAAATGATGATGATGATGATTGTGGGGGTTTAACGCGCCGACGCAACGCAGGCGATGAGGCGCGCCGTAGTGGAGGGCTCCGGATTAATTTTGACCACCTGGGGATCTTTATCGTGCGCCGAAATCTCGTACACACGGGCGTTTTTGCTTTTCGCCTCCATCAGAAAAGCGGCCGCCGCGGCCGGGAATCGAACCCGCGACCTCGTGCTCAGTAGCGCAACGCCTTAGCCACTGAGCCACCGCGGCGGGTAAAAAAAAAATTGCCCCCACCTCCCCGAAGGGAATCGTGAGGAAGTGCGAATGCATTTCTTGCGCCGAGAGTACACGGCGTAGTAATTCTGCCATCACCTTGAGAGGCGCAGTACCGGCGAGGGGGAGCTGTCAGGCGAGGGGAGAGGCGCGCGCCGAGGGTGAGTGCAAACCTAACGGGGGGAGAGGCGCGCCAGCTGCAGAGCATGTGACGTCACGGCGCGAGGAGAGGGGGAGCAGACGCAAAGGCGCCAGCGCGCGGTCACGTGGGAGTGTGACGTCACGGCGCGAGGAGCGGTGCGGGAGCTGGCGCGGGCGCGCGCAGCCACGGCGCGGGAGGCGGAGCGCGCGCGGGTCACGTGGGGTGTGACGTCGCTGCGCCGTTGCTACAGACGCTCCTCTCCGCTCCTCGCGCCGTTGCTAGGGGAGAGGAGGAGGAGCAATGCGGACGGCGGATTCAGGGTCGCTTATAAAGTGCATCACACTTAAAAGAAATGCTCCGTAAAGCTATTGCCAGCTGGCCGAGAGCCCTTATAGAAAACCGACCGAACCCTGTGTAGAAAGTGTGGAAGATTCCCGAGTAAATCATTTGACTGCGCGAGTTCAGAAAGGTAAAGCATTTCACTGTAATTGAAAATTACTGAAAACGTATGGCCTGTGTTAGACAAGCAGCCAGCTTTGTGAAGTAATAAAGCAGCCACGCACATTTATGTCACAGTGATATGGCCCTGTCTTATCATATTGCAGAAAAAAAGACTAGACGAGTTCCACCTATCACCTTGTAGTATTCACGCTTTGGGCAGTCATAAGTCGGGGCGGGGGGGGAGGGGGGGGGGGAGGCAACCGCGAGGCGGAGAGAAAGGCCCTCAAGTTTCTGGAATTTTCTGCGTTGAAACACTGTTGCTGCCGTAGGTGCTGTATTGTTATTTGTGGCACCATAACCTGCTCATATTGGCCAAGGTGTTTATGCACTTCGTTCTCACTTATATTAGAGTAGCACCCGTATACAGTCTCCATCTAAAGCCGCCGTAATCTCCTCAAGGTATGCAGCCAATGCACAAAACGGCGTCACATGCTGGGCGAACCACGCATTTTAACCCGGGTGTCGAACCGGAGTGAACCGATCCGAAAACCGGAAGCGAACTGTTGTTTTTGCGGGAACTGAGCCCGATCGCGAACCGTTATTTTTTGAGCACGTTGAACCCGAACCGGAACTGAACCAGAAAAAGAAATAACGGTTACCGGTTCATGACGAAACGGTTAGACCATGCGTTGTTGATATTGCCCCGTTAATGCCATTCAGGCTTTGTTTCTTTCGCGTACCATAAGCTGCGTATACCCTTCCGCGCTACCAATTAAAACACTATCAACGCTCTCTGTGCGGCAACATGGTAAAGGAACGCTCACCAACGCATAGCAATGGTATGTTATTGCTGGTAGCGCGAGAGGAGTGCAAGGCTGACCAAACGAAAAGTCATTCTCGGCAGCTTACAGATGCAACGAAACAACTTTGCCCTTTCCTCGCTGCGACTTTAAAGGAGGAATCGGGCTACAACGGTGCTCCACTGCACAACGGCGAAGGCCCACACCCGAAGCGTGAACACTTTTTTGCATTTCATAATTTGGTTAAAAAGGTCGCGCAACCGGGAAGTGTAAATAACTGACAAGTGTGACCACCGGGATTGCTCAGTGGCTAAGCCGTTTGTTGCTGACCACAAGTATGCGGGTTCGATCGTCATTCCCTGCGACCATTTTTCTGAAGTAGACGAAAAAGAAACCGCGGTGGCTGAGTGGCTAAGGCGTTGTGCTGCTGACCCCGAAGACGCGGGTTCGATTCCCGGTAGCGGTGGCCGCTTTTCTGATGGAGGCGAAAAGCGAAAACGCCCGTGTGTTCGAGATTTCGGCCCACGTGAAAGGAGCCATGAAGAGAAAATACATTTTTGTTTATTTGAAAGAACTAGAATTCAGTACCTCACTCAGCTCCATTACAGCCACAAAAGATGTTTTTTAACGAAAAAAAAAAAAGCAAGAAGTATTAAAAACTTTCAAATTTTGCGCCACAGCGACGTGTTATGAGCAAAAATGACGTCATACGGGCCAACAATAAAACATAATTTTCAGTGCGTTAACTGCACGTTAGCATTCAAGTGATGCGGTCAAATGGAACTAGAGGCCCCATTACAGACGTCCAGTCATGTGTCGTCGCGGCAGGTGAGTTAGGCGGCCGCCAATCGCCCAAGCAAGGTTCCGTGACGTCATAGAAAAGTTGCGGAAAATTGGCTAGGGGGTCGCGACTGCTTCACACGTTTTCTTCAATATCTCTGCTATTTGTTCGAAGATTGCGATGACATTGGTATCATTGTTATCGGGGCTAAGCAGTCTTTCTAATAAACCCAACTTGTATTTTGTCTTCATGGCTCCTTTAAAGATCCCCAGGTGGTCAAAAGTATTCCGGAGCCCTCCACTATGGTGGGCATCGTCACCTGTTTAGCGTCGGCGCGTTAAGCCTCATGATCAACCAAATGAAGAAGAAAAATGAGAACGTCCATGTGTCAAGATTTCAACCCAAGTTAATATCACCAGGGGGTTTAAATTATGCTGCCGCCCTGCAAGTTAAGCAGCGCCTCGGAGCAGAGGTGGGGCAAGCGGCATCAAACGCTGCAAAATTAAAAAAAAAAGTGCTTACACAGAAAAAACAACAAAAAAAGGCTCATCGCGTGGTTTTAAATTATTACGCCCAAAATAATTAAACTCGAATAAGCAAAACACCAAAAGGTGGATGTTGACATTCCACAACCAAACGTGTATTCAATGCAAGGAAAGCGAGTGCCGTGGTGCCCAGTATAAGCGTCAGTTTTTCAGGACACGGTATTGCGGACAAGTTCGGTTTTGTACCGATACAAATAATTATAGATGCACCAGACAAAGCTGTTAGCGTGAAGTACGCACTGATACCTTTTGCAAAAAACTGCATCACTCGGCCTTGCAGGCACTGGGTATTTCGTCTTGGAAGGAAAAACAGCACTCAAGCAGATGACGGAAGCAGAAAGGCAGGCGGGTCCCACGCTGTCCCTTTCGCCCACCGCTCGTTCTTTAGGCGTGTTGTGCAGTTTTCAGCTCTAATTTGTTGCCGGGGGTGCACTTTTACTGAATGCCCCACTCGCCACTCTACCTCTACTGCTCCTCGCTCCAGGGGGAGGGGGGAGTACTGCTGTCGACGAATCACCTCAAAAAAGTTCCATCTCGTGTTTCGTGCGTCAAATTACCCTTTCAGTTTGTAATAGCCTAATCTGCTGTAATATTCTGCTATGTGGCGAACCGAACAATGGTGGTAGTCAGGCGGCACGATGACATATTCACTATGACGCACACACCCGTGATGGCTACCGCTAAGTGCATTTCAGTGGTCAGAGCAATAGTACAATGAGTGGGCGCTAAATAAAGCTTTCTGTTAATAAAATTGTGGCTCACAACCTCGAGAAGGGGACAGCCAAGTTATTCTAGGCGTCCAAATAATCGAATTCATAGGTAGAATTTACGTTGCTGTTGTAGTATTTTTTCTTATGCTACAATAGATAAATGTGCGCGACTGGTATTAAACGCTGGTATGTAAGACGCGCCAGTACGAAGGCGTATCTCCAGGGTGTGAAGGTTAGCGTGATTGAAGATTCCTCAGCGAGGACTGCGATTTCAACAAAATATATCCCACCGTCATATCTCTTGGCGGTGACCTCATGTATAGTCGCTAGAACAAGATAAGTTCTGGACGGGAAAGTAGCTGCTAAATCGTCACTACTTCATCTGCTTTCCTAATATCTCGCCAAAGTGCATAAAGTTTGCTTTTAAACTGCACCACCGTTACGGGAAACAGCAGCATTACAATTTTTGTTTTCTTATTTGGTTGTCGTTTTAAACTGCTAAATTTTTTTATCATTTAACTCATAATGCAACTCATCGAACGGATTCGCGAACCGGTTCGGCACGTGATTTTGTCGAGCCGTAACTCAACCGGAACGAATTGAATTCGCCCCAACCCGAATCGTAACCGAACCGGTATTTTTTTCGGTTCGACACACTCATTTTAACGAACATTTATCTTTGAGTCACCCCTGTCGCAACTGCACCGACGATGTACCAAACCTCCCTACTGGAATGAGACTTCGAAAATATAAGCAACTCTCGAACGTCAACACCTCAAGACTCTCAGACTGCATGGTCACCGTCCCTTCCTCCATAACCTTACACGGGCACAATAAATCTTCCGCAACAAGTTCTTCACCAACACGTCTACTGCACCAGAGACCATCGAAAAATGGTGCTACTCCCAAAACGCCCCCAAGTGTCCCTCTTACCACCACCCGGTCACAGCCGACCCCAATCACCTGCTTTGGGACTGGCCATAATTTTCTCGCTTCCACACGTTCGCCCATATTTACCATGACAAGAAAAACTCACATCGATCCAACAACAATACCGACTGACACCCTATTCAACACAATCGTTCTGCACCGAAATGCGGCCTCGTACCGGCAATTTAGACGTGCTCTGCACCCCATATTGTGCCCGTATTTCATCTTTCAACGGAGGAGGCATAAAGCGTTCCCCCACCCAAGACGACCACCTTACGGGCTGAAACTGCTGGAACTGAATCTTTCGTACTCCGCTTCCGTGCTCCCGATGGTCACTGGCCACTGGCCTTTCCTCTTAATAAAGCTCGCCACCACCAGCAACCTCCCCATTCACGAGATAAATAGAGAATTCAATTTACATAGAAGAGAGGGTACATTTCGTTAAATATACGGACGACAGTCCCAAATCTTCACGGCTCACCGGGTCCTCGGTGAGCAACAGAAATGCACGAAGGCAGTGAGCAAGCAAAGAGTTCAGAATTAATAACGTCAGCAATAAGCGGATCAAAGTTAAGTAATCTGTACAGGGTAATTGGTACGAGGAAATGAGGCAATTTATACGAACTACAAATACGTCCAGAACAATTTAGTAATTGAAGTTATATGCACTTACAGCACGAACAAACGGCCAAAATGCAATGCGAAAAAACGACTAATTCTTGAAATGATAATCTGGGGGCGGTTTTTAAAATGCAGGGCAATGGCAATTTGAATGTTTGATGCAAGGGCAAAGTGTCTCACATCAAAAATTCAGCAAAATGAGCACTCCTGTTTTCGTTGTTACTATGAAGTACCGATAATAAAAATCCATTTGGAAGGCAAAATTCAGCAAAATGAGCACTCCTGTTTTCGTTATTACTATGAAGTATCGATAATAAAAATCCACTTGGAAGGCAAAATTCAGCAAAATGAGCACTCCTGTTTTTTTGTTTTTTTTTAGTACCGATAATAAAAATCCACTTGGAAGGCAAAATTCATGAGCACTCCTGTTTTCGTTATTACTATGAAGTATCGATAATAAAAATCCACTTCGAAGGCAAAAATCAGCAAAATGAGCACTCCTGTTTTCGTTATTACTATGAAGTATCGATAATAAAAATCCACTTCGAAGGCAAAAATCAGCAAAATGAGCACTCCTGTTTTCGTTATTACTATGAAGTATCGATAATAAAAATCCACTTGGAAGGCAAAATTCAGCAAAATGAGCACTCATGTTTTCGTTATTACTATGAAGTATCGATAATAAAAATCCACTTGGAAGGCAAAATTCAGCAAAATGAGCACTCATGTTTTCGTTATTACTATGAAGTATCGATAATAAAGATCCACTTGGAAGGCAAAATTCAGCAAAATGAGCACTCATGTTTTCGTTATTACTATGAAGTATCGATAATAAAAATCCACTTGGAAGGCAAAATTCAGCAAAATGAGCACTCATGTTTTCGTTATTACTATGAAGTATCGATAATAAAAATCCACTTGGAAGGCAAAATTCAGCAAAATGAGCACTCATGTTTTCGTTATTACTATGAAGTATCGATAATAAAAATCCACTTGGAAGGCAAAATTCAGCAAAATGAGCACTCCTGTTTTCGTTATTACTATGAAGTATCGATAATAAAAATCCACTTGGAAGGCAAAATTCAGCAAAATGAGCACTCATGTTTTCGTTATTACTATGAAGTATCGATAATAAAAATCCACTTGGAAGGCAAAATTCAGCAAAATGAGCACTCATGTTTTCGTTATTACTATGAAGTATCGATAATAAAAATCCACTTGGAAGGCAAAATTCAGCAAAATGAGCACTCATGTTTTCGTTATTACTATGAAGTATCGATAATAAAAATCCACTTGGAAGGCAAAATTCAGCAAAATGAGCACTCCTGTTTTCGTTATTAATATGAAGGACCGATAATAAAAATCCATTTGGAAGGCAAATCTTGTAGGGTTAGCATGCATTGCGCGAAGGCGCACTATCGATGAAGACAAATTAACGTTGTTGTTAATAAGCCTATAGAGAACATACGGTAATGTTGTTATGCAATCAACAATCGATTGATAACATAATAAGCTGGCGTTGCAGTAACGTTGAGGTATCACAAAACTATTTGTAATGATACATTTAAGGGTTGCCCCTGGCAACGGTGCCATAATTCATGTATAAATAAAGACAAAATGACCATATAGTGGGACCATAGAAGTAATTGATAGCCTCAGTTGGTATCAGCACTAAAAGGGAAGGACCTTGCAGACATCATCATCACCATGACACGTAGCTAAACGTGAAAAGGACGAAGAGCGCGAGGCTGGACCTTTTCGGTTCGTCTGGTTGATTTCATCCCGATATTCTTCGCGGAATTCCTGGCAATTGTCCTGGCGCTACGAAAGCTGGATGTATCAATTACATCTCCAATCATAATTTCTGATTCTTTTTCTGTATGCTTAGCCCTTTCTTCCCCTAAAGACACTCCTCTTCTGCGGACGTTTCGGTCACTCCTGCCACCTCACTTCACTGAAATTAACCTTCTTTGGGTTCCTGGTCATGCGGGGATCACATTCAACGAGACAGCCGACTCTCTAGCAAGGATAGCACTTTCTGGTCCTGTAGTAGACGTCGTAGAGCCGACACCTTTAATAACAGCGTAGGATGCTGAAACTCCGAGAACAGCAAGAATCGGTTTTACTGTCATTAAGTGACTTTAATCATCTTAAATTCTCATGGAAACCTGAATGGTGCCCTTCACGCAACTTAGAGGTGGTTATTACAGCCTTACGTTGTCGAGTACCCCAGTTAAATAGGTACTTGCACAGGTCTCGTCTGGCGCCAACAGCTCTGTGCAGCTATTGCAAAGAAGACGAGTCTGTCGAACACTACCTGTTGACATGCCGACGTTTTTCCCGACTGAGACGTCAGTCCCTGGAGGTGCCGCTTTGCAGTTTGGGGATATCCCTAACAGGGCCGGCTATACTATCGTTCGGGGCATCCGAAACGGGGTTCTGCCGCCGGGATGTATGCTCTGCTCTCCTGCGCTACATTGAAAATTCCAAACGATTCTCTTTATGATTGAGATTGGTCATCCTCGCTTTGATTTTCCAGTTGTTTTTTTTCTCTCAAAACCAACTGATCTAAATTATCTTTCCTAGGCGTCTCGTGATTTGATAAGACTACCATTCATTTTTACAATCCTCTGTTGATTGGCCGATCCCTTGATTGGGTATGCGCCATTAATTATCAGGATCAACAACAACAACAACAACAACAACAACAACAGCTGTCTGGTACAGCCTCGAGTCTGCCCTTGCACTAAGCAGTGAAGTCCTCGCCGATCTGAGAAATCCACTCGTCACCTGATCGACGTCTTGATGCATCCATTCAACAAACTTGCGGGTCCCAACGGTTGCAGCAAGGATCGCGGAATGAATGCTTCCTCGGAGGATGTCGACGTCAGGAATGCTTCGCCATCGGCTTCATCTACAGGCCCGTTCCGTGATTTTGGCGTCGCTAAAGGTTCATCGCCGACTAGGAGCCCTACCTCCCCAGTCTACCCCTTTACAGTGAATATCGCTGCTCCCTCAAATCCCTGCGGTGCTCGCAGCAGCAGCGTTGCTAGCGGCGGATGGCCCCATTCGCGGGCAGCTCGAGCACTGCACAGCCAGACCGAATTGATAGGACGTGCTGGGACATCCAGTGCGCACCCAAATCTGGACCAGCATAGCTGCTTGGGACAGTTTCGAGAAACGGAAGAGGAGCGTTCTTCGAAATTTTCGCTAAGTGAGGACGCTCCCGGCGTCCCACCCCGCGTCATTACTGACCACACAGCACGAGACGCTCGGTCTGAGGCCCAGTTATGAGTCCACCAGGAGATGACGGACCAGACGCAACATGGACACAAGAGAAAGGAAGGGCATGGTTCTGACGAGCCAAATAAGGTGGGCACCCCAGGCACCTCGTCTTAAGCTTCGGCTCGACACAAGTCGAACTTCACCACGCCTTTTCTGTCGTTTCTGAGACAATTGAATGGTATGACATTTGGCTTGCCCCGGTACGAGATTGAGAACCTCCCGGCCTACAGCTTCAACCCGGAGAAGAGTTACTGGGACGCAGTCATATGCTTGATGTGCAAGTACCGGTTTGGTGCTCTGGACATGGTGCGGGTGCTCCCTTGTACCCATGAATTCCACGCATCATGTGTGGACAAATGGCTAGAGGTGAACAGCACCTGCCTCGTTTGCTGGATGAACGCCTCAGATGCGGACCCGTAATTTGGTGCAAGTACGTTAAACTATACATGCAGCGCTCGGAACGCTGGCCCATCCACACAGTCCCAGAATGCGGCCGCGTACAAAGGGGGCCAGCTCCCACCTTCGCCCCGCCGTTACTGCCATGACGAGAAGAAAGTAAAACTGTGTTGAAGCTTTTGATGTATGCCTCACGCATTTTTATGGCGCCTTGGAAAAGCTACTATTCTTTGCTTCCGCGTAAGGTTACACACGCTTGCAATGGAATAGGTGCTGCATTCTGCAAAAAAAGCTTTATCGTGCTTCAGATGACTTCAGCACCCTGCCGCTGTTGGTAGTTTCCTCCTTTTTTGTAAATTGAGTTTAAAAGGGTTTCCCCAAATAAGTAGTAGAAGCTTGGAGACCGATGAAAAGTTGACACGTGTTTAAATAACTCCAAGCGAAATGATAGTGCGAATACCTACGCTGATATTTGATGCGTGGAAGCATACCATTTTGCAGGAACAGATCAAGGTGCGCATGATAAATCCAAAGAATTATCTCGACGAAGATCAAGAACTTAATAAAACCTTAAATCATGAGCCATATGTGAACCAGGGAAGCTTTTTTTAGCAAAGGACATAAGTCGCACAGAATTTAAGTGAATGAGAGAGATCAAACTTTATTTAAAACGGCCCATGTCCGAGCTGCCGAAAATTGGGTTCTGGTGGGCCCGGAATGCGTTCAGGCGGGTATTCCGCAGGTGTCAGGGCCTCGCACGTGGGCAATGTGCCGGGCGAGGCGAGGCCAAAGGATGGGGCGAAGATCAGGCGGAGGAGCGGCCCAGCTTTCCCATGAATATGGAATGTCGGATGGTAAAAGGTGTGGATGAAGAAAGTGAGGGGATCGCCTGGCGCGAGGACAAGTCCAGTAAGTGTGTTTAACGTGGGGATAGGCACCACACATCTGACAGTGGGGCGTGCCATCTCGGGTCATTATATAGTGAAGAATTAGGTCACAAGGGAGGGAGAGAGTCTAAGCCTGGCGGATCGATGTAAGTGCCTTCACGGCGTGTGAAGTCAGAAGTGGGAGGAGGGAGATTGCGGCGGGAACTGCGAAGGTCCTTCAGCTGTTGCCTCCGAGCCTTGCGATGAGCGGCGTGTTCTTCCTTAGGGCTGTAGTCCTGGGCCAGGATTGAGGGTCGCTCGGGTTTCGATTCGCACGCGCAAGGGCATGAGCCCTTTCATTCCCTACAGTTCCCTGGTGTCCGGGGACCGATTATAGAAATACGTGCAGGTGACTGTGGACTGCCATGTAGCATGTCAGTTCGTGATGAATGTGCGCAGGTAAGGAGTTAGTTGCG